>NC_073744.1:25428949-26028949 GCF_029784135.1 Toxorhynchites rutilus septentrionalis
TTTTGTACCTTATCGCAACATATTAGACCCGTATTTTTTTATTTTTTCGTTAGGTCACCCTAACGAACCTTTGATTTTTGGGTGGTCCGAAAAATAATTTTTCCCTATTTTTTTCAAAAGTGTATTTTTCCAACAATTCATAACTTTTGAAATACTGGACCGATTCAGATGATCGACATGTCAAATTGAAGCCAATTAGTCTGGTTTTTTTTCGGAAAACTACTACACTCACAAAAAAATAATTTAGTTTTCGTAATTATTTATTTTATTTGTTTTTCCATAGTTTTCATGGTCTCGGGACCAAGAGCGCTATACTTTTTTATATTTTTACTTGAAAGCTGAGGATTTTTCACATATCATATCCAAAAATCAGAAGTTTGTTGTCTTTCGTTTTTAAGTTATGATTTTTCAAAGTTAGCCACTGAGTACGAAACATATTTTTCCTCTTTTCCTGAAATGATTTTTTTTCAAAAACTCATAACTTTTGAATCACTGGACAATTTCAGATGACCGATATATGAAACTAGCTGACCCGGCAAACTTCGTCCGCCCATTTACTTGATTAATTCTCGAGTAATGCAGAAATTTGTGTTTTATTTGTATGGCAGCCACCCCTAAGAGAGGGGGGAGGGGTATCTATCCACCATAGAAACATTCATTGCACCCTAAAGTTTCCATATGCCTAATTTGGTTTAATTTGCTTGATTAATTCTCGGGTAATGCAAAAATTTGTGTTTCATTTGTACGGAAGCCCCCTCTAAGAGTGGGGGAAGGAGTATCTTAACACCATAGAAACATTTATTGCATCCTAAAACCTCCACATGCCAAATTTGGTTTCATTTGCTTGATTAATTCTCGAGTAATGCAGAAATTTGTGTTTCATTTGTATGGCAGCCCCCCCTTTGAGAGGGGGAAGGACTGTCTAACCATCATAGAAACATTTATTGCACCCTAAAACTTTCACATGCCAACTTTGGTTTCGTTTGATTGATTAATTTCCGAGTAATGCAAAAAATTGTGTTTCATTTGTATGGCAGCCCCCTCTAAGAGAGGGGGAAGGAGTATCTTATCACCATAGAAACATTTATTGCATCCTAAAACCTCCACATGCCAAATTTGGTTTCATTTGCTTGATTAATTCTCGAGTAATGCAGAAATTTGTGTTTCATTTGTATGGCAGCCCCCCCTTTGAGTGGGGGAAGGACTGTCTAACCATCATTAAACATTTATTGCACCCTAAAACTTTCACATGCCAACTTTGGTTTCGTTTGCTTGGTTAATTTCCGAGTAATGCAGAAATTTGTGTTTCATTTGTATGGCAGACACCACCCCCCCCCCCTTAGAGAGGGGGGAGGGGTCTCAAAATATCACGAAAACCTTCCCCGGCCCCAAAAACCCCTACATACCAATTTTTATGTCGATCGGTTCAGTAGTTTCCGAGTCTATAAGAATCAGACAGACAGACAGACATCACTCCATTTATATATATATAGATTGAACACAATGAGCTAGTTTGCTTCGAAAAAAGATTGCACTTGCGGCAAATTGGGTTTTGTTTTCGTAATTATTGATTGTATTGGATTTTGTTGTTGGATTTAGTTTTTTTACATAACACATTTTTTATTCATTTTTGAGTTATGATTTTTCAAAATTAACATGATTTTAATCTCCGTTCAACATTCCTGTGCGACTAGAATCCAATTTTTTCGCAAGTGTAATATTTTTTCAGAGAAGACTAGCTCATTGACTTCAGTTTAACTATTTGGGGTTGTTTGTCTGATCTCAGCCTCCACAGCAAGGAACTGTACTAATCTTATACTTTACGCAACACTTCATCAGTTTACACTTTTTTATAAACGATTTTAATGTCTAGTAAACTTGTTCACGAATCAAAACGGTGCTTCTATGAATAATAAATAACGGTACTCAGTATAAACAAAAGTTGTTACTCATGCTTGAGAAAAGGCTTAATGCAAAATTTCATGTATGTTCAAACAGAAAGATTAAAGGCGGAAGACACCAAACTAATTATTTTTGTGATATATGCGAAAACCAGGGCTGCATTTCAGGGACTGTTTCGAAAGATATCAAACAAAGAAAAAATTTTACACATTTTATTTATATGAAAGTAACACATTGAATCACATATTTAGAAAATTCTTATCTGAAGCTTACAAATAAATAAACAATTTCATCTTTCATTAGCTCACGAGTTATGAATATACTGCATATAAACTCACAAAGTTATAAATCACCGCTTTTTGAAGTAAAAATAATTACGACCAGTACGAAACCCATGTTCAAATTTAATACGACAGCAAAGGTTAATACCGTTCTGAATCATGTTTCGGACGCTTAAGGCAAATGATGCAGAAAACAGATCTAAACTTTATGCACAGGTTTTTTTTTGTTGATATTTTTAATAGATTAGTTCAATATGCTTTTAAGCTTTCTATTTTGGTACTTGTTTGATTGAAAACATAAAAAAATCATCGAATAACATGCTTTTCAAATGAAGCGAATATGAATCAAACTTCGGACACTAAATCAAATTTCGGACAGATTGAATTCATATTTCGGACACTTTATTTTGTAATTTTTTGGACGAAAATTACATTACACTTGATTATATTTTATAATCAACTGCGAAACACTTACCTTGCAATCACAGTAAACTGTTAACGATGATGAAAACTGATGAAACATGGAGAAATTTAAATATTTATGAAATGGTAAATTCTACGTGCTCACGCTAAGGAAACATCAAACACAAACGATAATGAGTAGTGTTGTAAGATTTCTGCCGATTATGTTATAATTTAAATGTAGTTCTCATGTGAAATGATAGTGAAACCAAGGGATTACTCTAAAGAAGCAATTGTGATATTAATTTGAAAGTTATATCATCAGTGCATTAAGCATTTCAAGATTTTTTTTTTTCCCAAATATATTTTTTATTAAGGCACATGTGGCGTTAGCCTGACGGGGCCGGGAGTCCAATATTTTGACAATTTTTGTCTTACAACTATGTTAGTAATATGTAACCGATTACTCGCGGTTGGCTCGAGGTTAGTATTACAAGTGTTCTCATAATTGGTATGTTGCAGTCTTCGATGCTCTATACGTGTGCCCGACACGGGCTACTTCCTATTGGGATGCAGCTGACCATTAATCAGCAACGGCCCCCTAGTCTGTACCCCATATCTAGCGTGGTGCGTCTTTCTCGACTCGAGGAATCCAGGATAGAATGGTCACTAGCCGGCGCAATCATTAGTTCGTGTAGAGTTGTCATGAGCGGTACAACCTTTGGCTCTTGTTGAATGATCAGTGGACTGCACAACCTTTGGCCCGTGCATCTGTAAAGAGTGTGTGTATGTATTGCCGCGACTAAGTAAAAGTTTATCGATCGGATAGGAGGGATATGAAACGGGGACACAACGAAGGAAACATCATTAAACGTTGACATCGGCGTTTCTGAGGAACAGGTATAGATGAAGCAGAAGATCAGGATTCCGGCTACCTAAGATATCCCGGACGGGGATATCCGATTGTCTGCCTTTTGCTCTCAGTGCTCTAGAGAGCTGAGAGCGAGCAGCATGGAACCGGATACACGACCAGACAACATGCTCGATGTCGTGGTAGCCATCGCCACAATCACAAAGATTGTTTGCTGCGAGCCCAATGCGATAGAGATGCGCATTTAGGTTGTAGTGATTGGACATAAGCCGAGATATCACGCGAATGAAATCACGACCGACATTCAATCCCTTAAACCAAGCTTTCGTCGAAACCTTAGGGATAATCGTGTGTAACCAGCGACCGAACTCATCTTCACTCCACATGCGCTGCCAACTAACGAGTGTGTCCTGACGAGGAATGTGAAAAAATTCATTATAGGCAATTTGTCTTTCAAAAAGTGTGCCTTCTGAAGCGCCCACCTTAGCTAGCGAGTCCGCTTTCTCATTCCCCGGAATCGAGCAATGAGAGGGAACCCATGCTAAGGTAATCTTGAATAATTTTTCGACCAAAACACTCAATAGATTTCAAGATATTAGAAAAAAGTGTCCGAAATATGATTCAAATTCAAATTATATGAGAAAAGTCATTTTTGGTAAAAAGGGGAAAATTATTTTTAAGACCATCGGTTAACTTTGTAAAATCTCAACTGAAAAACGAAAAGAACACATCCTTGATTTTAGGATACGTTATGTAAAAAAACCTCAACCTTCAAGAAATTTTTTTTTTTAAAGTTGACGGGTCTGAGTCCTATGGGCACGGACGTAAGTTTGACGTAGGACTGTGATTGTTCGGAACAATTTTTTATGTAATTTTAACTTTTTTGAAATTACAAATGGTCGGTGATAAGTCAGAGGGGACCAAGTCGCAAAATTGAAAATTTCGAGTTATTGATTACATTTGGTTAAGCATTATATAAGCAACATACGACATTTATCAGATTTGGAAAATCATGCATACAGCAGGAATAACGGTTTTTTGATCAACGAAAATCCCTAATGCAGTTAGAGCGGACCATGTACCATTCACCATGGCGAAGTGGCTCTATATCATCTGCAGACAGTAATGTGTATAATAATTTAAAAAAAAATAAATCTGCAGACAGAGTGGACCATGTGACAATCATTTGTATATTGAATTTAACTTTCAAACTAACAAAACATTTTCTTGAAGCTAATAGGTACCTTGTCGAAATGTGCTTGAACCCGTTAGTGTAAAATGTGAACATTCTGAGTATATTAAAAAATAAACTTGGTCCACTCCGACTGAACGGATCAGTGAAAAATGCTGGTCTTCAGTGTGAATGATCGCAAAATGTACTATTTCAGAGTGCGATTTAGGCTGTGGCGATGACAATGAATTCGAATTTGATCATTCTATTGACGAATACTGTCTAAGATGATTGAAAATGGGAAGTTTCTGCTTTGACTTGTTTACCGTGCAATCATATTCAGATGGCAGAGAATTTTTCTGCTGCACGCAATCAAATCTTTATGCAGTTCCAAACTCACAATCCTTCTCGCTCTAATATTCATAGCAGAATGGCATACTTTACTCACAACTGTTAATTGATTGAGAAATATTTCGAAATTGTTCAGTCATAGTGAACCAACTCTCAAAAAATGCTTCATTTGGTTCAGTCAAAATGGACTATATACGTATAGGGAGCCAAATAACTGCATTTTTTTGGCATGATACTTGATGTTTTTTTACAACTATCATACGTCAAAGTATTGCCAGAGAGTAGCTATATTGAAAATATTGAACGAAAAAAATTATGCTTTGAAAATTGCATAGCATTTAACTTTGAGTTCGTTTTTTCTCGAAATCATAAAAATGTTACATGGCCCGGTCTGACTTAACACCGACCAAATGGTGGCCTTCATGTACTCATAACCGTCGAACGAGTTATAACGAACAAAACTCAATATTAGTTTCTGGCAGGATTAAGAGGTTCAAGTGTCTAACTGAAAAAGATTGATTAATTCCAGTGTGACACATAACGAGGTGGAATGGTAGACAAAGTATATGTGGATTGGTGAACAAAAAAAAATGTCGTCATTGATTACATTAAATATAAAGTTTATATTTGATAAAGGGTTAGACTACTTTTTGAAGAGGGACAAAGTTTATAATATTTTTTACAAAAATTTATAACTCAAAAACAACGATACCTAACAACTTTGGTCAAAGATTGTATAAATTTTCATTTCCAATTTTTTTTAAAGAAATTACACTGAAAAAAAGTTATTTTAAAAATTAAATTATTTTTTTTTCAAAAACTTATTTTTTTAAAATTCTTAAAAAAATTATACGAATTGTCCTTACAATTTCCAATAAGTCATCAATACGTCGTAAGACGGGCACTTCTATAGGGAAAAAGATTTTCCAACAACAACTTTCTCATGTCTTTCTTTGAAAAAGCTACAACGAATCCTAATTTTGTTTAAAGGCAAGAAAGCGATATAGTTATTCAAATAATAGAATATCTTATTTAAAATATGAACTTTTGTTGAAGATATCAACTTTCTATCGTTTATACAATAGTTTCTGCAATATATGGAATTGTTGAATTGGAGACTCCTGAAAAACTCATCGTAACATTTTTGTGTGTAAATTCCCTCGTTTGTTCATGTTCTTGAAGCAATGCTAAGTAAAAAAAAGTTTGCAGAGTATGTCATTCGCGATGATTTACACACTGAAATGTCACGAGCTGAACATGAGCAGTGATTTTTCAAAGAAAACATGATAAAGTCGCTAGAAAACTTTTTCCCTGTAAAAATGTTCACCTTCCGTTGTATGGATGACTTGTTGGAAACTGTATGGGCTATTCATGTATATTTTATCCGGAATTAAAAAAAAAATATAAGAAAGATTTTGATTTTCAAAATATGTTTTATCCAATTACATTTTTTGAATTATTTAATGTATTTTAATGAAAACATAAATAGTTTCCTACATTTTATTCTTCAACCAATATTTTGTTGCTATACTTTTTGAGTGAGCAATTTTTTTCAACTTTTTTTTTATTCATATTCATATATTTTTCTGAGAATTTTAAAAAAATAGGTTTTTGAGAAAAATGAATTTCGATTTTTAAAATAATTGTTTTTTGAGCATTATTTCAAAAACAATTACTTCCTTCTATGTTTTTACCCTTTCAAAAAAGTAGTCCAATTCTTTTCTGAATATTTCAAGTGTGCAAAGTTGCCTCAATAACCAATGTCTTTACACCCGCAACGTTCACTGCTATCTGAGATGGTGCTGCCAACTCCTAAGACGAGTTGGCACGAAATTCGTCATATACCCTGTTCCGTTTTCCAAATAAGAGATTGCGGGGTGAAGTTTACAAATCCTATCAAAAGCCACTCTTAAAAGACAGTATAACTCACAGTTCGATTGCGGAATCCAGATCCGATGTTCACATTCCATATTTTTGATTTGAATACTTGGCTCAGATTGTAAACCATTGGCTCCGATATAAGACTACAGGCAAACCTGTTTTTGTGCGGTCCCTTTCCGCGTGATATCTCGTTTGTGCGACTCTTTTTGTGCGATTTAGTTATGACATCGGGTCTTGAATCACACTAACTAATCGCACAAATAATAATATCGCACCTAAACAGCCACACAAATGAGTATTCGCACAAAAACAGGTTTTCCAGTAATTGATCGTATTGAAACTTACATTTCAGATTCTACATTCGGGATACTAGACTAGAAAATTCTGGACTATCAAAATTTAAACGTAGGGTTCAAAGTCAGTTTTAATTCCGTTCTTAGATTCTAGTTTAACAACAATATAAGGATTTTTTAAAGATTGAAATTCGGAATATCATGCAAAAATTTAGGATTTTAGGTTCAGATTATATGCTATGATTTCTAGGATTCTCCGATTCTATATTCGAAGATTCTAGATTTCAGATTGTAGACTCCAAGAAACTGATCCCAAATTCCATCTACCGGATGCTACCAAAATTAATTTTTGGCACATGTTTTGGCCTCCCGACTGATCACAATCAATGAACTTGAAAATGTGCTATGATGTGCTATTCTCTTATACTGGTATAGAATTTGTGTAATATTGGGTTTGGGGAAAAAGAAATGTCGTACATTGTCAATATATGGCAACACTTAAACATATCTTGTGTTTTACTTATCGCATCGGGTCATACTATACGGCCAAAAAAATTTGTTTAGTTTATGGACCCGATACTGTAACGATTCGCACAGCACAGCGTTGGTTTGATCGATTTCGTTCTGGTGTAGTGGCTGTCGAAGATACACCCCGTACTTGTAGGCCAATCGTCGTGGAAACCGATAAAATCGTTGAAATCATCCAAGTAGACCGGCATGTGAGCACTCGCTCGATTGGCCAGGAACTGGCTATAGACCATAAAACCGTTTGGACCCATTTGCAGAAGATTGGATTCCAAAAAAAGCTGGATGTATGGGTGCCACACGAGTTGACGCAAAAAAAAATTTTTTTTGGACGGAATCAACGCCTGCGATGCACTGCTGAAACGGAACGAACTCGACCCATTTTTGAAGAACATGGTGACTGGTGATGAAAAGTGGATCACGTACGACAACCTAAAACGAAAAAAGTCGTGGTCGAAGCGCGGTGAGCAGGCCCAAACCATTGCCAAGCCTGGATTGACGGCCAGGAAGGTTTTGCTGTGTGTTTGGTGGGATTGGAAGGGAATCATCCACTATGAGCTGCTCAACTATGGCCAGACCCTCAACTCGGTTCTCTACTGTGAGCAGCTTGACCGTTTGAAGCAGGCGATTGACCAGAAGCGGCCAGAAATGATCAATAGGAATGATGTTGTTTTTAACCAGGACAACGCTCGACCTCACACATCTTTGATGACCTGCCAGAAGCTACGGGAGCTCGGATGGGATGTCCTATTGCACCCATCGTATAGTCCGGACCTGGCTCCAAGTGATTATCATCTCTTCCGGTCCATGCAACACGCTCTTGGTGATACTAAGTTGGCCTCAAAAGAGGCTTGCGAAAACTGGCTGTTTAAGTTTTCTGCAAATAAGGAGGGCGGTTGTATAAGGGGAGGTGGGGGGGGGGGGGGTGGTATAATGAAGTTGCCTTCTAAATGGCAACAAGTTTGCGAACAAAACGGCGCATATTTCACTTAAAATGGATAATTTTAAGTATGTTAAATAAAGCGTCAAATTTCGATCAGAAAAACGACATTTCTTTTTCCCCAACCCTATATATGTGCTATAGCAATATAAGAGCAATATGAGCAGCGAAACAAGAAACACTGTGCAAATAAGCACGCATTCACATACTTTACCACATACACGACCCAGACTGAAAAGGATATTGGCTCACGTTTGTGCTCTCCTTTTTACTCCTAGAAAACACTTTCCAAATTCATTTTATAATGAGGTGTAACATTATCACGATTTTATGCAAAAGCACCAGTGGCTATGTGAATAACGTGGTCGTGTAAAACAGCCTTGCATTCCAGCCGGCCTTGGTTCGATCTTCGTTGACATCGTTTGGACTTGTTTTTTTTTTGGGTACAATCCCAAGCTGGCGTTCAGTCCGATAGAAAGAGATGTCTGCTCCCATATATACAAACATTTTGAAGGTTTTGAAAAAGGTTTTGGATGTAGTTTCCAGATCTTTGTTCTGAAATTAGAGTCTAAAAATAGAACAATTGAGTAATTATTCTCAAATGTGAAATCTATGAATGGAACTAGAATCTGAAGCTACATCCATTTTTAACATGGAATTTCAACAATGCAACATGAAATCCGATAGCTACAATTTGAAACACATATTGGTATTTTGCCTAGAACCTGAATTCCCTTGGGTACTGATATAAATTTTAGATTTAGACCTCGGATTCAGATTCCGTATATCAAATTCGGTATACCAGATTTTGGAGGAGTTGGAAGGTCAGTTTGGCCTGATCTCTTTGTTGTTGATCTTCGCCGCGCTCGCAAACGAAATTGAGTTGAGCGATCAGAAAACTATCCGAGAATTGTGTTTAGTGCATAATTTTGGCATGACCCAATGGTTCTTATACTACGGGAAAACACTACAGTCATCTTCCGGAAAATAATGGATTTGTTTTGTCCGCAAGTTATTGTCAAAATATTTTTGTATGCTAAAAACTATACACCAATTGAATCAAACAATGAATCGTATAACTTGCATATTCTAAGTGGGAACTTGGTTAGAAAACTGATGAAGCAAACATCCTTTTTATAACAGCTACAGTGTCTCCTTGTCTGATTTATCAAATCAGTGCTCATCATTCTACTGACCAATGAAAATCAGCAGCAGTGGCTATAAGGCTTCCATCTACGTCATACAAAAAACTTTTTTTTTCAGCTGTAATCCGAACAGAATCAGAATGATCAAAGTGGAATCACGCAGCTTAGAAACGTGTTCCACTCTTTCTATATCTAGCCGAAATTCTTTCATTCGAATGCAGATTAGGTTCGGAATTATGGAACGGAAGCGGAGTCCGTCTCACGCTAAAGCCTCGTTAGTGCAGTAGGAGAAGAAGATGAAACAAGAAAAGACATCATAGACATTTCATCATCATCTTCGAACGCCGCCATGCTGAACGAAATCAAGCAAAAGCCACCAAAAAAAAATCATTTTTCAGATATCATCCCATCATTCAACGCCACAACAACAACCGCAAACAACAAGAGCCCAAAAATAAATGAAAACCAAAAACAACAAGCAAACACTGACACTATCGAAGATTATGAATATTTGTGCTCCCCCAGGGAGTGAGCAGTAATTATAGTGCGTGTGTGTAGAGTCTTCCTGTGAGGTGGTGAATGTTACGCGGAGAACCGCGATTGTAAAAGTTAATTAAAATGGAAAGTTCTAAACTAGAAATTTTGTAAACGTACCTTAACACGCAACTTAGTCAACACTAGCAAATGAAACGGGGAAGGAGAGAGAAAGTAATAATGCGGGTGGGAGAGAGATAAATAGAAAAAAAATAACTAAAAAAGGTTTGTGGATTGTTAAACAGCATAATCTAATTTTGTAAAATCATTAAAGTTAATACGATTTCGACTTGAAACAGAACCTATTAGATAAACGAATTTAACTGCAGTCCCAAAGCGAAGAACATCGGTGCGGATAATAAGCGGAGAAAATAAAAAAGAACCCAAAAGTCATTAGCTAGAAAAAGTGTGTCGAAAAAGATTGCTCAATGTACCGTTCAGTGCGATAATGGTTTGCCAGAATTCGATCGACTTCTCGTGTAGTGGCAAGTGATAAGAACCTTCCTGTTGTGGTTGCTGCTGCTGCTCGTAGCGTTTCGTGTCGTGCCCCCACGGGAGGGTGTTCTACCGCGAGTGCCGTTTGCAAGAAGAACGCGATTGTGGCGCGGGAAAGCACACCACCCTTCCCAGTACCCCGCACGCGGAGTGCAACGATCCAGGGAGCGTAGCATCCTCCCAAGATATACTCGAGACAATCATCGCCGCCACCGACTCTACGCCTGCAATGCTCTGGTAGCGTCGAAAACTTCGCCGTGGATCCGTATTGCGGCGCTGGACTGAACAGTGGTGGCCAATGGCCCATTCCGAACTGCGGGGGTCCGATGTGTCATCACGGTCCGGGACCGGGACCACCGGGCCCTGGGCCGGGTTCTGGTCCCGGCCCGGGGCACGGCGGCTTGGGTGGAATGTTAGGAGGAATGGGAGGAGTGGGAGGAGGAGGAGGAGGAGGAGGAGGAGCGGGAGGAGTAGGAGCAGGGATGGGAGGAGTTGGAATCGGACTTCCGCCGATGGGAGCGACCATGGTGCATGGGCCCTCCCAGCTGTCGCTACACGGCGCCGGCCCTCCGTCGATGCAGCCGCCCGCGCTCTGTAATCCCTGCAGCAATACCAATAGTTTTAACTCAGTGCCATTACCCGGACCATCGCGTTGGGGTCCGCGAACATCGTGTCCTGTACATAGTCCATTTAGAATACGAGTGCCGAACGGGTCCATCTGCTCCGGACATCAGGTAGGTCCCTGCTTTAATAATTTGTAATTTGTTATTAGTTTCCGATGATGCTCTGTGGGTGCATTATTAACTTTCTAAATATTAATAATGAAACTTTTATATATAACTAGCACATTCGACTAATTTTATCTCGTCCAAATTTGATTTTTTTTCCAATAAGTTTTTGAATGAAACGCTTCTCGAATTCAATTAAACTCAACACATTTCATTTACTTTGAAAGTAAAGGGTTTGAGCGAATAACAAGTTAGGTCAATATAATGCGTTGTGGAAGATTATGTGATGCAGTTATAATGCATAAATCTAAACGACCTTGTTATCCCTCACGTATGTCATGGCGTCTTGGACATATGCATTAGGGTGCCAATGAATGTATGGGGAAAAACGACCCTAAAATTTCAAAAAAGTTACCTTATACAAAATGTTCGCCACCTCGAAAAAACACGCTATGCCAAATATCAGCTCAATCGGACTTAAGGGAGAGTGGCTCAAAGCGGTCAAAGTTTGGGTTTTTTTTTAAATTGAAAAATCGCCCTTAGAGGGGAGTAAAGGAAATCGGGGTTTACGAAAATTTTTGTTATCTCGATTTTCAATTCGGAACTTGCTGCGAAATGTTGATTTGCATGATAATATACTCTATGTAAAACATAAGCTCATTCGAACTTCTTTTATTAGTGTAACAGTCGCTAAAAGTTGAGTTTTTCAAACCAAAAATTCACCGGAAATCGGGACTTTAAAAAAAAAATTTTTGATGCCAAATATCTCAAAATTGCATGACACGTCGAGATTTACAGTTATCTAAAAAAAAAATTGATTTTCAAAAACTCAAACTTTGACCGCTTTGCGGCACTCTCCCTTAAGTCCGAATGAGCTAATATTTTGTATAGGGTGTTTTTTCGTGGTGGTGATAATTTTTTATGGGGTAACTCTTTGAAACTCGTGATGACCATTTTCTTCCACTTCCGACATATTTTTCCTTCTTAGCTTAGTTTAGATCAGTGATTCTCAAACTGTTTTGAGCAAGAGACCCATTTTCCAGAATTAAGTCATACCTTAGACCCCATAGCCAAATTTCTTTGAAAATTCTATGCTTAGTTTTTTTTCTTACTTAATAATTCTCAATTTGAAAACATTGCAGTTGGTTAAATGGATAAACTTGACATTATTTTCTCACGGCAGCGAGCTGGCGTAGTGGTAACATCCGCACCTCTCACGCAAAAGGTCACGGGTTCAATTCACAATCCTGACATTCTTCCAAAAAAGGAAGTAATGTGACAAACCAGCCAAAAGTGTTGAGAGTCACTATCACACAGAAAACAAATCATTTTCTCATCATATTCAACAAAATAAATAGAGATAAAACTTAGTAAATATCAAGTGTAATAAATAATTATTAATACAAATTACTCATAAACTATAAAAACATTCAAATCGCAAACCAATCTATCCACAACTACCAAAATATCAAAATACGGTTCAATTTTGGTTAGTTGAAGCCTTAAATCTCCGCATTCGTTGACTTTCAAATGGTTCCTTCGGTTTCGCGTTGTTTATAACCATAATGGAGCCTAATTCGACAAAGTATGATGATGGTTTCACATCGCAGGATAATGTTTTTCAATGTTTCGTTTTAACTAGAACATCTGACAACCTAGGTTGTACTCCTGCCTCATCTGTGCTGATGATAATTAACTTTTGTTGCTTTATCACCTTGGCTCATTCCATGGATGTCGTATAGTACTGATTCAAATCCATCAAGGAATTTGAAAATTTTAAAGATCTAAAAATATTTTATTAAAATTCTTATGTAATGCGTTCAAGTGAGTATTTAACATCGTCTTGTTGAGTTTTTTTACTGTATTATAGTGACTCTCAACCCATTTGGTTGGTTCGTCACTTTTAAATTTCATTTTTGAAAGAATGTTGGGAGTGAGAATTGAACTCGTGACCTTGAGCGTGAGAGGTACGGATGATACCAGTACACCAGATCGCCTCCGCTTGTTGAGTTTTTACAATGTACTGCAATTATATTTTCTAATAAGATATTAGTCATTTTCATGGTTGCCACGTGTACAGAATATTCTGTATTTTACAGATTTTTCGCCAAATTTCAGATACAGAGTCTGTATATACAGAATTACAGATTTTCTGCAAAGATACATAATTTGAAGATATTTTTTAAAATTCAAATTTAAATGTTAAATTGATTACAGTTCATTTTCTCTGTCTACCTTCTTACTAATAAACTTTGTTTTTTTTATCGTTGAGTCATGAAGATATGTACCTTAATTTATGAGAATGTTGAACCATATGAAATGTCACCTTGCTTCTCCATTCCTGCTAAGGATGTTTTTGGGACACGGTTAGCTTCCACAATGATGGACTCTATTTTGAAAGCAAAGAACTATGTATCGGCTTAAGGAGGATCGTCAAGCAAAGGTGCCACATTGAAATCTATCTGTAAATCTGTAAAAAAAACTTTTTCATATGTAGTTCAAATAGAAAATATGTATTGGAATCTGTATATCGGATTTTGTTTTGGAGTTAAGTGTATATATTCTGCTTATTCATATTTCGAAGGTCGTGATCACAATTTTTTTTTGAATGAGACTATTTTTCAATTTTCAGGTCTATGCAAAAAGTTTACTGTGCAATTCTTTCTCGCACAGAGGTCTAATTAGATAAAAAATGTGAAATATCTTAGATTGAGAGTTTCAGATACATAGAAAATTATGCCATTAAAAAAAACATTTTAAATTTTATTTTTAGGGAAAACCGACGGAAACGGTTTATGTATTCATTTATTCCTCACTTTGCTCACTACACTTCGCAAATATTCTCTTTTCGCTAACCCCCGCCGTTCCTATTCTAACGGCTGCATAAGTTGCCCGTCATTGACTGCTCTGTTTGGGAAAGCACACAAATGAGCAGAGTATGCATGGGAAAATGGGAATGCTTCCAAATTTCATCAATTTAAACCATATACAGACTATGGGATTGTAGTGTATAGCACATAAATCAAATCTTAGAAAATTTCCAATTCGATTGATATGCAAATCGTTAAAATCTGTTCGCAGCAGAAATAGTTATTGACGTTAACTTTATTTCATAAAAACGTGACCTGTTTTCTGATTTGACACCCTAAATGTAAGACGTAGTCCTACGTCAAAAAATCCCAAAAATACGACATTTTTATTTATAATGACGAGCAGATCCGGCTAACTTCGTCCCGCTCAAAATATTTTTTTTTGATTTGAATAATTTCGAATATTCTCGTTTCCTCCTAAAATTGTTTTCTTGATCATGTTTTAGCAATCTATAACAGTTAGTGATTGGATAAAACACTTTTCTAATTCGATTGAATGGAAAGAGTGCAGTCGAATCAAATGTTCTTCTTCTTCATCTTCTTTATTTTTGAGAGGCTTTAAACTTTCCAGTTCATTCGCCATTCGCCATACAATGCTTTATGGCAGATTACACTATTCGTTGCAAGTAAATGTAATGAATAAGTCTGGACGTTTGCAATTTCCCATGTATGTCATGACATCTTGGCGATTTTCATCCATATAACTATTCTGCGTTCGTCTTGCACATATGTTCACGCTTCGGTGCGTTTTTCAAAATTTCAATTTCTCAGAATTTTTCTCTCTTCCATGAAAGCTTACCCATTTTTTTCGCCGTATCATATTAATAAGGCAGGAATGAATGTAACAAAATGAAAACAGCTTGAATCGAAGCATTCGTTCGCGAGTTTTGCGCTTAGCAGCACATTTGACGATTCATTTTTGTGTAGATGTTTAGATAAATGATGTGCTTTCAGTGTCTTGGTTTGAGAACATGTCTCGGTGGCGTAAAATTACATAATAAATTTTCGGACATAAATTTTTATACGCGGTATATATTCTTTTTTGCTTTTGATCTTTCAAATTAAAACATGATAATTCCTGAAATTGGTATTGAGTAATTCTACACCCAATCAGCCGAAAACAGGACTCTCGTAGCTTTCCTGCGTCGTCAGTGACGATAACGCCACAGTACTCGCATGAGTAGTCCGTGTTAGGGAAACATATTCCGTCCAAATATATGCGGATACCAGAACAATCGCAGCCAGTGTTGCCACAACTAAGAAATTATTTCAAAAATCTACACTGAGAGGAATAGTTAGTACATACGACGAATTTTTTGGTACATGTTACCAATTCTCTAGTCACTTTCTACCCTACTAATCATTGGTACATATTACGAAAGAAAAATGGTAGGCACAAACGTCAAACAAACTACGATTTGTTGGTCCAACATTGGTGCAATATCAGTGAAAATTTTACTTCTCATTTGTGAGAGATAATCATCAGGGATAATAAAAATGTTTTTTAATAATTAATTTTAATTTTAAAAATTCTATTTGATTACATTTAACTCCACATATTTAGAATACATAATAATAATAATATATAACTTATTCTATGAGCAGCGTACACGAGGAAAGTTCCCGTTCCTCTTCCTGCTGCATCGCTCTAGTTTGCATTATTTAGGGAGTGTCGGTAGCACCAGCCCATTTCATCCGCATTTTGTTCTCTCGTGTCTCTATGAAGAAAAGAAATACATATGTTAATAATATTAAATATGTATATATGTAATGAAACGTAACATCAACAAAATGCTTACCTCCGAATCGCTTCATCTCCAAAATAGAAATAGCGATTGCAAAATGCGCACATCACAGATGTTAGGTATGACAAAAAAACAAAGTTACTAATGGTATGAAGTAAAATCTACGAATCTCTGGTAGGAACGTTCATTGCGTCTGACATCGCTTTTACGCAATTTTGGTAATATTTACAAAACATTTGTATATTCTACCAATGTTTTGGGTACTAAAGATTTGGTAGCTGCTTTTACTAAACTATTTCTCCAGTGTACTAATCAATACAACTCACTCCAAACTATGGAAAAATATGAATTTTGTATGACAAAGTATGACAATGTTGTTGAGAAATAACATTTTGAATGTACAATTGAAAAATCTTACTTAAAAAAATGGATTTAATATTGAAAACTTTTATATCTCAAAAAAATCTAAGAGGGGAGAGTGTTTTGAGATATAACAGTTTTGAATATTAAATTCAAACTTTGAGTAAGACTTGGATATGTTATGTAAACAATTCCTCTGCTTTCAATAAAATTTAAAAAAAATGTAACGCCCTCGGAGCCGAAAACGTGTAACCTAAAAAAAACAAATACAATCAATAATTACGAGAACAAAATCCAGTTTTTTAAGTATGACACTTTTTCAAAAAAAGACTCATTGGCTTCAATTTGATATATCGATCATCTCAATCGATCTAGTAGTTCAAAAGTTACAGATTGTCTAATTTTGAAAAAAGGGAAAAAGTTGATTTTCAGACCACCCTAATATGGAATTGGGCACCCTAATGCAACAATGAAAAAATACGGGTCTCGCGTCAGTATGTTCGCATAATAGGCATAATTAGGTCTTAAACTATATAAACTATTTATCATACTATGGCACCGATCATCATATATTTTAAACCGATGTAGAAAAAAATGGATTCTTTTTCATATTTTTTTCCTTAAATTTGGCTATAAAAATGCATATAAATTTTCACGTCAGTATGTTCGCATAATAGGCATAATTAGGTCTTAAACTATATAAACTATTTATCATACTATGGCACCGATCATCATATATTTTAAACCGATGTAGAAAAAAATGGATTCTTTTTCGTATTTTTTTCCTTAAATTTGGCTATAAAAATGCATATAAATTTTCACTTCCATCCCCTATTCCTAATCGCGATTTTAGTATTTTTGTATAAAAATAATTGAACCGTTTTTCGATTTCCAAACAGAACGAATTTATTTAGGTTGTTAACCCATTGTAGGCCGTGGCAACTACACTCGACAAAACAAATAAGCGGAACAGAGTGCGAAGTCGGAAATTTTAAGTGATTTTTGACATGCTGTAACTTCGTGAAAAATCAACGCATATCGATGAGATGCGCATCATTTTGAAGCTTCAACTTTCAGGTATTAGAATATTTTACGTACATATTTTTATCTTGGTGTTTGTAAGTGTAGTGGGCAACAATGTCGGGAAGAAATGAAAAAACGATTTTTCTTTGTTTTTTCAAGAATATTCTGGACTAATACAATTTTTTGCTAACCAACTCAGCAGCAAATCCAATTAACCATCTTCAACCAGCGTTCATTTGATTCCAAGAACGTTACTGTTTGACCTTCCTAGACAAAGATATTTCAGTTTGAATGAAAAATTACTCCATCATCTTTGATAATGAATAATTCAATAAACAAACATCGCACCGCAAATCGAAAGGCAAGTTTGAAAACGTTAATAAATTCTGCACAAGGATAATTTGTCACTTTTTTTTATCCCTTTTGTTTATTTTAGGCTCATTAGCATTTTAGCTGTAACAGAGTCGAATTTTAATCGTGTACATGTCACATATTTATCATATCTATAATTAGCACATTACACAGTTGCCATTTTTCGGCGTTAGAGTATTCCCTTCTATACCATTGCAAATGGTACATATTTACACAGTAGCCATTTTAGGCGAAAGAGTTTTTTTCTATCTGTTCTTCCATTATCCACAGTTAATACTGGACAGCGGAGACAGTCGTTGATCCATTGTTGAGTTATTTATAGAACAGCAGCCCGATATTTCTGCAGAGCAGAGCAGTTGTATGGATGAATCGATCTTATTTCGACCGTGGATCGCTGATTATTGTTGCGTGGACGTAGTTATTCTGTAACAACACAAAGATGGTCAATGGGGGCCCTGAGTTTTGAACTCACGATCGATCGCGTACTAAGCGAACGCGCAACCAGTGTGGCTACGGAGACCCCCACTTTGTCACTTTGACGAACAAAAAATTATTTTAATTTCTTACATCGATTTAAAGAAAATGCCAAAAGCTGGGTTTTTATAGTGCTTTACAAAATTTACAGTAATTCTGCAAATATCGCAGTAGGTTCCAATGTTTCCAGGCGATTTCTTAGCCTAGTGTATTCCCTAAACATCTGTCAACGTTTCATATTGATACGTTAAGCCGTTTTTTCTAGAATATTTTTCAAAGTTTGGTGTAAATTAGAGGAGCATTTAATCGCAAAGCGTATCAGAAGTACAAAATCCTACGCGACTCTCAGAACGAACGATTCGTAACTTTTGTTTTCATGCGTTTGTACATAGGTACAAATATTGTAAGGAGTGATGATACTCACTCATATTCATATGTATTTCCACACATACACGCGCTTTTCTCCCACAAACTCATAAAGACGAAAGTTACAAATCGTTCATTCTGAGAGTCGCGTAGGATTTTGTACTTCTGATACGATTTGCGATTAAATGCTCCTCAACTTTACTCCAAACTTTGAAAAATCTTCTTGAAAAAACGGCTTAACATATTCATATGAAACGTTCACAGATGTTTAGGGAATACACTAGGCTAAAAAAATTTCCTGGAAACATTGGAACTTACTGCGATATATGTAGAATTACAGTAAATTTTGTAAAGCACTATAAAAATCCTGTTTTCGGCATTTTTTTTAAATCGATGCAAAAAATTAAAATAATTGTTGTTCTTTAAAATAATAAATTAACCTTATGCAGAATTTATTGGAGTTTTCAAAACTGCCTTTCGATTTGCGGTGCGATGTTTGTTTATTGAGTTATTCATTATCAAAGATGATGGGGTAATTTTTCATTCTCTGTGTGGGAAGGTCTTTTAGTAACCTTCTAAGAATCAAATGAAAGCTGGTTAATGAGGTTAATTGGATTTGCTGTTGAGTTGGTTTTCAAAAAATTGTGTTAGTCCAGAATATTCTTGAGAAAAACAAAGAAAAATAGATCTTTCATTTCTTCCCGATATTGTTGCCCACTACACTTACACACACCAAGATAAAAATATGTACGTAAAATATTCTAATATCTGCAAGTTTTTTTTTTTTTTATCTGTATTATAGTGACTTTCAACTCATTTGGCTGGTTCGTCACTTTTACTTCCATTTTTGGAAGAATGTCGGGAGTGAGAATTGAACTCGTGACCTTTAGCGTAAGAGGCATGGATGTTACCACTACGCCGGATCGCCTCCACTACCTGCAAGTTGTAACTTCAAAATGATGCGCATCTCATCGATATGCGTTGATTTTTCACGAAGTTACAGCATGTCAAAAATCACTTAAAATTTTTGACTTCGCACTCTGTTCCTCTAATTTTTTTGTCGAGTGTATATTGCCACCAACAAAAAAACAATCCTTTTTTTTTGGCTGCACTTGGAATATGGTTCTAACTGTTTACTTAACCAAAAACTTCTAAAGGTGTCTGACAATATGTACTCCAATTTTGTTTTGGGCTGCTACGGTGTCGGCAGAAAATTCAGTTTAAATTCGTTGAAAATGCCACTTGTTGGTAAATTTTTCACTGTAAACGTACTTTCTAGGATCTACTGTGTAAGATCATGCAGTTTTTTCAATAAAATAAATGGTGTATTAGATGAAAAACTCAATATAATTCTTTGAAACTCTATAGAAAAAAAAAACGCTGCACTAGAAAAATTGTAAATCGCCGAAATAGTTGGTAGCGCTGCGCTAGAAATATTGTTTTGATTTTTGCATAACCAAAGACGCAATAAAATAAATTTCCAAGGCAGTGTGTGGTTAACGGGCGGTGGCAACTGTATTGCCTCCAAATTTTACAACTGTTATAATAGTTAAAATTTTCTGAAAGGTAAATATGTGTTATTTTTCATGTAAGGATTATGTTCTTTGAAGTTGGAGTCGATTGGTTGGTTGGTTGTATCGCCGACGAGCTGGAAGCCATATTGGAAGAGCACAACTAATTACTGAAATTTCTCGAATCACACATGCTCGGATTGTAAGGTGACATATACGCTATTGTCATAAATCCTGATAAAAACACCGGCACGTGTGTAGATCCGGAGCGCATGTTGTTGGAGACATTGCTGGAAACATGGTCGACGCACAACACAATGAACAAAAGCTGCGTGAGGAGGAATATATTCACTTGCGAGACGCTATCATGATCAACACCGACCTAGCCTTAGCTTTTGCCAGACCAGAACGTAATGCATTGTTATCACATTATTGCACGTGTGTTCAAACTAAAAATGAAGTTTTTAATGTGGTTCATTAGAACATTACACGTCATCGGTCCCATACTTTTCTGGATTTATTCGGTTGATTGGAAAAGGCGAGGATTTTTTTATACGCACATTTTAAGTATAGTTAGTCGATAAAATTCGCCCTGAGGAAATCAATAGTGTAATTTCCACGAAAATTCCAGATCCGTCTACTGATCAACGATGCACATGACAGCATAAACGTCAAACAAACATTCGATCAAAACGTTTCATTTGTTCTATTTTATTGATCGCAAACAATCAATTTTTGGGAATGTTCAAAAACTCAAACACACTTACAATACATTATTTAATTTTATTTAACAATCAAATCATTCCCTAGGGATAATTTACATATAACACTTTTATAGTATAGGACACGACTGCATTGTTGACGTAGGACTAAGAAATTATTTTATGCAATTCGCTCAGTTTCACATAATGCATAAGTTAAAAATAAATTCATCCGCGTGCAGAATCGCAGAATCGCAGAATCGCTTATTGGATATTTTTTTCTATTAGAGAGCTTGTTCGTTTGATGAGCGGATGTGCCGTTTAGGTTACGGAGGTCCCTAGAATCGCTTACGATTTTAGTTTTCGTGCACATATTCCACATTGTCAAATGTTGGCAAATATCATAGAATAACACGTAGAAGAGCAGTTAACAATCGTCCGCTGTTGACGTTACAGTTCTTCTATACAAGCGTCAAAAATAGACATTCATCTGGAGTAATTCTTCATCGAAAACCAAGCATATTTTGGTGAGAATAAGATTTGTGACTGCAATTGATTCGTTGTCTTCGGACCATTAGCCATGGTTCAAGTGTTCCCAACAGAGAATTTAGCAGATGTTAAGACCGCATCGTTTCGTCGTCAATTTTACAAAAGTTTGACCATATTTCGTTCATTCGTACGAAACTTCTACTGCTGTCGCGACAAATCCCTGGTTCCATTCTGTGGGAGATTCAAGTCAGAACCAACCAACCGAAAACCAAGAAAAGTTAGATAGTGTGTGGAGGGAGGGGAAGGAAACATTCGAGAGGACGAGGACATCTGCGTACAAGACGGACTAGTTGTCTCGGGTAGCAACAAACTAAACGCAAACAGGCTCCGGTTTCCCTGGAGCTTCCAGCAAGCGAACGACGTTCGTTTCGGGTTCACTGAGCTTCATCAAGCAAATAGTTTCATCATCCTTTTCTCAACTCTCAACACCCCGCACACACTCATGTTGCCTCTACAGGATACAGGATATGAAAAATAAATGAATAATTAAACTCAATTAATTTCTCTCGAGAGACAGAACGAAACAAGATTAAACGATGGGTCGGGGGTGGTACGGGTGGTTCACCGGAATTCTACCTGCGGAAGATATGTTTCCTAATTCGTCGTGAAATTATCCCTGTCTGTCTGTCCCGGAAGGGAAGTGAGCGCAGATGGAAATGCTGGGATTGATTAAATAGAAACAGAAGTGGACATCGGATGCGGATGCGGGCCGAGTGAGAGTGGGTGTTGTGTGGGTAAATTGATTTTAAGGATCCCATCAATCATTGCGCCGTGTGGAGCGAGTGAGGAATCTCGGCTGGAATACGACCTGAAGGGTTGCTAACTAAAAAATCGATCTCATCTAATCGACTAAATAACATTTGGGACCACACGAGCGACTGAGATTGCAAGCTTCATCGTCGTTGAAGAGGGTGTGGTCTGATGGATGGTGATTAGTAATGAGGGAGTGGCGACTTTCTAGATTGTTAAAATCAAGCACAATTCAGCCCGTGAAACCATGCGCGCTAACGTATGTTTTACGCCACCAATAAACCCATCCATCTCACATAACCCCTAAACGGTGGCAAACCGAGGGAAAACTTTTTTAATTTACTTTCATGTTTATTTCTCTGGTCCTTTCGCACTCATTTTCCATCGACAATAAAAACAGAAAAATAAAACAAGACCCGTTAATTTTGTCCCCTCCATCCCCAAATGACAGACCGAATCAATGCATCATTCGCTCCCGCTCCCTCTCGTCTGGTGTGACATATATCAGCCGAGGGCTTACTTCTTTTTATTTCGGGGGACCATTCGCACCCCCGTTATAACAAGTTTACCTTCGGCAACAACTGCCCAACCAGAGGAGAACAAAAAAAACACATTCGGGATCAGCAGAATCACACCGGGTCACCCCGCCTTCCCAGTTACCCGGAACACCTGGACCAGAAAATTTCTCACCGGCAAACGACCAGTTTGTAAAGTGAACCGCACTCGAGATTTTCCGTTAATTATGGTTTATTACCAGGGGAAGAATTGTGCGTGGGTGGGTTGTGTGCTGGTACCCGTGCTTTTGTTCCGACGCGGGTAAGTTTTTGCCGTACCCCGACTTGGCCGCGGGTTAATTATGGGCTTTGGCGCGAATGGCGAAAAATGCGAGTAAAAACGACATTACAATTTGTGTGGTTTGTTGGTTTTTTGAATGAAAAGGTTAAGCAATAAATAAGGGGTTTAGGAGGGATTCACGATGTGAAAGATTTTTATGGTGCCTCGGAAAGGCTTAGGCATCCTTCTAAATGTTGGGAATAACAAAAAACAACAAGCGACGAACCAGAAGAATAAATTTCCGGTTGGCGCAAAATGAAAGAGGAATTTCACTCAGAATTGACCAAAGAACGGTTATTACTGATTTTTCGTTTGTCCATTAGGTGGTTACCCAAAATGGTCTTCGGCAAAGTTGGTAGTAAATTAACAATATAAGCATGAACATTATGTATAGCATGAACATTATAGAATACATCGTTAAAAAACATTGGAAACTTGGATTGGAAGATAAAATTGGTTTGCCTCAAAAAAGTCTCTTTTGTAATTTACTTTAATTTTTACCTGAAATTTACTTGCTCCGCCATTTGTTTTGTCCAAATTTCAGTCAGTGTCTTAAAATTTCAACAAATATTCACGACTATCGAATATGATTTTGTTTCAGTGTCAATTGATTGTTTTAAGCTTGAAACTCACTTGAAACAACCACAAACTCTATCGGAGACAATAACAATAGTGTTCATTTCATTCATATCGGTGGCGCAAATTTGCTAGAATGGATGAATATGGCATCCAGTGAGGCACAAAACTTCGCTGTTCTTTATACTTTGAATGTCAAAGGCAACCAATTGAAATTCATCACAAACGATTTAAATGTCGTTCCTGGCAGTGAGTTTGAGTTTACATCAAATCATTTTTAAAAATGGGTCAGTATTTTTTACTAAACCTTGTTTGATTACCTAAACACGTAGTACTGGACCTTATTTAACAATTTTCATATGAATTTACTGATATTTCAGTTGAAACACATAATCATAACATACATCATTACCAGACACATTTTCGTTCAGGATTTTTCCACCAATTGCAAACAAAAAAAAAAGGTTTACATCGACGGATATATTTTTTCCGTTTTGTAGGAGATTGTATGCCAAATGAAGGGGCTTGACTGGTAGAACGCAGTTATTTATGAAAAATGCAAATCCAAGATGGCGGCCACTACAAAATGGCGGATTTCATATTTTCTCAGATCAATATGGGTATCAAATGAAAGGGCTTGACTAGTAGAATACAGTTATTTATGAAAAAATGTAAATCTAAGATGGCGGCCACTACAAAATGACGTACTACATATTTTCTCAGATCAATATGGGTATCAAATGAAGGGCTTGACTAGTAGAACACAGTTATTTTTGAAAAATGAAAATCCAAAATGGTCGCCATCACAAAATGGCGTCATTTTTTTTTCAAAGCTCCATCAATATGGGTATCAAATGAAAGTGCTCGACTGGTAGAACACAGTAGATCATGAAAAATCCAAATCCAAGATGACCGCAGTTCCCAAATAACTAATTACTTTTTGATGATTCCATTCAGCTTGCCCTGTTCGTATGTATGTTTGAGTGTTTGTAGGGCTGTTGACTGATTGATCTGAAATTTGGAACATATCTTTAATTCTACTGTCATTATAAAACTGCGTATTCCATGATCTTGAAAAATTCAATTTGTCCACCGCTAAAAAATGGCTGAATGACTTGACTTGGACAATACACTACATTATGAACAACATGAATTCGAAAAAGGTCGCCGCCACAAAATGGTCGACTATGTATTTTTTGTAATTCCCTCAATATTGGTATCAAATGAAATGATTCGACTAATAGAATACAGCACATCATCGAAATGCTCCGAAGAAAACTAGGTAAGAAATAAAAATGAAAAAAAAAATAATTTTTTGAATGGTTTTAATGTAGAGAAGTATACTGATGATGCAGATTATTTACTAAAAACTAGAAAATGAAATAATTAAAAAAACACTTTTTAAGTGAAGCGGTTTGATGTACTAAAAGCTAGAAAATAATTAGACAAGTAGCAGTTAGTAGTTATCACATCCGTTCCTTTATTAATTTAGGGCAATGATGAGACTAAAATAAAATAGTGGGGTATATGATGAAACAACTAACTGTGGATAATGAAAATCCAACGTTTATTTCTTACCAAATTTTCTTCGGAATATTTTCATGATGTACTGTATTCTATCAGTCAAATCATTTTATTTGATACTGATATTGAGAGATTGAAAAAAATACATAGTCGAACATTAAGTGGCGGCGACCTTTTTGAATATATGTTGTTTATTATGTTTTGTGTTTTCCAAGTCAATTCATTCAGCCATTTTTATAGCGATTCATAGAACGATTTCGGTTGTATCTTCTGACAACAATGTGTTCTCTCAAGTTATTTTAAATGTAGTTTTACTTAATTTGATACTTTTTGTAAGTCAACTTGGGAGCCTTGTAAAGCCGAATGAACATCAACATGATGTGTGTGTGTGCTCCAGCCACCGAGTGGTAAGCATCACACATATCATGTCAGAAGTTCATATTCGTTTCGCATTCTGGTCGGACGGACCATTCGTCGAAGAAGATTCTCTCGATTTGCACTGTAATCGCGTGTATTCAAGAGCTTCTCGCTCAGAATATACTCAAAGCGTGTTATTTGGCATAGAAATCTCTACAATGTTAGAAAGGCTAATATCCTCTAAAAACGCCAGTGCCACAAAGAAGAAGAAGAATTTCGATGTGTCAAATGCATAATATGATGTGATGTGTGCTCCTTCACGATCTAATATGATTTACTGTTGAATGATTTTCCACAGCATGTAACACGATTTTTCGCAGTACTACATTGATTGATACTCCCCCCTTGGAAGATTTTCGAGGAAAATCAAAACTTTGAGTGCTTTGAGGCACCCCTAAATCATGTGCGATTGAGCTGAAACTTTGCACAGATCATTTTTTGGACCAATAAACAAAATGTACATGGTCGGTTTTTGAAATTTGACATGACCATTTTCGCTGCCACCCTAATGTACATATATGATGTCGATTAGACTGATTTTACGATAGTGTGTGTCAGAAAACCGAAGCTTATTAAACAGAATTACGACTCAATGTAGCGCGTGAAATAAAATCGTGTTTTCCGCATATTATGCGCTTGTAGATATACACGATGTATACTTTGATCGACATTATATACGATTGTAATTCGATACCACTTTATATATGACTTGGAATATGCCAAGTTATATGATTTAATGTTTGCTGAGTTGTTATACAATTCAACTATTACAGAATACAGTAAAACCTGTTTTTGTGCGGTTTTTTGTTCTTGTGCGGTTTTTTTGCGATTTTTTTTTGTGCGGTATATGAAAAGAAGCATATTTGACGAAGTTATCGTCGATTTAGTTTTTTTCGATGGTTTATATGCATTTCAGTGCGAAAAAAGCATATTTGCGTCTCAATTATCCACTTCTGAAATCATTCCCCTCAAAAGCTCTAAGTTTTTCTAAGTATTTGCATGACATGATATCTAACAGCATCACGTTTCGGCATGCAACAAAAAGCACAAAACAGACACGGGCATCCGAAGAGGCAAACTGTCCCATCGCAAAGCATGGAAACAAAAGGAAATTGAACGCTAAACGGCGTGGATTTGAGTTATTTTCTTGGGGGAAACTTTTTTAATGCGGTCCCTATCTACCGCACAAAAAAAGTTTTTTTCAAAATGTGTACCGAACACGGTTTTTTAAACCTACTGGTAAAGTTTTGCACGATTTTTTTTTATGCGGACCCTATCCCCCGCACAAAGAAAGGTTTGCCTGTACATAATTATAAATTGATTTAAATTAGACGTTTATGCGACTTACGAACTGCATCTGTCTAATAGGCGTATCTAGCACACATTAAATCGTATAATGTTTGCACACATAAATCCGTATCAAATTCCAATCGCCTAAAATACCAACCATGTGTATCTTAAATCGTATAAAACGCAAACACTGGGTTCTCCGCCAATGATGGATTAAGTCGTGTATCGATATCACTAGCTGTTTTTTTCGCCATATGCAGTATTATAAACATACATTTCATTTGCATAGTATAATATTGCGGGTCAAATCAAAGTTTGAGTTTTTTGAAAATCGAAAAATCACCCAAAGAGGGAGTAATGGAAATCGAGGTTTTCGATTTTTTTTTATGCCAAATGTCTTAAAATTGCATGAAACGTCAAGATTTAGTGTCATCTCGAAAAAATTTTTTTTGTCAAAAATCGGCACTCTGAAACTTTTTTTTTTCAGAATTCGAAAGGAAAGCATGGTTTAGGGTGCCAATAAAAATAGTTATCTCGAATTTTCATTCGGAGAACGCGCCGAAATGTTGATTTGCACGATAATATACCCTATGCTCATTCGGACTTCATTTACGGATGTCACAAACGTTAAAAATTGAGTTTTTTAATAAATGGAAAAATTACCGGAAATCGGAGTTTGAAACAAAAATTGATGCCAAATGTCTTAAAATTGCATGACGCATCGATATTTACAGTTATCTCAAAAAAAAGTTTTTTTTTTCGAAAACCCCGGTTTCCTTTACTTCTTCTTTGGGTGATTTTTCGATTTTCAACAAACTCAAACATTGACCGTTTTGCACTAGTCTCATTTAAGTCTGATTGAGCTGCATTTTGGCATTGGGTGTTTTTTCGAGGTGATGAACACTTTTTATGGGGTAACTTTTTGAAATTTTAGGCTCGATTTTTTTCCCATACATTCATTGGCACCATAACGTATACACTATGACATATACGTCTATTTTTGGGTGTATACGTCAGTTATACATATCATACTTCACTTAAATATCTCTCAGATGCATATATACCGCCTTCAATATTGGCATTTTATACGATTCAATTTTTGCTGGGTATCGATTAATTAGATTTTACGATAGTGTATTTCATAAAACCGATGCTAGTTATACCGAATAACGACTTAATCGGGCGTGATCAATAAAATCGGGCCTTTCGCATTTCAAATCTACGTGATGTATACTTTGATTCGCATTATATACGAATGCGATTCGATATCACTTTATATACGACTCAGAACATGCAAATTATGCGGGCGCATGATATACCACCCAAAATATGGATTATACGATACTCTATATACGAGAGTTATACCATTTAATGCTCACTGGGTTATATTACATGAACGATATTTATACGATTTGATGTTAGCTTGGTTTCTTGGCAGCTTGGTTTGACAAGTTCATCCTCTGTTTACTGTTTTGAGTTTAGTGCAACTGTATTACGAAGCTGAACTATTTTTTTTTGTCATTATAGTACACTGGACGGAAAGTCCCGGGGTTTTTCAACAGATGACGCCACTAAAAAATGAACACGATTCATTTCAAGAGGTTCATCTTTCACTAGATTACGTGTGAGATTTCATGACATTTCGTTTATTTGTTCACAAATAACATTTGTTTAAGTATCCCCACCTGAGCATTCGTATAGAACATGGAAAAAGAAGGATATCGTATTTTGATCAAACATTGTTTTTTTTTGTGGCAAAACTCCTGAACAATCAATGCAGTGGTTGACGAAATGTTATTCCACTTCTGCTCCTCCGAGAACAACAGTTTATCGGTGGGTTAGTGAATTTGAAATGGGCCGTACAAGCACCGCAGATGCACCTCACTCTGGCAGGCCAAAAGAGGCTACGAATCCAGAAATCGTGAAACAAGTGCATCGACTCGTTTTGAACGATCGTAAAGTGAAGTTACGCGAGCTAGCTAGCGAGCTATTACTATCTCCTGACACGAAGCTCAACACCGTCAACGCGAATAATAGCTGATATTCATTTCGCCAGAATGAAATTAAATTTCGACATCTTCAATAATCATGATAAATATGATAAAGGGTGTGTCACATCAAATTGCATCACGGAAAAAACGCTGTAGAAATTTTATTTTTAGGAATTATATCTTCAGCTTTCGCTTATAATCAGATAAGAGTGTATAGATCACGTTGGACATGCTTCACTGTCAATTTTTCGTAAATTTGGAAAAATGTCGTCGAACGAAAAAGAGCGTCGTGAATTAATCTTGTGCACTCATTTCGAGAATCCGGAGTTGTCACATCGGGACATCGGTAAGATGCTGGGAATCGTCCAATTCTCGGTCAGCAGAGTACTAAAACGATACTTCGAGAACCTAACCATCGACCGGAAGGTGAAGAACGGCAAAAATGGATGCTCCGTCAGTGAAAAAGATCACAAGCGCGTAGTTAAGCAGTTTAGACGTGATCCGAGAAGTTCGGTCCGGGATGTCGCCAATAAGCTGAATTTGTCAAGTTCATTCGTCCAGCGGACCAAGCAACGGGAGGGCCTGCGTACATACAAGGTTCAGAAGGCTCCTAACCGCGACGAAAGGCAAAACATGGTGGGGAAGACGCGAGCCCGGAAGCTGTACACCGAAATGCCTACGAAGCCGCATTGCCTGGTAATGGACGACGAAACCTACGTCAAAGCGGACTTTCGTCAGCTGCCGGGCATGTTGTTCTTCTCCGCAGAGGACAAATTCAGCGTTCCGGAGGAGATTCGCAAGCAGAAACTATCCAAGTTTGCCAAAATGTACATGGTGTGGCAAGCGATCTGCTCTTGCGGAAAGCGGAGCGCCCCCTTCGTGATGACCGGCACGGTAAACGGGCAGGTTTACCTTAAGGAGTGCCTACAGAAGCGCTTACTACCACTATTGAAGCAGCACGAGGGCCCGACCATCTTCTGGCCGGATCTCGCTTCGTGCCACTATTCAAAGGACGTGTTGGAGTGGTACGAAGCCAACGGGGTCACCTTCGTGCCAAAGGAAATGAACCCGCCTAAAGCGCCGGAGCTTCGCCCAATAGAGAAATATTGGGCGATTATGAAGCAGGCCCTCCGGAAGAACCCAAAAATTGTCAAATCGGAGGCGGACTTCAAGAGAAAATGGATTTCTGTTAAAAAAAAACTACAACCTGACGTTGTACAGAACCTTATGGACGGGGTAAAGAGAAAGGTGCGAGCATACGGGCTTGGGCTCGAAGTATGAATAAAAAGAAAATGCCAAAAGTTGTTTAATAGTTTTTATTTTACTGTCTAAAATTTTCAAAAGGATCGGTCTACTGGGCGAATTTCTACAGCGTTTTTTCCGTGATGCAATTTGATGTGACACACCCTTTACTGGGTGAAAAATGAACTTCATACCATTTTTTAAAACAAAAGTTCATCTGTTTATATTCACTGGTTGTTTAGATCTATTATTTTGATTTTCGATTGGATTTTGTTGATTTTCAATATAACCAAGTCCGAAAATCTAAGCATTTGAACTTAGAGACCATGTTTTTTACGACACTGGTTTTAATCGCAAAAAAATGGTTCTGTCCTCATTATTGAAACTATTGCCCGTCGCTGGCAATAACATTTTCCCATCTATCTGGCAAGAAACGAACGTCCTATTGGAGTGCTTAACACATTGAGTGTCACGATTTTATGGCGACTCTATGGACATTTTTAAACGTATTTTGGCCATCGTTTCCTATCGTAGTCGAAGGTATTTTTGTTCGGTAGGGAATGCTTCTAAGCTTATATGCTTATATTAGTTACCTTTATTATCATATGTTATACTGTCAGTTACCGGTGACGGCGGCAGCCTGAGTGAAAATTCGGTGTCAGTCACCGGTGACTGACGTGGCAGTCAACGTGTTAAGTATCATGTGGCCGAGTGTTGTCGTGAAGCAAAATTACTTTCACGTTCTCCTTCAATGCTCGATTCGAACGCAAAAAAAATCTATTCGACAACACTTTGTTCTGGTCTCGCAATGCACACTCGAAGCAAGACCCAAAGGATCCCCTTTCACGCCTCCCGAAACTTTTCCAATGTTTTAAATCACAACCGCGCACGCGGTTCGTTGATTATAAATGGCCGTCGAAAGTAGAAAGGTTTTTTCCCCTCCAGTCGCTTTCAGCCTTCCATCCCTTGGTCTACTGTGTACAATTGTGTTGTACACAATCCGAACCAAATTGACTGACTCCTGGCAGGTTCTGATCCTAATAATGAATAAAAAACGACCGAGGCCATGGCTGTCTGTTCCAGGCCAAGGACATGATGAATTAATTGCGCGCGGATCGGCATATGCGTCTGTGTGAGTATTCGAAGCAGATAGCATGAGAATAAATTAGAAAAGTTTTTTCTCTCTCCTGCCGTGGTCAGAACATGCGTTTGATCAAAACACAAACTCATTGCCCTTCCCTGGGAAAAAAGGGGGGGAAAACACTCTCCCCCCAACAAATCAGGACAGCTGACCCGAATTCACAAACGATTCCCGTCGCAACTTGCGAAATTGTTTTCTTCTAATCATCTTGTTTGAATTCTGTGGAAGGGAAAAAGGAAGAAATACACACAAACACCCGTCCTTACGGGTGTTTCATTAAATCCTTCACGAAATCGGCCACAAATTGATCCCTTCATGGGCAGAGTAGATTTAAGCACAACGCACTGCTTCATTATCGAGCGGAAGGCAAAGAAAGAATCCTCCGTTTTTCTTTTTTTTTCCTACATTACAAGGCAAACATTTTTCTTTCCTGCCCTTTTTTTTTTTTGCGGTAATGGCCTGATGGAACTTCCATTGATCTATCGATTAATAATGAAGTGGTAATGGTGTTTCGATTGTCCAGAACATGGAAAAGTTCTATCTATCGGGCATCATCGAAACTTTTAACGAGTTTCGAATATTCCATTTTCATGAGAATACATTGCCATTTTAACGATCTTTGTTTGGCCAGGGAAAGTTGTTTAAGTAGCTTTCCGGCGTGTTGCAACAGCAGCAGCAGCTTCAGTGCACATCATTTGCAAAGTATTTAAGTAAAAAAAAGGAAAGGTAGCAAAAAAGTGGAGACCATTTAGGCTGATGCTCTTATATCAGCTATGAATAATGAAAGCACCTTATGAATATTAATCACCCAGGAATAATATTTTTCCAGCGAGACAGCAACCGAGAGCATAAAAAAATATTACGATAGTTTTCCACGAACAGTTTTTTTTTCGACAAAACACGCCCACATGCCCATCCAAAATCGTCGATTGGCGGGTGTTGTCCTGCATCTGTGACTTCACTTTTATGCCGTATTTCGATAGCGAGTCGGACTCAAATATTTTGAAAAGCTCGGGAAACTGAATTTTTAATGGGTTTGCGCGAGGAAACCCATTAAACACTCATCATCCACCCCTGTGCGGGTGGGGCGAGGGGCGGAGTGTTTTATGCTCGCCTCCGTTCGACTTCGGAGTGATGTGTGTTTCCACATACACACGGCGTAACGGGAATTGATAAAGTTTTGCACAGTCAACATTCGCTACTTACAGTGCGTTATTTTATTGCTTTGAACGGTGTACAAAACAATAAAATGTGGGGCAGATGACGATCGCGTAATAAATTTTTACGCACATATAATTGAAACAGCGTGGTCGCAATTGGGTTTCCGACAAATGTCCTTAAAAGTTATTGCCTGAATTACGGAACAATAATTTGATCGGGGTTTCAAATGAGAGTGGTGGTCGTCTAACGAGGGTGAAAGGAAAACAATGTGATGGAATGGCTTATCAATATTTTTTTTTCCTGTTCGATGATGGTTGATGCAGGAATTGGAAATAATGTGAAACAGCATAAAGAGAAAATACGAAACATTTCCAGCCGCCAAATTTAATTATTATCATATATTTTATTATCAAATCATTGAAATAGTTGTTAAAAGGTCTGAGTTATAAAATTGTCATTTTTTTTGTATGATTCGATTGTTGGAATTTGTTGTTGGAGCCCAAGGTCCATGTCGACAGCTATTCAACCCGTTTTCCCTAAGAGAAATGACGATTCCTACTCCGAATACAAAACCACTAAATACGTCATTCACGTGCGACCCACCCAAGAGATTTTTGTTAAAACCAAGATCGCTGTTTCAATTGCTCAATTCAGAGGTAAAACACAGATGCATTAAAAATAAAATGGGAATAATACCCTTCAAACAACTCAAATGAGCAATTCCAAATGAAATCGTCCTAAAACAGATTTTAAAAACAATAAAAATAACAGAAAATGTCATGACTCTCAAATACTGGTAAGCATTTGTATAATATACTAGCTAACCCGGCAAACTTCGTCTCGCCCAAAATTAATTTTTCGTTAACACATCCACGTTATCTTACTAAGCGCACGTTCATAGGTCCAATCTCAGAACTGTTCATTGATTGATCTTCTAATCTTCATAGTAAAAGGTAATTTTAAAACCTTTTACTATGGGATCCCTTGTACTTCTACCAAAACTCGTCATTATACCGTTCTGAATCATATTTCGGACACTTTGTTCTAATATCTTGAAATGCTTAATGCACTGATGATATAACTATCAAATTAATATCACATTTGTTTCTTTAGAGTAATCCCTTGGTTTCACTATCATTTCACATGAGAACTACATTCAAATTATAACATAATCGGCAGAAATCTTACAACACTACTCATTATCGTTTGTGCTTGACGTTTCCTTATCGTGAGCACGTAGAATTTACCCGTTCATAAATATTTAAATTTCTCCCGTATTTCATCAATTCTAATCATCGTTAACAGTTAACAGTTCTAATCATCGTTAACAGTTTACTGTGATGGTAAGTATTTCGCAGTAGACTAGAAAATATAATCAAGTGTAATGTCATTTTCGTTCAAAAAATTACAAAATAAAGTGTCCGAAATTTGAATTCAATCTGTTCGAAATTTGATTTAGTGTCCGAAGTTTGATTCTTATTCGCTTCATTTAAAAAGCATTTTATTCGATGATTTTTTTTAATTTTTTCAATCAAATAGGTACCAAAGTAGAAAGCACCAGAGCATATTGAACTAATTTATTAAACATATCAACCAAATAATACCTGTGCATAAAGTTCAGATCTGTTTTCTGCATCATATGCCTTAAGCGTCCGAAATATGATTCAGAATGGTAATATCAGATTATTTTTAGACACAATTCTCGTTCAAGATTTTTCAACCATTGGCAAATAACATGTTTCACCGTTACATGGAATAAATGTTTGTTACACAAAATATGATAGAATAAAGACAGCCGTGAATCGGACAATTCCCCTCTCGAGTTTTGCTCTTATCAACATATTCGGCGATCCATTTTTATTTATATAGATAGAAGACGGTATAGGAATGCGTTTTATCACATTAAAATCCATTTCCACTTTCGAACGAAGACCAATGTCGTTAGCGCAAACGTCAAATGGACTAACAGCGTTTGTCATTGTAGAACATATGCGAATTGAATTTTTCGGATATTCCCATTTTCCTTCAGAGTTTTTAAATTTTTTTCAATTGTCATGTTTGGTTGAAATATGTGTATTATTTTTATGGGATCCTCTCTCCATTCCAAAGGAGAAAGGGGTGTCATACCATCATAGAAACATTTCTCGTACTTCAAAACCCCCACATCCCAAATTTGGCTCCATTTGCTTGATTAGTTCTCGAGTTATGCAAAAGTTTGAGTTCCATTTGTACGGCAGCCTCCCCTTAGAGAGCAGAGAGGAGTGTCGAACTATCATAGAATCGTTCATCGATCCCTAAAACCTCTATATGCCAAGTTTGATTCCATTTTCTTGATTAGTTCTTGAGTTATGCATAAATTTATGCTTCATTTGTATGGCAACTCCCCTTAGAAGGGGGAGGAGTGTCTATTCACCATAGAAACGTTTCTTGCTCCCTAGAACCTTCACAAGTCAAATTTGGCTCCATTTGCTTGATTAGTTTTCGAGTTCTACAGAAAGGGCCTGGCCGGGTGAGGGAGTAAGAAGTGTCCCCAAACCAAATCACCAGATGTATGAAAAATATTGTATAGGATATTAAATAAGAAATTTTGACGGTTTATTTGAACCCCTATGTGGTTTAACATAGGATCTATAGTGAAAAACGTATTTTTTCTTTTATTTCACGCCATCCTCAAAAGATTCGAGATAAAAATCTGAGAAAAATACTGAATGTGCATCTGACTACGGTATATCAAGAAAAATAATAAAAAAAATCATCAAAAATTGACTTTTTTTCTACATGTGGCGTATTTTTTGCTGAATTTTTAAGAGCGTTGTGAGACACAAAAATAATTTTCTTCATCGTCTGCATTATTATTTCTATTTTCTTGAAATCGATTATTTTATTGTATTCGTGATTTCAATTGTAAGTGTTCTTCTCATTAATCCGAATGATCTTTCCACAAGTATGTACTTAATTTTTTTCTCACACAGCCCTATCGTACTGCTGGCTCCTTTGAATTTGGTAAACCGTCTAAATCCAATGTAAATATAATCTCATATATTTTAAGATACGAGAAAAAAAGGTGTATAGCGCAATGCTCTAAATGAACCGACCAAATTTAGACATATTAAAAACAAAATTTAAAAAATATTAGAGCAGTAATGACCAAAGGCCAAAAACAATTTTTTTTCTATTTAATTAAAATGCGCAAAAGCAAAAAAAAACAATTTGTTTTCGCACAATCCTCTTGAAAACTCAAGAAAAAAATGCGCTACATGTGCAAAAAACAACACATACGAGTGCATTTAAATAAAAATTAGAGTAAAATTGGGTCTAAGAGTAATAATTTTTTTTTCAAAATTTCGAAATGCCTGAAAATATATATAATTTTTTTGTACCGTAAAGAACACTTTAAAAATTCTGAAAAAAATCACATATACCTAAAATAGACGGAGGAAGAAATTTGACAACAAACTAGAGTAGTACTGAATCTCAAAATAAAAAAAAATTAATTTAATTTTTTTTTAGTGTTTGATTTTCTGATGAAAAAATTGTTTGAAAATATTGATCGGTACACCGTAGTATTGAGAATGGAGTGAAAAAAACGAAAAGGTGCATTTTTCACCATAGATCCTATGGTGTACCATATAAGGACTCAAGGACCATATACTACTGCCAAAATGTTTTGTTTAGTACCCTGTACAATATTTTCCATACAGCTGGTGATTTGGTTTGGGGGACTTTTTATTCTCTTACCCTGCCAGACTCTTTGGAAATATAAAAAAAAAATTTTGTACCGCGCAACACTGAAAAAAATCTGAAAAAAATCACACAGTAGAAAAGCCGAAGAAACACATTTGAATATGAATTAGTACTACTACAGTACTACTGAATCTCTAAATACCAAAAAAAAAAAAATTCAAAATCTCAATGTTTTTTTAGCACTACAATTTTTGATGATATTTTTTTTTTTGATAATTCGTCTTGATACACCATAGTAAGAATCACATTCATTATTTTTTCAAATTTTTATCTCGTATCTTTTGAGGATGGCATGAAATGAACGAAAAAGTACGTTTTTCACTATAGATCCTATGTTAAACCACATAGGGGTTCAAATAAACCGTCAAAATTTCTTTTTTAATATCCTATACAATATTTTCCACACAACTGGTGATTTGGTTTGGGAGCATTTTTTACTCCCTTACCCGGCCAGACCCTTTGTGTTTCATTTCTATGGCAGCCCCCCTCTTAGAGAGAAGGGAGGAGTGTCGAACCATCATAGAATCGTTTATCGATCCCTAAAACCTTTATTTGCCAAGTTTGATTCCATTTTCTTGATTAGTTCTTGAGTTATGCAGAAACTTATACTTCATCTCTTTTTCTCAGACTGAACGTCAGCTTGGGATTGTACGCAAAAAAAAAGTCCAAACGGTATTAACGGGGATCGAACAAAAAAAACAATGAAGTTAAAAAGTGTTTTCTAAGAGTAAAAAGGAGAGCATAAACGTGAAGCTATATCCTTTTCGGCCTGGACCGTGTATGTAGCAAAGTATGCGAAAAGCTTTAATGCGTGCTTATTTGGAATGTGTCTCTTGTTTCGCTCCCTCATAGAGTAGTGCGGGGCAAAGGTGCACACGAGGCAAAAGTGCGCATTAGAATTTTTGAAACAAAGGAGCATAAAAATTCGGCAACAGTGTATTCGTTTGACACATTATTGCACCAGTAGCTCAAACATGTAAACAAGATACATTTCATGACAGTGGCAAAAAGTTATGAGGTGAGAAGAGTTTTGCGTTGTTTTGATCTATTTTTCCAATTTTGGGGATGACGATTTCGATACCTAAAATAACAGTAAAGTTCGGAACTACTTTGTCAAGGTAACCTTCCTTCCATAGTAGATAATAGTGCATATTCGTTTTTGTGAAAAAGTCCAAGAGCTTTTTTTAGAAATTCGAAATTGCTTGTAGGGCAAAAGTGCGCAGTGGTTGGGGGGCAAAAGTTCACACAAGCGTTTTGCTCTAAAAAAAATTTTTAAATGTTACCAACCATTTTTTTGACGGGACCGACAAGAGGAAAGCTATTTTGAAGAAATGCACAGAAATGCTCTAAATGGCACGACAGAGGCTTCGGAAGGGAGTCACGAAACGTCGGTTTGTGGCAGGCTTCGGTATTTCTGAATCAGCTCTGAGGAAGAGGTTCATATGAGTAAATGATTTATTATTTGAATCTTCTTTTATTGAAAATTTCTACCTCTGCTAGGATGTGCCAGCGAGCACCTAGGGAGGTTCAGATTGGCAAAACGAATTCCGGAGTGTAAAAATGCATGGGACTATAAAAGTACTGCCGAATTGCATGTATCTACAATGCCGATTTCCCCATGCTTCATGGTTTAGAAGTTTGTGTTAGGAAAACATTTCAAATTGTAAAAACGCAAGCGAGTACAAAAGTACCCGCAGCTTGCATCTATTTTGCTATGCCGATTTCTCCAGGCTCCATGGTTTAGGGAAACATCCAGTCATTCCTGCGATCGTACCTCAATCGTCGCGTAATCATAACTGACTGGATTTCCGAGCGGCACTCGCGTATGTACCGATTAGTGTGATTTCAATAGCTTGTTTTGAAAGAAACTTTAGGGCTATTGAAAAAAAGTTTTTGGATCAAAAAGTGACGAGCATATAACACGTAGACATTTAATCTTTCGAATGAAGTGTTTATCATACCATTTCGTTCAGTTGTTTAGGAGGTATTAACGCTCAAAATTTGATTGCTCCGGTGTAACGCTTTCGTTTTAGAAACTTTGAAGTTACACCCCAGTGTAGAAATGAAAGACGTAGTCCTACGCCAAAACTGTCAGTAGTTCTAGTATTAGCAAATCATACTCAATGCCCACTGCTCCACGATTATTCCCGTTAAATTATGTTGCATATTAGTATTTGAATTGCAAAATGTACACCCAATGAACACTTTTGCACATTTAAAAAAATCGCATTGATTCTAACTTGAAACAGGTTGAACCATATTTTAATCCTTCAAGTTGTTGTCTGCCGTCAATTACAATAATTTCGCACACCACTACCACTACCACTGCCTCCCGTCTACAGCAGACGTGTGCATGTGCAGCTTGTTAGTAACAAATTAATCTCCCGTAACTGGTGATGTGTTGTACTAGAAGCTGTGCAGCTTCCAATGTTCGATTCAAAGCACATCCCCAGCATAACGTACAAATTGCAACACAAGAGCACTTGTCGCAGAAGCACTCATCCTCTCGCTTCGTTCGAAAGTCGAGACTGTTGATAATGGGATGAATGATTGTAATTGAAAAGTCCCAGTGAAGATGGGAGCGGACAGGGATGCATGTTCGCCGGGACAAAGCAATCTACAAGATGCTCATAATATTTCCAATTGCGTTCACAAGTATCCTCTCATTATGTCGAACCCCTCGGTGTCCGGTAACGGCGTGTCTCTCCACCGAGCACAACCCATCGATGTGTGTGGGTGTGTGTGTGTGTGAAGTGAAAATTTTCCCAATTTACGGATCCGATCGAGCGTTGCGTTGTGCGCGATAATAGAGCGGATCGATTTCTGGCGGGCAGAGCGCCTTCCGCATTCAGCAAAAAAAAAACAATGAAGATATTGACAACGGATGGCTCCATCGGATTTGGGTTTTCATCGAGGATGTTTGCAATGGTGGCGAACAGTTGCTGCCTGGGGCTGAAGTAAGTGAGAACAAAAAACTGGTAAAGCAACCGGGATAATTAGCGTCGCTAGAGCGTTGTTTTAATGGTGTCCAGCAGCAACCAGAAGCCTGAGGTCAGTCGTAACTTGCGAACGGAAACGTGCGACACAACGACCAGTTGCTAGTTAGTGCTCACCGAGTTGGTTCAGGACTAAGGGTGGGTTTAGACTAGGGATATATTCATGTGAAGAAATATGATGAGATTTATAGATATCGCATCAACCGTTTACACTAGCGTGAACTTTTATAATGAATATATTCATATTTTCGGTTAGTTTATTCACCTGAATTAGAACTGCATCCAACTTTAGTGATTTCTCACCAGTGAGAAATTCACAAGCGTTTACATATGCTGAATTTATTCAAGTTATATATACCTTGAATAAGTGTATCATATTTATTCTCACCCGTTTACACATGTTTTCACGTGAATAAATCCATCTACAGGGAAACTTCGATATAACGTACCCTCGTTATAACGTACCCTCGATATAACGTCACTCGATATAACGTACATTTTACCTCGATATAACGTACACATTTCCAAAGTGTAAAGAAATTTTTTTTTCAATATTTTTTTTCTGATAGAACAATGAATTACCTGTATTGTGATGCTATAACATGTTTTGTACTTTCAATAAATCCCGAAGTACAGTTGGTTTTGTGATTCCGGATTCTAAATGAATCTAGCTTTAATCAACAGTACGAAGGAAAACATCATGAGAAAGGCTGGCTTCGTCTTCTGATTGAAGTTATTCATTAACTTTACTAAAACAGCAACACAATAATGTATTATAGACTACGTTTGTGAGTACATTATTATGCTTCGATATAACGTACAATTCGATACAACGTACAATTTTGAAAGTGAAATGTGCGTTATATCGAAGTTTACCTGTATAGCTATAGATCTCCCTAATGTAAACCCGCCATAAGGCTCAACCCAATGGAAATCGTCACTAACGACTGGTGGTAAGTGAAGTGCGTTTCCTGATGCAGCAGTGGTTGCGTGTTGACCAGAGGGGGGGGAAGGCTTTGCTAGAGAAGGGTGAATGGGAGAATTCCAGGGAGACCACAGCATCGCATACAGTTTGCAGCAGAGTTTCCCAGAGAGAAGTGATTCGTCGCGTAGTGTGCTCCGAACCATTGCGGTGACGGCACGGACACGCTGTCCAGCAATCGGCAGTTCGGTGTGGTTTCGAGAGACTGATGCTTGCCTGATTGTGAAGATAGAATTAGAAGTTGCCTCTGCAGGAAATGATGCGTAAATTATATGTATTGGTACAGTAAGGGTTCGAACGGGGATTACTTAGTGTGAGCAAATGAAATCGACAAATGACAAAACATTGGGAATTTTTTCACTCAAGTGTAGCTTGAGTCTTGACTTTAGTAAGAGAAATATTTGATCATTCATATCTAAAAAACTGTGAGTCGTACCGAAATAATGTCTTAGAAAGAATTATAAAGTATTGATGTTCAAACGTGAAAAAATATACCCTGAGAAAAGAAATTAGTACTCTTTTTTGATCAAAAAAAAAAAAAAAAATAAAATAAAAATAAAAATACTTGCAATATCTAAAATACGTATTTTTAAATTTTTTAAGCTTTTTTTTCATACAAAATAGAAGTTATGTAGAAAATTCCAACATTATTCCAAGATGTTAAAACTATTTTTGGCGAACCTTGTGGAGCATCGATTTTTTTTAAATGGAATATATAACACGTCCAATTAGTTTTATAGGTTTTCCTTCTCAGATTACCTAAAGATAAAATCGTCAATAGTTCGCGTTACACAATCACATCACTTACCACAGTGAATCCTGATTCTTGCCTCTCCCTACTAACAACTATCCCTTCCATGATATTTGCTAGGGAACCACGTTATAGAGACAACCCTTCTGGCCTTCGGGCGGCGAATAGCATACTAACATTCCTTCCCTTCCTCTGGTGACTGTACGGACGTGGCCGGCGTCGTTATTGACCATTTAAAGCTTGAATCGCCAAAAATTGCACAACGAGAATGATTTGCTAGTCCCAAGCGTCATTCTGTGTGTTCTTTGTGCAATTTGGTTGGTTCAGGTCAATCACGGAGAGCAACTACGAATTGTACAGTCTACCCAAGCACAAGCTCAACCTTGTGAAGCATCGAATTTTTATGACTTTTTGGAACTTGGAATATTTGTGTGTAAACAATCAATTTTAGCCACAACACGCAATTTTTTGAATCAACACATTTGTTGATCCATTTTTATTTATATAGATAGGAGACGATATAGGAGTGCGTTTTATCATAATAAAATCCATTTACACTTTCGAACGAAGATCAATTTCATTTCTGAGGATGAAGGGGTGTTATACCATCATAGAAATATTTATCGTACTCAAAACCCTCACATCCCAAATTTGGCTCCATTTGCTTGATTAGTTCTCGAATTATGCAGAAAATTGTGTTTCATTTGTATGGCAGCTCTCATTAAGAGAGGGGGCATGAGTATCTAATTACCATAGAATCATTTATTGCATCCTAAAACCCCCACATGCCAAATTTCGTTTCATTGGCTTGGTTAATTCTCGAGTTATGCAGAAATTTATGTTTCATTTGCCGCATAGTGGGGGCAAAAGTGCGCACTTATTGAATTGTACTTCCGAGGTTACTTGTAACAAAAATCAATGCTTAATCATTACCAACGGAAGAAGAATCATTACCAGAGTGTGTAGGCACCATCCCGTGGGCAGGAGGGAGGGTGCTGTATGATGTTTTATCGGTGTAGATGAGTGGGTGTTATGGTCGAACATACCACGTGGAAATTTTTGGGAGGAAGAACATTGACAATAAGTTAGATATCTGAAGATATCTAACATTTGAAACATAAGTCTTTTTTTATTAGCAAACTAGCTGACCTGGCGAACTTCGTCCCACCCACAATTGATATATTGATATAAATCATTTCGAACACTCAAGTTCCCACAGAAATTATTTCTATAATAATAATACATAATCTATATTCACGGTATATCGTTTTTTGACATATAAACCTGATGCAGACTAAGACACATCAATCCAGACACTGACTGTTTAAATCCGTCGCTCCGTTCTTGAGTTTAATCGTGAGGAATGGACGCTAAATCATTTTTAGTAATATAGATCAAGTTGATAAGTACATAGTTACCTTCACTTGATTTATTTGAAACTCATTGTTGAAAAAAAAACAATAATTATTTGAAGTTCATTGTGAAAACATAGACATAAACGAAACATAACCTTTATTGAATTGAATGCTTGTTGAAAATAAAAACATTTTTCATTTTCATTTTCAATCATTTTTAAGCAATTGTTTATTTTTCTTCATAATCTTGGATTCGGTTCTGATTCCGACGCTTTTTCTTGAAGCGCTGTTGCTTCGTTGTGCTGTTGTGGGGTTCGGAGAGACAGACGATGATTCCTCATGAAGCTAGAATCCCAAATTCTTCCTACCAGTTTTGCAACTTGATTGAACTCGTGCTGGGGGTTGTTGGCTTCCGCCAGGCGCCGTAGATCTTCGAGAGTCATACCATAGAAAGCTTTTTCCAGTGTTCTGCAGTGGTCCGCCAGATCCTCAGACTGCTTACTCGTAAATACTTGTCTGAAATCGTAGAAATGTCAATAAAAGAAGATTCAAATAATAAATCACTCACTTCTTTTTATTGGGCAAATTTAACACATATTTTTCTTGTTTTCTTACAGGTAAATATCATCATCCATGCCGGTTGCAAACTGTGAGTAATACGAATCACACGATTTTGGTATATTCAGTTATAAATAAGTACTATCTATACAGCCATTCCATGTCAAACAGATATAGTGGTTCTCAGATTTTCGTGAAAAGTGGTAGTTTTTTTTATTTATCCCTAAATAATAGACCCGATTTTTTTTATTTTTTTTTATTAGTGTGCTCATTTCCATGCTCGCTGACAAGAAATTTAAGACCGATGATGAAGTGATTACCGACACTGAGGCCTATTTTGGAGAAACCGAAAGAGTTGTATCGGAAAGTTGCAAGATCGCTATAATCGCTACACCTAAATTAGACTTTTTCGTGTGCTGGAGGGTCAAATGCGCAAATAATGAGCTGTTTTAAAAGCTTAAAAAAGGTTTGTATGTATGGGGGAGACATCTCTTTCTTTTTTATTTTTTCATTTCCTTTTGGAATGTGCCAAAGAAAAGTCCATTCGACGTCAATGAGGATCGAACCAAGGCTGGCTGGAATGCAAAGTTGTTTCACACAACCTCGCTAGAGCATTTTCTCGGGATGTCATAACATGTGCATAAAATTAACTTTGGGTGTACTTGCGAGACGCTATCATGAGCAATGCCGACACAGCCTTTGCTATTCCCAGACCAAAACACAATGCACACGACATTACAAGCGTTCAAACAAAAAATTAAGTTTTTAATGAGATTTGTTATAACATTATACGTATTCATTCCATATCCACACAGTCACACGTTGCTGGATGTATTCGATTAAGTGGCAAACGCGATGATTATCTCATACACAGTTTTCAGTTTTGTTAGTGGAAATAATATAAAATAATATAAATATAATCGATAGTGAAATTTCCAGTATATAATAATAATTAGTGCTAAAAATTAACATTCGAATTCATTTCACGACAAGAGTGCCATAAGTAAACATTGAAAGAAAAAAAAATAATTACTGCATTTTAGAAACAAGGTGGACGAGATCGGTTTTGTGCCTTATATTTGAAAGGTCACGAAAAGTGGCTTCAGAATAATGCAAACAACGTTGCCCCACATAAACTAGCAGAAAAAAAGAGTTCAAATTACAGTTTTTCTCTGCACAAGCCTTCGCAGGAGCCCCGTCTGTCGACGTCTTTTATTACAGCCCTCTGCCAGCCTTCGGTACGAAACACTATGGACTTTCCAGATTTGCCACTGCAGCTTCCCACTTTCTTTTGTTTCCATGAGTTACACAGAACCGTGTAAAATAAGCCCACCACCTCCCCCCCCCCCGTCCCTGAAACCTGCAAGCTCCCGCCCACCCAAAAGAGGCATGCATCTGGCTTCCCTCCTGAGCACACATTTTTTCGCCCATTGTGTGCCCATTGTGTGCCCATTTCAAGTTGTTTCCAAATTGAAAAACTTCCCCACCACTACAACAGTGTGGTTCCCTATTTTATTTCGTCCTCGAACCAGGGCCAGCCAATATAAAAATGCGGCGTCTGTTGAGGCTGTTTCTGTTGCTGCTGGTTTTGGAGTTCTGTTTCGCATTTTGGCAGCCGACTTTCCACCGCCTGAAGCTGTCAGTTTGGTTTGCGTTTGCTATTAGTCACGATGAAGGAGAGAAGGGAAAAAACCCAGGCAAGTGCCGTGCTGAAAGGAGGCTTGTTAGGGATCTTTTTTTTTCTTCCTCGTTTGTAGGTATTTTCTCTCTCCCCTCGGAAAATGCTCTCGACAGCGGAAAACTTGTTTCTGAATGGTGGCAGTAATTGCGGCCGGAGATCAGTGCAATCATTTCCGAGCAACATTAGCGGATCACCTGCACTGACCCGGGAATTGAATTGAGAAGAGTACCGGTCTAATTGGGACCGGGATATGGAGCGGATGTGGGCATCATCGTCTTGCTTCTCGCCAGACTGACGGATCGCTAGCAATTGCAAGACAGAGTGGGAGAGAGCAAGAGCTGATTTAAATTCCTTGGACCAGATTTATTGCATCAATTTCTAGGAGATATGTTGATGAAATACACCCGCTCTAAGGATGGTTCACTGGATCGTAAAACATCCTCCAAGAATAAAGTAAGAGCACAGCAAGGAACCATAATTGCTCCGGAGTAGTTGAGCTTGACCGTATAAGTGTAAAACATTCATTACAGTGGAGTTGAAGTTGAGTGGAGAATGGTGGACGGAACAGGAATACATGTATAAATTATACCTGTCACGCTGAATCCAATTTTCACATGGTGGCAGAGCCAAACGGAGAGGAGGAGGGCGGGTGCAACATCAAAAGCATAAAAGAAGTTTTCACCTGATGCTCATAACCTTCCGTCGTATCGTCGAAGTATTCAACCATTTCTTCCGGGTTCAGTGTGTAGGCGAGAATGCTTCCAAATAATGAATAGATGAGATTTTCTATCCCTGCATAGTTTACACGTTGGTCACCGATGGTATTTAATTTATGTTGCCGCCTTTGCACGGATGAGTGATTTTTGTTTGCGGGAAGATTGGTCGCTGCAGATATTTGCTAATTATTATAGAACGTCTCTGACTGCACTTTGTATTGCACTATAAAATGTAGTGGCAATTTGGTTTGTGTTCAGTTTTTAAAACATAAAAACTTCAAAATTTTTCGACATTCCTGAATCCACCAGCATCCAAAATCCCGAATCCAAACTCCGGATTCCAGATTCCTGATTACAGGTTTCAGATTCCAGGAGAATGGACAAATATAAGAGCTTTAGCGTCCAGGCGCAAAACTCGGGTTTTTTTTCGAATATTATGTTTAATATCGTATTCAGATTTAGGAATTCGGATTTCAAGGCAATCCTGCAAGTTGAATGTCAAGACCCAGTTTATTAGTTGCAGATCTGAATTCCACAGAGAGTTGGATTCAGACTTGATCAGCAGATGATTCTGACTTCCAGGCTATGATCCCGAACTACGATTTTGAGAGACAGAAGATAGATTTAGGTATTCAAATTGGATTGCTAGAATAATACACAAGCTGGTCATATGTCAAAATGCGTGTGTGGCGCCATAGGCGATTCTATAGTTATGCCACCACCATCATTACCTACGCATAAAATAAAAAATACTCACTTGTGATTAGATCACACACAAACACTTTTCACCTAACGGTATGGAAACCGACGCAAAGTATGTCTCCATCTAGTCTCTGACTCGGGAATGAAAATAAAAAAGGTCAAAAAGTGTGTGCGTTGTGTTGCAAAAATACATAAGCTCTCTTCGCCAGACGTCATGAAAACCGATGCGGTGTCTCAGCCGAAGTAGAGTGGTCTGTTCCTAGACGCACGGACGGAAACTTGACGTAGGACTTTGAGGACAATTGCTTTTGAAATAAGTTTTTGTTCAGAGATCCGAAAATTTAATTCTTTCAAAACTCCAAATGGCCCTTTGTCAGATGAACTGAACTGAACTCCAAACGGATTGGTTTTACCACGTATTAACACGAAAAATTCGACATTCTCTAGTTTTCTTGAATCAATGTTCACAAAAGAAAAAAATATATTTATCGATAAAACCGTCCCTACAGGAATATTAACCGATCGGTCGCCTTTTTTCTCTCGTTTATTTAATTAAGCTGAATACGATGAGAAGCTATCGTCTTATAGTATATTCTTAAACATTAGTTCAAATAGCTAGCTTCCCTCGGTGATATTAGACTTGTCTGAATCATAGCCTTTGCTGGGACAAAATGATTATACCGCCAGGTGATGCAGAATAAATATCGTATAACAGTGAATGCTGCCTCGTGAAATTTGTGTAGATTCTGTAGTGATCTGATTCCCAATGGGTGCTGCTTATTTACGAAAAAGGAAAGCAGAATGGACAAGTGGGTTTAGGGAAGTGTAGCAATCTGAATAAAACCATTAGTACTTCTTGATATGATATCGCGATCAGGTACGTTATGCGTGAGTGTACCCTTCAGAACTTCTCAATCGGCAGCCAGTTCAGTTCTTTCATTGCAAAATTTTCGACGTTACAAACGTACTCAAGATCATATCCTACGTGGTAAAGACGTGCACGATATGATTAGACAACAGCCTTTATAACAAAATCTCTGACGGATTTCGCGGCAACTCGTCTATGGGATTGGCATAACCCTCTAAGAACTTAATTAAGCAACTTGGCATACTTAGTTTTCCGAAAATTCATCTAGACATTCATCTAGGGATCTCAAAGTGGTCGATATCGACCCCTTGGGGTCGATATTGGTTTCTCAGAGGTCGACATGAACGAAATTTGATTTTGGCGGTCGACGAGGTCTAATAATCGGACCCCATTAATTAACACAAGTTCTTGTTTGAAACAGTATAGGTTGTGTTACATAGAAAGTAACAGTTCGGCTGAGAAGATCATAAGGTTGACGTCTAGATAGCGCTTCTTGCAAAAATGTACTTGATTATCACAAAGCACCATCTTTCAATGGATACGTGTCAAAATTTGACAGCAATCGGTCGATTGGTTCGTGAGTTACAGCATTGAGAGTGAATCAACTTTTGTTATTGTGAAAAAAATCACAAATCAATGAGAACGATGGTAAAATTGCTTGAATTGGGCTATGAATTGCTTCTGCATCCACCGTATTCTCCAGATCTGGCACCCAGCGACAATTTTTTGTTCGCAGACCTGAAGAGAATGCTCGCTGGCACGAAATTTAAGACCGATGATGAAGTGATTACCGAGGCCTGATGCCTATTTTGGAAAACCCGAAAGAGTACTATAAAAATGGTATCGAAACGTTGCAAGATCGCTATAATCGTTGTATCGCCCTCGAAGGCAATTAGGTTGAATCATAAAGTTGAATTTTGCAAAAAAAAATGGTTTTACTGTGTTACCTTATAAGCTTTTCAGCCGAACTGTTATGATTGTTGTACTTTTCAAAAACTTAACAAATAGATTAGCGCGCATAAGTTCTTATTAGATGGAAAATTTGGCAAGTGCATTTGGCATTCGCGTTCGGAAATTTATTGGAACTTGAATACACTCATTTACAAATTCAATTCAAGAGATTACTTTGGTAGAAATAGAAAGAAAGCCACCAGGATCTCATAACACTGATTTTGTCAAATTTGTTGAGTAATTTGTATTAACATATTTACAATTAAATTAATATCTATATGATTTTCAATCTATCTATTTTGTTGAATTTTGATACGAAAATGATGTCTTCCAGACTTCCAGATTTGTATGGAATCTTCTAGATTTTGGTAAAGCATCCAAATATTCAGACCGTCCTTTGTCTAGTCTAGAATTTCCGCACTTTGCCCAGATTTTTCCAGATTTAAAAAAAATTCTGCAAACACATTTGACTTTATTGATTTGATTTGGTAAGCTCGTTTGTGCTAGTTTTATTGAAACAGTTATTCAAATGTCATCACTGATTTTACCGAAGGGATTGAAAGGCCAGATTGAGCTGACTTTCCCAGTGCACCGATAAGCATGCTGGTTTCTACAAAGTATTTAGCAAAGACATTAAGTGTCTTGTAGGATTGAAGGATTTCTTGAAGCATGCTGCGAAGCCATCCGTTCGGTTTGATTGCTGACGAATCGACGGATCTGTCGAATAAATAGTCACTTAAAATATCCGCAGACTGTTTGTCCGAAGGTCAAATAATTGACACTTTTTGATACCAACCAACAGATAAAGTAGACGGCGCCAGTGGTTGTGTGGTTAGCGTAACAGCCTCACAATCCGATCGGTCTGGGTTCAATCCCAGCTGGCGTAGTTGGGATTTTCTGAGGCGAAAAATCTCTGGTTACGTCTTCCTTCGGAGGGGAAGTAAAAGAAGTTGGCCCGGCTCATGAGTTGTTGAGTCTGATAGGTAGGAACAGGTGGAGTCGCTTCCCTGATGTCGGTGATTGGCACTAAAGTGGCGAAAACAGGCCGACGAAAAATAAGCGAAGATAAAAAAAAAACAGATAAAGTTGGTTTGAAATTTGTACAAACATTATTTTGTTTGTCTCTTCAATCATCAACAGTGGCAAATAATGTCAAACATCGAACATGGAAAATATTGACTTAAATACTTAAGGTAACCTAACCATGCACCGACAGGTTCGAAAAACAGCCCAGCAAATATTGGGTTGGGGAAAAAGAAATGTCGTATATTGTCAATATGTGGCAACACTTAAATATATCTTGTGTTGTTATCTACAAGTGTCGTTTTGACAGTGTTGTGATTGTCCTTTTCAGTCTCAAGTTATAGCGCGTCAAAGATGGAGTCCACCAAGCAAGAAATTCGCCATATTTTACGTTTTTACTACCTGCGAGGTAAAACTACAACGAAGGCGGCCGAAAAAATTCGTGTAATTTATGGACCCGATACTGTAACGATTCGCAAAGCACAGCATTGGTTTGATCGATTTCGTTCTGATGTAGTGGCTGTCGAAGATACACCCCGTACTGGTAGGCCAATCGTCGTAGAAACCGATAAAATCGTTGAAATCAAGTAGACCGGCACTCGCTCGATTGGCCAGGAACTGGGTATAGACCATAAACTCGTTTGGAACCGTTTGCAGAAGATTGGATTCCATAAAAGGCTAGATGTATGGGTGCCACTCGAGTTGACGCAAAAAAATCTTTTAGACCGAATCAACGCCTGCGATGCACTGCTGAAACGGAACGAACTCGACCCATTTTTGAAGAAGATGGTGACTGGTGATGAAAAGTGGATCACGTACGACAACCTAAAGCGAAAAAAGTCGTGGTCGAAGCGCGGTGAGCCGGCCCGAACCATCGCCAAGCCCGAAGGAAGGGAATCATCCACTATGAGCTGCTCAACTATGGCCAGACCCTCAACTCGGTTCTCTACTGTGAGCTGCTTGACCGTTTGAAGCAGGCGATTGACCAGAAGCGGCCAGAAATGATCAATAGGAATGTTGTTGTTTTCCACCAGGACAACGCTCGGCCTCACACATCTTTGATGACCCGCCAGAAGCTACGGGAGCTCGGATGGGATGTCCTATTGCACCCACCGTATAGTCTGGACCTGGCTCCAAGTGATTATCATCTCTTTCGGTCCATGCAAAACGCTCTTGGTGATACTAAGTTGGCCTCAAAAGAGGCTTACGAAAACTGCTGTCTGATAATGGATAATGAAGTTGCCTTCTAAATGGCAACAAGTTTGCGAACAAAACGGCGTATATTTGACTTAAATTGGATAATTTTAAGTATGTTAAACAAAGCGTCAAATTTCGATCAGAAATACGACATTTCTTTTTCCCCAACTCTATATGTTGGGTATTTAAGTTCTGCCTTGTGCTCTTCGTATGCGTGTAAGCATATTCCAGATGAAGTTGAACAAACCAATAGCTGTCTTGGCTACAGTCCCTTGCGAACTAGTTAGTGCGATGAGATTCAAGAAATTCTTGATTCAAAACCCTCGAAATTGCCGCATCCATGCGCGATTAAATGGCAGTGGTGCAAAGAGTGACAGACATGAGCCACTCCGAATCTACTTTGGATTTGTGAAACATATTAATCGTGTTGAGAACTTCTCGAATACTCGAAGTGATTAACAACATGAGCAAGCTATTTTAAAGTGAGCGTCCTACCGATTCTTCATTCGAGCATTACACGACTTTTACGCTCGGTATTGGATATTTTTTCATAAAAGTGCATGAACACTTTTATGAACGCTGAAAGATCTGAATAAAGTTGCGTTTGATCAATAAAATTACGAGAGCTTAGAACGTGTTGTGGTTGGGACAACGGCTGAACAACTCATTAGGGAGTACGTAAACGATGGAAAAACATCTGTTGATCGGCTCAACGAATTTAAGGCTAATGTAATGTATCAACTTCGATTTCAACTACTCGATTCTGATAAATCTGACCATGCTGGACTAGTCCAATGTCATCAGAAGAAAACACCAAATCATTCTATCGCTTATTGAAAATTTTCCTTATCTACTTCCTCAGCCAATTGAGGCGAAATTCAGAGAGCTGCGCAATGCTGATTTTTCAGACTATTCTCCGGATGAACCAATGTAGTCATATTTTGGGGTAAAGTTCTAGCCACAACCTTCTTCGCCTGCCTTGAGAAAGGCACTTCATTGGCATTGCTCGTCAGCAAATCGAGTCCGCTTCCACAAACGTTAAACGACGCTCTCGTAAAAATGTTCAATAAAATTTGCAATTAAATATAAAAAAATGTCGACAAAAATCCAGACAAATTCAGACTCTTGATTTTACAACATCCAGATGTCTGTTCAATACACCTGACAACCCTGACTTAACCCTTTATAAAGCCGTGGAAACTAGGCAAGGAATCGACTTAAACTTCAGAGAACATAATCCTTTCATAAGGATGAACACATCATCATAGATAAGAAATAAACTATTGAAACAGTTGAAAAAATTGATGGCAATATAGTTGCCACTGTCGGTTAACCCCAAAAACACTACTTGCCACTGCCTTGTAAGTTTATTTTATTGTGCCTTTGGTTATACAAAAATAAAAACAATATCAACAATTTAAACAAATTATAACTTATAACAGGTTAACCAACCGTAATATCTTTAAATTAGTAAGTATTTTGTGTGAATAAGACAAAAACAAGAAATACATTTTTTGTTTAAAATATTTGGCTATAGGGGTCTGCGGTATCACTTATTTCTGGAAAAGGGGTCTATTGCTCAAAATAGTTTGAGAATCCATGATCTAGACTAACATATGGAAAGGGCTAAATATTTTTGGTCATTTATTGATAATTTTTTTTACTAGAAAATGGTGAGTCCTACAAAAAAGTGATCTATGGAAGAGTTTGAGGAAAAAAATTGAAAATTTTCTTTTCTTCTGTACAACTATAAAAATAATCAATAACAGGTAGGAATGGATTGATGGTGACCCCTGGATGCTAAAGTACAGTTTTCAGCTTGTTTTTGTAGTCAAATACAATATGTTTCAATTCAGAGAACAACGACAGCTAACAAACAATAGCCATCTGCCAAAAATCTCTTGATCGGTCGGTCACGTATCGAATAGTAGATTTAGGAATCTATTAAGAGTCACTGTATCCTTATATCCCTTCCTTTTCCTGAAGAAAATATGTCACCCTTCTAAACTCGAGTAGACCGCTAGTAATCGGTTTTCTACATCATTAACATAAGAATTAAGGAAAAATGTTTATACAGGGTTTTCCATTTCGGGCTTCCGAAAGTATACAGCCCTGCGCTAACAACCGTTTGACATAGCTGTCAACCAAAGCGTCATATCGTTAGTTGAATGTCTGCCATTTTACAATATGGATCGCACAACGCGTTAATTTTGTTAAATTATACTATAAAAATGATGAAAAACCGGCAAATGTTTTTCGAGCATTACGGACGGATTTTGGTCGTCATGGACGGCTTACAGAGCACACAATCGCTAATGTAGTGCGTAAATTCGAACAAACTGGATCCGTAGCGGATATTGTGAAACCTGTGCATCATCGTAATGTGCGTTCGGCCGAAAATATTGCTACTGTTGCTGCCAGTGTGGAGGATGACCCGAATGTTTCGATTCCACGGCGTGCTCAGCAATTGGGCTTGTCAAACACATCATTGTGGCGAATTTTGCATTTGGACTTGCACCTACATCCATATAAAGTCCAACTGGTACAAAAATTAGAGCGGTGGTGACCATGGAATGCGTCGGGCATACGTCGATTGGGTGAACGAACAACAGCAGCAAAATGCTGAATGGGGCTCAGAAAATCCACACGTGATTGTTGAGAGGCCATTGCATCCGCCAAAAGTCACTGTTTGGTGCGCATTATGGTCTGGTGGAGTCATCGGGCCGTATTTCTTTGAAAATGAGGACGGCGAGACGGTAACTGTGAATGGTGAGCGCTATGGTCGCATGTTAACTGATTTTTTTTGCCACAAATTGAAGATATGGATACGGATGACATGTGCTTTCTGCAGGACGACGCCACGTGCCACACAACACGACCGAACATGGCCATATTGCGAACGAAATTTGAGGGACGCATAATTTCGCGTTTTGGTGATGCCAATTGGCCGTCCAGATCATGCGATTTGAACCCGCTAGACTTTTTTTGTGGGGTTATGCGAAAGACCGTGTCTATGCCAACTCTCCGCAAACTCTTGAACATTTGAAAGACAACAATCGTGAAGTTATGACCGAGATACCGCCCCATATGTGCCGAAAAGTCATCGATAATTACCTGTTCCGGATCAAGGTGTGCGAGGAAGCCCTAGGTGGACATTTGAATGATGTTGTATTTCACACATAATGGCATAAACCAAACTTTAATTTGAATTAAAATTATTAAAATTAAAAGTTTCATCGAAATTCGAATTCTAAGTGTGTTTTATTTCAATTTACTTTCGGAATTTAAAGTTGGAAAACCCTGTATATACTTGTAACAATACAGTGAGGAGTTTGACTCCTTCAAACTGATGTAACTGAGCCTGTAGAAAAAAAACGATAAAAAAAAGAGTCACTGTAAGTCACTGTAGATGTGATAATAATAAATGGGTTGTAGAGATACCTAACGGATGAATAAAACGGCTCTGCAGTTGTTTGAAAATTACCAGTCGTAACTGGAAGCAAATATAAAGTGACGGAAAATAAATAGCAATATTTGGTTCTGCGTAATCATCAGAATTCAATAAAGGAAAGTGTGCCATTGTTTAGCAACATGAGTCAATCCGTGATAAAAAAAAGTCGAAACTCCCGATTTCCTTTACTACTTGGGTGATTTTTCGGTGATTTTCAAAATACTCGAACTTTAACTTTTTTGTCTTAAATATGCATAAGTTGCGATGTATGGAAGAGTTGTAGGGCAAATATTTATCTACCATTTATCTGCCATTTTATCAAAATCTGAGATGACCATTTTGAGAATTTTAAACCTTTGACTTCATTTGTTTTTACTTTCAACAAATTCGATTTCACGAGTCATCTTTTTCTGTTGCCCTCATTTGGGACAACATTGTTCAGAGCCCAACAGGCCGGATCCCATCTGGTGAATGAGAAAAAAAAGTTTTTTTTTGCTTCCGTCACACCCAATGTCACGTCCCCATCAACATGGTTGCTCGTTGTGGTGAGTGGATAATGGCCAAATTGAAGCTGTTCTAAAATTGATTGGTGTCGAGTTACATTCAAGATTTCCAGCTCATGTCGTGTGATTTTCTGGGGGGCGGGAAGGGGATGATGTTGTGTGACATCGACCTGTTGTACGGCCTATCGGCCGTCATCATGGGTCAGCATTTTGTACTCGTTCAATTTCCTTTCTCATTTAAAACATCGTAATCTCATGTTTGCGAGGAGAATGGATTTGGGCAAGATTCCATTTAAATGGTTGTCCCCTTTAAATCTACTTCAATTTGCCAGAGCAGCCATCCGCGGTTTTTCACCCCTAACTAATGTTCGAAATAACAATAGTCATAATAATTACGCACTCAATGTGAGTTATTTCCAACATTGGACCCACCCTCCAAAACACGAAAACACGGAGCGACGAAAGACAAATCTGTTCGGTCGTTGAAATTGTGGGATGATGAAGTGTGAAGGTTTTTGTAACCACACACACACACAGTAGAACTCTCGAGCGGGGCGCTCTTATCAGTGAACGGGTGATTAGCGAGAATAAAATGCTATTTCCCGGGCTTGAAGCGCGCTCTTATCGCGCACTCGAGATCACCTCTCGCGTCGAGGGGCGCAGCCACCTCTCTTCCCCTTAATGGTGGTGGTGGCTATCAAGCGAAACAAAGAAGACTTTCAGCGCAAGGAGCATTCCTGGTACGGGGTGAGCGGTGGCGGTAATTACTCGATAATGGTGCAATATTTATTTCCACAACTGGCAACCACAGCTGCCTGTAGCGGCGGGAGGACGGAGCTGGCGCAGTTTTGCAGAATGGGTTAGCCGTTTTATCGCTTCCAGCCGTCCAGCGGGCAAGTTTAAAAGATAAAATCGCTCTCTTCCTCTTTTTGTTCGGAACTAAATTAAAGTTTCATTATAACGGGACGACGGTATGTGGCTTCCATTTTCCGGTGGCCCGGATTGTAATGCTCGCGCGTTATAAGGCATGTCGAGGCCGCAATTGAGGAGCCGATCGATAGCCATTGTCAGATTAATAATGTAAATTGTTATCCACCACGGGGAGATGTTCCGACCGATGATACGCAGAAGTGGGACCACACGATATTCCATCGGCATATTTCATAGCTGGAGAGCGCTTTCGCCAACAGCGAACGGACATGTTTGTCCGCAAACGTTACTGCAGCTGCACCAATAGCCATCGTTTCGAATAATCCCACACCCACATATCGGTCGGACAGCCTGCCAAAGCGCCTCGTTGGAAAAGGCAGAGCAAACAGTTCTCGAAATTCGCCCCGTCAGCACGTGATTATTTATTTTGTTTCATTCCTTCACGTTGTATTCGAATGTGTGAGATTTTTAGCTAAGCGCAAATTTTACTCCGCTAATCCCCGGCAAACAGCAAAAGGCGTCATCGTTCGTGCGGTGGTGAATAAATTCACCTCTAAATGGAGAAAACAATGAGCTCCTCGAATAAATATTGCGAAACGCTCGCCATAAGCTTTATCAAATTATCATACACTTCGCCCTCCGCAAAACGACTCCGTCGAAATCAAACAGCCAATTATGGCCATATACTGTGATCAACTTGCAAATCCCCTGTTCATAATATCTCAATTTCAATATTGTCATCTGTGGCAAAACAAACACTCTTGCGAGCTCCAACTTCTCCGAATCGTTGCAATTTTGTTCCGTGCTGCCGTTTCCATGTGCTTCCCGAATATAAATAAAGCGAAATTCATTTTAATTAATTGAGTTTTCGCTGGCGCGTTTTGTAGTCAGGGCGCGCGGAGTGTATTTTCTTGTTTTATTATCCGGTCCCTTCCTGCTGACGAATCGTCGCCTTCCAGTTCCCCACTCGAGCAGGGCGAGAGAGAGAGGAGTGCTTTGCCAGGTTTTCGATGATATGACAATTGGAGCATTTCACAAACTCGTGACCGGAATGAAGACAGCCAAACTTTCTGGCGCCCCTCTTCATCCACCTGTTCGGCTCGTTGTTGTTTTTCATTCTTCGTTTTTTTCGGTATTATTTTGCCAGAAAGTTATGCCATCTACAGCTCCCTTCCCCCACATTATGAGCTGGGAAAAGCATAAAAAATAACACGTCAGCATTTGAAAATTGCCCCACCACCACCACCCTCACCGATAATGAAAACCGAGTGGGCAATAAAGTCTTTATTATAACTGACTGATGGCGTAAAGGCGGAAGGGCCTTCGTTGGCGTTCCGAAAACACGTTAATTAAATTCCGCATTTTTCCCCCATCGCTATCTCTGCTACGAGCCGGAAGTATCTCACTTGAAGCCCACTGTCTCCCAATGGCGAACGTTTCAATCCGTCTGTCCGCTAGTCGGTTGAACGGTTTGTGGCATGATTGAGAGAGCGGGGGAGAGGGCTTCGGAATTACTCGAGCAGAATGCGAAAAATTCAAGTCCGTACACAAGCCTCGGGCTCTTCCTCGAAGCCCCGAGCTGCTGCTGCTGCTGCGAATCTGCATCCAAGCCAAGTGGTGGAATGTGATAATTAGTCGTTACAGCGAATCCAGCTGATGGCGGTAGTGGAGGACTTCTAGGAATTGCTTCATGTTCGACACCATTTCGCCATTGGAATTAGATAAAACGAAGTTCGGAGAAACACTGCGCAATTCCGTGAAATATCGCGCGTCTTCATCAATCGCTTCAATGCGGCCCGAAACAGGGTTGTCATAATAAAATTTGTGTTTATGACCTAAAAAATCTTTTTATCTTAGTTATTTTACAGAAAATCTATATTGAAATCCGTATTGAATTTATAAGTCCCATTTTTAGCCACAATTTTAGCTTTATTCTCATTGTTTGACATAGTTATTATCGATTTGACGATGTTGATGGATGTTCACTAGGGTGCCAATGAAGGTATGAGAAAAATCGGGAAAAACCCTAAAATTTAAAAAAGTTACCCTATACAAAACATTCACCACCTCGAAAAAACACCTTATGCCAAATATCAGCTCAATCGGATTTAAGGGAGAGTGGCGCAAAGCGGTCAAAGTTTGAGTTTTTCAAAAACGAAAAATCACCCAAGTAAAGAAAATCGGTTTCTCGAAAAAAAATTGATGCCAAATGTCTTAAAATTGCATGAAACGTCGAGATCTAGTGTCATCACGAAAAATTTGTTTTTGTCGAATATCGACAGTCTAGGACTTCTCAGAATACGTTACGAAACGTTTGTTTTACATGCCAATAAAAATAGTTATCTCGATTTTTCATTCGGAACTTGTTGCGAAATGTTGATTTGCACTATAATATACCCTATGTGAAATGATAGCTCATTCGAACCTCATTTATTAGTGTTGCAGACGTTAAAGTCGTTAGAGACGAGTTTTTTAAAAATCGAAAAATCACCGGAAATCAGGGTTTTCAAAAAAAAAAATTTGATGTCAAATGTCTAAAAGTTTCCCCTTGAGTGATTTTTCGTTTTTCAAAAAACTCAAACTTTGACCGCTTTGCGTCACTCTCCCTTAAATCCGATTGAGCTGATATTTGATATAGGGTGTTTTTTCGAGATGGTGAACATTTTTTATGGGGATTTTTTTGAAATTAGAGATGATCATTTTCATTGGCACCCTAATGTTCACGTAGCACCAGCAAACATATACTCTGTATAATGCTCTATTGAACTGTGATGGAAGTTCAAACCGTTACCGGAGAATGCTTTTTTACGCTAAGCTACGCGAATTCTCTCACTAGAACATATTGTGGAACACACAAACACAAATGTGAAAGTGGTGAAGGGTTAAAAGACAACATAATAAGGTAACAATACAAAATCCGGATAACTGTCATCGAATATGTCTATATTCACATTTGCGACCTTAGATTTGATGTATTGTTCTGGGCGTATATTACTCAAACCAGTAAGCTAGCTGTATTTTCCAAATTGTTCTAAGTTAATTCGGGTGTTTCAGTTTGAAATGTCTCGTTCAACTTTTGATTTAATATCAAAACTTAGTTTTAAAAAAATAATTAATCAAATAGGAGTTATTCTGCTGCGAACGAATTCAGAATTATAAATGGTTTATACTCTAATATTTCCTATTTTGAGTTAAACTCGTTTTTTTCACTTTGGGTTGTGTGAAAGATAACTATCTATCAAACATATTTTCAAATATTTTCAAATATATTCCCATTGTTGGGACGGATTTTAGCACAAACGTATTCGGCGCACAGACTGCATAGATGTACATTTCACCACAAGTAAACTTGGAAATCTTTTTGGAACAGGCGAGCCACGGAATTCTCTTTGACTAATGTATCGTGAGATTAAAGCAGTTCATTCGAAGTTTAATTCGTAGTCGTTTTCCTACCACGGACTATACCGATTTTTAGGTCCACGGAAATAGAATTTAACTACAGTATGAACGCATATTCAATTTTCTCATTCACTATACTTTTGTAATTTATTTATTTTATTATTTTTATGACACGCTGAACGATTCAGGTTCGGTGCAGATTTTTGCATCTTTACATTTCGAGTCATCAAATTACATGTCAAAAAGAAATTCATTGCATGAAATAAGTGAGGTGCTAAACATTTATTGACACCTTGCCATTATTAACACGTTAAGCTCCGATTTTTTATTGCTCCGCTCTCCATTCAGCGCGCATCAAGAGCATTTGCACAATATCATCGTCGGTCCCAGATCCCGACTAGAAAGTAGTCACATTTTGTAAAATATCCGAAAACAAACCGTATAACTGTCAGTCCCAGTCAGTCAGCTCTTTCATACCAAAAAGCTCAACGTCGGTCCCTAGGGACCGACGCTGGGCTCAACGTGTTAATATTGAAACGTAATTTTTGAAATCTGTATATTCTGTATGAAATCCAAAAAATCTGTAATCTGTAACAACAGATTCTTAGTTCAAAAAAGTCTCAAAAATATGTATAAATACAGATTATTCTGTAGATATGGTGACCCTGGCCAGAAAACGAAATCTGTCGAAGTGTGGATTTCGGATTCTGTTTTTTTAAGGCATTTCTTAAATAACAGATATTTGTATCATAGTATTCCAAATATCACATGGATTCCAATTCAGATTCCGAATGCCGATAAGATTTAGGACTCCAGATCTTGAACTGTGGGAATTTCATTTGGAATGCCAGATGCCAATTTGCATGTTTTGAATTTCTAGATCTCAAGTAGGATTGGGCGATCTCGGATCGATTCTTAGAAGATCAATCTTTTCCATTCTGATTTCAAATTTTTTGGATCGATCTCTTGTACTCGAGAAAATCGAGAAAATAGTTTTTTTTTTGCTTTCGATCTTTTCGATTTTTTATGTACATTTGTTTTTCAGTATGGATCGATTTTTTATCTCACCAAAGGCCACCTTTCTTTAAACATAATGTCAACATTTGGATCGCTTCTTCTACGATTTCCTTCTGTACAAACTAGGATTGGACGATCTTGGATCGATTTTCAGAAGATCGATTTTTTCCATTTAAATTTCCGATTTTTTGTTCGATTTTGTATACCCGAAAAAATCGTAAAGATCGATTTTTTTTTAGATTTTTTCGATCTTAGAATCTTAGATCTTAGAATTATTTTATAAACATAATGTCAAAATTTCGATCGCTTTCGCGGATGTCGAATTAATGATAGTGAATCTAGGTGAAGCTGCTGTGTAAGTTTGATCTAGGATTGGGCGATGTTGGATCGATATTTAAAAGATCGATTTATTTAGTTTTTTTTTATCTAAGACAATCTTTTTCTAAACTTGTTTTTTAATATACATCGGTTTTAATCTCACCATCGCCTGATCGCTCGAAAAATTTTATAAACATAATGACACCGTTTGACCGCTTCGAAGCACTTCATTTGGCTTGCTAACAAAGTCAGTGCGACAGCAACTAAGGGTTGTTGTTGAGTTTCTAATGATGCTTTTTCAATTAATTTATTTGATTTAATGATTGCATGATGGCACAAGATGAATGATGTAGCAAAACACTACACTTTTTTGGAGATCTGTTTTTTTCAGGGTTCATGTTGCGAAGCAAAACAAACTGCTTTGGATTTTTAAATAGAATCATGATTTTTTTAAATTGTATTTTAAAGAAAAAGACTATACTCACATAAAATAAGCAGATAAATTGGAAAAAAATACCTTCGATTTTTTAAGATCGATTCGGCACAGATCAATTCTTTTGTACCGATTTAATCAGTGAATCGATCCCTACGCTGTTTAGAAAATCGTTACGTCAAGATCGATCTTTTCATAAAGATCGCCCAATCCTAATCTCAAGATCTAGGTCTAGATAATGGATTATGAATTCCAGACTGCAGATTTAGATTCTAGCTACGGATCTCAAATTCTCAAAGGTATTTCGCCTCTTCAGATTCAACAATTTCACTTTGTAATCTGGAATACAAAATTTAAATTGTGGATTTTAAATCATAAAATATAAATTATGGATTTCGGAATCAAATATTCTTTTTGTTATTTCTCAGAACTCCAAATATCACATGTAACTTGTGGAATCAGCTTCAAATTCTAAATTTGAATCAGATTCAGGATTCTGGGATTTCATAACTTTCGAATTGTTGATCCAATTGGAAAATTGATTTTATTTCCTGTAAAAAAAATAATATTCAAATTTCAGACAGATTTCAGATGCGTTTCCTTTCCACAAAATGGCTCAAGGTGCTACAAACAGTCGATCACGACAGCTGATTTTAGCTTTCACTGCAAGTTTAAGTTACAAGTTCAATTTTTACTGCGTTGGAAACACGAATAGAAAACGAGATATGTCAAACTGCGATTTTGCATGCCTGAAATGTTGCTTGGACGGTAAAAAAGGGGGTCTAAAACGCAAAGGATTAAAGACGCATGACGTATGTAAAGTCCGGCAAACTAGGAGCGTCGGTCCCGAAGCCAAAGGAAGGCTCTGGATTCGGTGGAATCAAAAGAGTGTAATCCACTATGAGCTGCTAGAACCAGGTCAAAAAATCTATGGAGACTTGTAGAGACAACAATTGATACGTTTGAAGGGAGCTTTTGCCGATAAACGTCCAGATTATGCGACCAGACACGAGTCGGTAATATTTCCATCATGACAACGCTAGGCCTCATGTTGATGTTGGAGTTAAAATCTGTGGATGGAAAATTCTGGTTCACTCACTTTATAGCCTTGCCCCTTCCGACAACCACTTGTTTCGATCGATGTAGAACGCTTTGAGTGGAATACGCTTAACTTCAGAACAGGGTACCAAATATTGGTTGGATTCATACTTGGCCTCAAAAGATGAACCATAAATTACCAGAAAGAAGTAACGATGGCCAATACTTTGAAAAATGTATTAATTAATTACATTCGAATAGATCAGTTTTTCATGCGAAAAAAAACGGAGCGAATTAAGTTGCTCACCCAATAGATTATAGGAAGTATGATTCCTATCGTGAATAAAGGGACCTGCATGTTCTTGATTTGCCAAGCAAACGATATTCAATTTTGATGTAGAAGTTCTTTGAGTTCTATTTAGGGGAGTCACCCCACGAAATTTAGGCCTACTACACCCTACGAAGTGTATCGAAAAGTTTACGAGATTTCAAACGCATATTACTCAAAATCGTTCTTGCGATATATATATTATATTACTAGCTGACCCGGCAAACGTTGTTCTGCCATATAAATTATGTGGAGGTGATCTGGCGTAGTGGTAACATCCATGCCTCTCACGCTAAAGGTCACGAGTTCAATTCTCACTCCCGACATTCTTCCAAAAATGGAAGTAAAAGTGACGAACCAGCCAAGTTGAGTTGAAAATCACTATAATACAGATAAAAAAAAAAAAAAAAATAAATTATTTCTTGTTTCGACGTTGTCATTCAATCGAGGAGTATTCACATCGGTATTCAGAATCACAGCACACATTGATCTGCGTAAACGAGAATAAAAATTTTACAACAGTGTATTCGTTTGCTACATTATTACACCAGCAGCTTTGATCTAATTTTTTCAGTTTTGGAGATGACGATTTACTTACCTAAAATAACTGGAAAGCTCGAAACTACACTGTCAAGGAAACCTTCATTCTATAGCAGATGATAGTACGTATTCGTTTTTGTGAAAAAGTTCAAGAACTTTTTTTAAAAAATTCGATTAGTTCAAAAATTGCTTGTGGGCCAAAAGTTCGCACCAGCGTTTTGCTCTCAAAAAAAATTTATAAAATGTTTTCAACCAAATCTTTGACGGAACCCACAAGAAGAGAATTGATTTGACAGAGGCTTCGGGAGGGAACCACGAAGCGTCGGATTGCGGAAAACCTCGGTGTCTCTGAATCAGTATTTAACTCAAGAACGGAGCAACGGATTTAAACAGTCAGTATCAGGATTGATGCGTCTTAGTCTGCATCAGATTTATATGTCAGAAAAGAAATTATATACAGCGAGTATAGATTACGTACACTAAAAATAATTTCTGTGGGAACTTGAGTGTTTGAAATGATTTATATCAATACATCAATTGTGGGTAGGACGAAGTTCGCCGGGTCAGCTAGTTTGTTAATAAAAAGAATTCCGTATCATATGTTGGACATTTTCAGATATCTTATATTGTCAGTCTCCTCCCTCTCAAAAATTTCTCGACCATAACACCTACCCATCTCCACCAATATAACATCATACAACACCCCCTCCTCCCCACTGGATGGTGCCTACACACTCTGGTAATGATGCTTCTCCAGCTGGTAATGATAAAGCATTTATTTTTAGTTACGAGCTACCTCAGAAGTACAATCCAACAAGTGCGCACTTTTGCCCCCACTATGGAGCAAAAGTACGCATTTGTCAGTTTGTATTAAAATAGGTTTTTGTCCAACTACAAACAAAATACATTCTATACATTGAATGATAATAGTACCCCAAATGTGTCGTATCGTTGAATGAGATAAAAAAATACGTTCTGCCAGAAGACAGGACACATTAATCCTGTCCTTATTCTGCTCCCTGTCGACATTATCACGATTTAACGTTGACGTGTAACGCCGCACCCAGAACATCGTAAGTCGCTAGGGAAACATTGTTTCTTGTGAGCTGGCGTCAGTGCAAAATTCAACTACACGTTAAACGTGTCAAATTTGAGCCGTCCGTAGCATCTGTCAAAAGAATGAAAACAGCACGACGCACGAAAGCACGTGCCTGAAAGCTCACCTGGAGCGTAAAAAATGCACATTTTCTTGCGTCGTAAGCAGGAGAAATTTGCTTCCCGCTCGTCCTCCCGAGTGTGTGGATGTATGTGTGTATGTTGACATTGGCATAAAACTTAATCTGATTTGCATACATTAATTACGTCTATGCCTTCGAAGGGGAAGGAGAATTCTAGCGCCACCGAACTGATGCTAATGGTAACAACTTTCATCTCCAGTCTGTGAGCGAATATTCCCTCCCCCCTTCATCTTCGATCTCATCCTCATCCATCCCTGAGCTGAAATTAGCAAACACTTCACACACAGGGAATAGGTTCCATCATGCAGGATACGCTCTATCTCCCCCAGCGCTTGGAGCGATGGAAGGGATGGGAAATCAAATTGGCTTGTACCGTGAAGCTCGACTTCACGCACACGGTTTGGCACGGTAAAACAGTGTGCGTCTGCTGTTTGCATAGTATGCCTGGGGTCCCAGACCCCCCCCCCTCAGGAAACTCATCTACATAAGCATACCACCACGGAAACATGTTAACACTAAACCTACCGATGTTTCATGTATACCTATTCCTATCACAGCGGGTCAAGTGACCCTTTATAAATAGCTAGTGAACAAATGACTCGATTTATATAGTTTTGTTGAGAAACGTGACATACCATATTTCTCCTGTACATTTCGACATTTTCTTATAACAATTATTAGCAAAATATTGAAATTACAATTTTTGACACGCAAAATAGCATTGTAGCTTGGGATGGTTACTGTTAGCTCGCTTGGATAGTCAGCAATACAATTAATTCTGATCATTCACTATTCATTCACCAATACAACGAAATATAAAAAGCAATAGCAAAAAATGTGTAATACAATGGTTTTGTATCACAACCACACATACAAATCTTTCTGATATCATATAAATGTCTGCAAGGGTCAAATGACCCGTTGCGGTAGTTAGGGCAGATTACATATTTTTCTCAATAAAAAAGATAACAAGTGAGGAGTAAACACTGAAAAATACATTCGATGTATGTTTTAGGAAAAGTAGTGTAGACAAATGATGTTGTGACAATGTAATTTGCAAGAAAATTTGGCTAAATGCCTTTCGTGTTCTTAAGCGTCAAATGAGCAAATGAAATCATCTGTTTCAAAAGGTTCCAAATGTATGTATGTATGGGACAGGGTTACCATATCTACAGAATAATCTGTGTTTCTACAGATTTTTTAGATTTTTTGAGACCAAGAATCTGCAGATACAGATTACAGATTATTTGGGTTTCATACATAATATACAGATTTTTTTTAAATAACGTTCGAGTAATAGGAACGGCTTGATGTTAATAATATTTTTCCCATTTCACTCATTTTATTCATATAGCCTTCCAATCTGTTTAAATGAGAATCACCTGTTTTCAACATTTACATGTAGCATGATGTCCTCATTCTAATGCCAACGTCTGCGTTCTAGGTTAGTATTATTTATATAAATTAAAATAGAACGCCAAATGTGTTGGTATCTACAAAACCCGAGTATGGACGGAATGATCCGATTTGAGTCGGCTTTATTTGGTTGTATTCGTCTTTGCCCGTAGAATTTTTTTTGAAAAACTTTGAGGGAAAGTTCGAATGAAAGTAATTCTATGTTCTTGATTGTCATCGTTGTTAGTTCAATTGGATTTTGCGCTTGCGAAATTAGGCTTCGTGTTCCGTTGGTGTGAAGCGAAAATGGCAATGGATTCTCAGATGGAATAGCGCTTCGAAATTCAAAATTATGAATGAAAACTTACTTTTCTGTATCACACATGTAATTCATGTAACGGAGAAAAATGCTATTTTCAAATTGTGTCTGAAAATAGTTTTTTATTATAATGACGAATTTAGGAAAAAGTACTAGAAAAGTTCTATTGAAAGCAAATTGTAATGGGCCAATTAGAAGATAAATCAATGAAAAGTTCTGCGATTGAACCTACAATAACACTGTTTGTCTTTTCTTACTATACAGAATGTAAACTACAAAAAGGCGCTCATATTCACCTCTATTCTGTATTTCGATTGATTCGAAATAATTTGAACGACTTGATAAGATTCCATTCTGTATTCCGTTCGAGTTGTTTTTGCATTTCGTTCGATCTGTTTCTCTTCGAACATCGTTCGAAATAGGGAACGTGAAATCATAACTCTAACGAAATAACGGTTTTGAACGAAATGCAAATCCGGTGGAATGCAGAATCGGGGTGATATTAAAAAAAAATCTAATAAGGGGATCGAAACGTTTTAATGCAGGATTACGTTTTGAGAATATATGGGGAGTACATATAACAAAGTGTTCAATTTTGTGTGTTTTATTCACGGAAATTTCATGATTTACCAATTCATTTGGGCTTTCCCTAACAATCTGTTGCAATGCAATTATAAAATTTCCTATAGCTAATATGTTAAAATAGCATTGAAAATAGAACTTCTAATTCTCCATATATTCGTGTAGACCGCAAGACGCTTTCCTAACACGGGTTAGAAAATCGGTCTAGTCGAATTTGAAAAAAAAAAAAAATTAGTGGGTTATATCTATGATATAACCGCAAGGTTCACGTGGAACTACCTTAGCTTAGCAATCATTCGTTTGTATTGATTAAATTCTTGATTGAATGAAACAGTTTCCAAATTCAATTGAGTTCAATATATTTGCTCTGTGAGTGAAAAAAATGAACAAATGCCGTGTAAAGTCAATTCATTTATTGTGATTGATTGTTCTTCGTTACAAGTAAATTTAATGACGGACCTTTTACGTTTGGTATGATGACTAGAACAAAATATATGTACGGAAGAATTATCAAACGTTTGATGAACCAGCCTAAGGCTGAAAATCTTTCCAATAAAGACAAAAAAAATTATCAAACGATTATTTTATTTTACATTTCCCTCTGAAGTTTACATCCCAAAAGTGTACATACTTCTCGAATCTCGAATTTGCTTGAAACTGGGAAGTTCATTCGCTTCTAGTGTCTGCACGATTTTTCCAGGTTCCTAAGTTTAGAAGATCATGTTAGGACAGACATATTCCACTCTGCACAAAGGCAAGCGAGTACAGAAGTACTCGCAGTTTGCATTCAAACCAGAAACCTCGGTTTTGAAGTCTGTGTTAGGGAAACACATTTCAATCGGAACAAAAATACCCCCGATTTGTATGAATTTGCAATGCCGATTTCCCCTAGGCTGCTTGGTTTTGATGGCTGTGTTATGGAAACCGTAAATCGGGCCAATCAAAACGATGCAGTTAGGGCGTTTAGATAACGCCTAATATTTTACAGTTATTCAATTGTTTATCTAATGAAAAACAACATTTTGTTAGTTGCGATAGATGCGTAGAAATATTCCCTATCAAGTGATGCAAACATCTCTCCTATCCAGTACGAAATGTTCGAGCTATAAGCATTCGAAATATTTCATTTTTTCTTGCATGTTCTGTGTTTAGGTTTTCATTTTACCCTCCATATATTCCGGTTAGACGTAGTCCCACGTCAAAAAAACACATTGTGGTCTAGACATTTATAGTAATCATGCTGAATTCCCCCTCAACAAAATAGCTCTCACTGGAATCCGTTGTTAAACATCACCTAGAGAGATTCAACAACTACCGAAAAAATGAAACGAAGTTCGAACCATTTAAACGATTTGATGACCAAACCTGTTTTACTGTTTTCTGAACTACGTTTTCCTATTGATTGTGGAATTGAACAAAACAAACTGAAACACCTGAATTCACTCAGATTAATTCGGAGGCCAGAACACTTTATCTTACTCTTTTTAGCAATAAACGCCAAGCAAAATACATCAATGAAAAACAATGTCGAAACCTGCCCGTATCCTAAGCATTAGCTTCATAGTATTTATCTGTTCCCTTCGTTGACTGCCCTCTAGCTTTTGAATTGTTTCCTTATTATGCTACCTTTTAGTTCATTACAACCATTACTTTTCTGTGTGGCTTTACGAGGATACCATCAGCATCGTCTGATCAATAATAACTATACCAATCAATGATACTAAAGGTAAAATTATGCTTGAAAATTAGACTTATAAATTTAATACAGATTTCAATATAGTTTTTTTGAGGAAAAACTAAGATAAAAAGATTTTTTCGGACCAAAAACACAATTTTTATTATGGCAACCCCGGTATGAGAGCAGACATCTATTTTTTCTTTCTTTTGGGATGGCACCAAATAAAAAGGTTAAATGATGTCAACGGGAATCGAACCAAGGCTTGTTCAAATTGAAAGCTGTTTTAGGCGACCATTTTAAAAATAAATAAATTTCCAAACTGTACATAATCGAGTCCAGAATTGTATAGAAATCGAATCACATATAATCGAGTGCGACCTGTATTAAACTTGCAGAAAGTGATTCGCTTGCTCATATTGACTCTAGCATATATATTACACAAATGATATACACTAGGGTCATCTCGAATTTCAAAAAGATACCCCATAAAAAATGTTCACCTTTTGGAAAAAACACCCTATGCAAAATATCAGCTCAATCGGACTTAAAAGAGAGTGGCGCAAATCGGTCAAAGGTTGAGTTTTTTGAAAATCGAAAAATCCCCCAAGGAGGGAGTAAGAGAAATCGGGGTTTTCGAGATTTTTTTTTTATGTCAAATGTCTTGAAATTGCATAAAACGTCGAGTCATCTCGAAAAAATATTTTTTGTCAAAAATCGACACTCTGGGACTTGTTTTTTTTTCGGAATACGAGACGAAAAGTATGGTTTAAGGTACCAACAGAGATAACTGTTTTTGTTCGCACCCTAAACCATACTTTTCGTCTCGTATTCCGAAAAAAAATCAAGTCCCAGAGTGTCGATTTTTGACAATTTTTTTTTTCGAAAACCCTGATTTCCTTTACTTTACGATTTCCAAAAAAAAAACTCAAACTTTGACCGTTTTGCGCCACTCTCCCTTAAGTCCGGTTGAGCTGAAATTTGGAAATTTGGCATAGGGTGTTTTTAGAGGCGGTGAACATTTTGTATAGGGTAACCTTTTGAAGTTTTAGCGATTTTTTCCCATGCAATCATTGGCACCCTAATATAAACGTATTGGGGAGTAGCGCATTTGCTGTTATTTTTGAGCTCATTTAATTTAATAAATCGGGATGACAAAACATGTGTTAAGTTAATCAATTTTGGGTGTACTTATTCTACAGAGTTGTACAAAATTTCAAGTCTGAAAACGATTTTCTCGCATATCATCTTCTTAGTGTTCTTGGAGAATCGGTCTAGTAGATCAAAAGTTATGAATTTTTGTGTTGGAAAAAACAGGAAAAAAATGACTTTTCAAACCATTAAACCATTAACTTTGAAAAATCATAACTCAAAAACGAAATAACTGGTTTCGACATATGTTATGTGAAAAATCCTCAGCTTTCCAGAAAAAATATGAAAAATATATAGCGCCTTTGGTCCCGATACTATGAGAACAATAAAAAAACGAATAACAATCAATAATAAAGAGAACAGAATTCAAATTTTCTGCAGGTATAGCATTTTTTCAAAAAAAGATTGTGATTGACAGGTGATTGGCTTCAATTTGATATGTCGTTCATCTGAACCGGTCTAGTAGTTCAAAAGATATGAATTTTTGAAAAAAAACCATTTTTGGAAAAAAGAGGAAAAAGTTGATTTTTCGGACAACCCTGAAATGGAAATGGTCACCCTAATGAAAAAAATAGAAAATACGGGTCAAATGTTTTGCGATAAGGAACAAAATTATCAATTTTCACGAAAATCTTAGAACCACCAAATCGGTTTGGCATGGAATGGCTGACGTAAAAAAAAAAATCTAAAATTTGAGGACTATTGAATGGTACTCTGAAAAACATGTCAGATAATGAAATGAATGATATCTCCGGCTTTGGCCTGGCGTTTATTATGTCGCCCGCGTATACAGAATGAAAACAGTAGTGGCTATTCTACGCTATTTTACTCCTTTTAACTTCCGCAACTTTCATCGTATATTTTGTTTGTGTTGAGTGGGCCCACCAACTGTCCAGCCCTGATAGCTGCGCACGAACATTAGAGATTAAATCAGATTGATCGAGCATAATGAGCCAAAAGGAAAACTTTCTCAACCGTACTAAGTTTCACCCCATCACCAACTAGAAACAAAACCCGAAGAACACCAGAATTGATCCCCAAATAATAGTGAATGCGTGGTCACATCACTCGTCCACACTTCCCGCAAATGGGGCGCATCAAACTCGATCTCGGAAGTTCCCGTTAAGCCCCTCCCCGCAACTAATCGCAGAGATAAGTTCGACTTGCCTTTTGGCTAATCACTTAATTCATCGCGCCCCGTAATACATGCGATTAATTCTCGGAAAATGCCGCACTGCTTCCCTCCACCCCTCGGTATGGTGGCATCCGATTTGGCTGCAGGCTATCTCCGAACGCGGGTGACCCTGAGCAGCTCCTAACGTCGTGCGCTGATCGGATGCTGCAAAATAAGTTTAACGTGAATGTGAATGACTTGAATGGCGTCATAGCGTTGAATTGCTCCCGGAAAATCAGCAGTGCCAATTCCCTGAGACGTAAAATCGTTTACCGCAAACCGGAATGGGCTGCCGTCATGCAATCGGATAGTGAAACATGCATTTTCTTCCCATTCCTCGGGATCGTTCCCGTACTTACTTTTTTGTGCAGTTTCAGCAAAAATGATGCGATCTAATTTCGGCTGTCATTATTCGGCACGAATCATTTATTCAAATGTGCTATCAGTTAGTTATCAAGTCGCGCCCAGCCCGAAATGCTGGCAGTAAAAAGAGGAGGAGGCTACTAAAAAGCCAGGACTTGCGCGGGTTCGGGTTTTTTCTTGCTTAGAACGGCTGAAAATTCCGATAAGACACTCCGGCATCACACTGATCCCCGGCTAGCATCATCACGCGTAAGGAAGTTTTTTTCCTCTTCCGGGTTTGGGGGGACCCTGTATGTGTGTGTGTGTGTGTGTGTGCATGTGGACGGATGTGACAACGAGGGGGGCATGATGGTGAGTGAAGAAGATGTGCTCCCCGTACAAGAAAAAATTAGAACAGCAAAAATTCGTTATCTCCATCGTCAGCATAATTTTAAGAGAGTGGAGCGCTGTTGCTCAACTTGTGGAAAGATGAGTGCGTGGTTTGGATGAGAGGAGGGGAGTGGGGGAGAACTGGCGTACGTACGACAGGATCTCACACCCCCCATTGCGCTTCCTCCTTCCTTCAGATATGATAATGTCGGGCCAAAGGAGCGGCACGTTTCGTGCGTGTTACGATCGTTTTGTTTTTCTTGTCGTTTTTCCTCGCTCCGAGCGAATGTTATCTCTTCACGGCGAGATAGTATCATGATACCAATAAAGGACAGGTGACTGTCGGATGGTTCGCCTAAATTGAAGACAACGAGGTATAGTTTGCAGGCGGAAACGTTTTCTCGGTTATTTTTTTCTCACAGGGAATTTAGGTCGAGGATGAGGGTGCTTTGTGGAGGGGTACATATCAGACGTACATTAACATTTAAAACAATTAGATGGGACGCCTGGAGAATTTTACCTGCCTATTTTTTAGGGACAAACGGGGTTGATGACGATGTTATCGATACAGGAAAAATGAATACAATACTTTGTTTAATTGTTTAACAACAATACACTTATTTCTTCGCTGCATAGACCGGAGTGCTTCGTAAGTATGCAGTAATAAGAGGTTTTATGCGATACTTGATGCTTTAAGCTGGTTGTTGAAAGTTTATTTCACACAAATTATACACAACCAACTATTAAGTTACTGAGTCTGAATCAAAAAACCAGATATGGACCCATAATCCAGTGTAAAGAATGTTGTGGAATTTGGAATGTAGAATCTGAAAATGTGATAATTGAATTTGGGTTCCAGATTTGGTTGAAGGCAAAAAAAAATTGCCCAAAAAGTAATTGCCGATATTTTTCATTGCAAATAAAATACATTTTTTGTACGTATAAAAATGATATTTACATCATTTTAATGTTTAAACTGTCAAATTTTGAAATATCATGCGAACAAATTTTCATCTTGATATGTATAGAAGTAGTAAACAAAAATATTGGGAGAAATAAAAATCGATTTCTTTCTGTTTTTTCGGCTCGATCATTATTTATTGAATTATTCATCATCAAAGACATGACAAAGTGTATTTGAAATAGTAATTTTTTATCTGAAACTGAAATCTATTATCAGAAATCTAAATCACATTCAATTAAGAAGACTATGAAAACTTCTATCTGAATTCTGGCGAGTGAAACTCCAGAATACGAAATCTGAATTCTGTAAGTAGTAGTTGGAGATCAGAATTATGGTTCCTAGATCCAGAGTGAGAAATTTGAAATTTTTCAATTATGAACACTGAAACGAAACACTATCTGGAAGCTACAGAATGATATCTGATGAAATGAAATATAAAATTCGTTATCCATCATACAGTAAATATATAAATTTGGAAGCTTCATTGTTTTGAATTTTTAATTCGGTGTTTATAGTCTGCAATCCGATATGACAGTTGGGGAAGATCCTAGGAACTGATAATTATTCGATTTCCTGAGATTTGGCAATTTAAATTTGGATCATAATTGTGGAATCAACACTGTGACTATATTCTATAGCCGCAATGTTGTAGGCTCAACTTCTGGTTCGCGAGTTAAAAGTAAAACATTTATTTGCACTTTTCATGAAATTCAGTGCGTATTTTCACCACCGCGCTTATCTTTTGAATTCATATCTGATTTTTATTCATCCTTGAAAAATATTTCTAGAATTTTAATTCCTAGTATCAGCCAAGTTCTCTCAAATTTCAATTTTAAAACCTTTTCTAGTTTCCAAAATCACCAGCTTTAGCAATATAACAGTATTGGCTCCTTGTTGGCATAGATCTGTCGATTCCCGGACTCCATCGGACTATGGTCTGGCCATCACAATATTGTTAAGAGGTTCAGTATTTTCTGACGAGTGAATGAATGTCACATTAAGCTTTCCAGCCGCCCAAAATCCAACCCAAACCATTAAAGATATTTTCAAAAATTGCGAGTTGATAAGTACTCTACATCTCTATTCATAGATTCCCGCCAATAGCCCGTAAATCCATCGAGCTCATCCAAATTATACTATTTTTCCTAATAAAAGATAACTAACTACAGGAATGGGGGTTTTCGTTCTGTCCGATTTACTGAACCTATGTCCGATCTTTCCAAAATAATACACGCTCCTTAATTTCTTCCTCACTTCAAAAACTTCCTCTCACCAATTAAAGTTTGGCACCTACCTAACAGAAGAAAAACGTGGTAAAATACTTCGTGTGGCTATACTGCCATTTCATGCCGAACCGATATGCTGGTTCTCATATTTTCGTTCAAATTGATAGTTTTGTTCCTTTTCGCAAAATATTAGACCCGTATTGCTTTATTTTTTCATTAGGGAGCTCATTTCCAATTTCGGGTGATCCGAAAAATTAACTTTTCCCCTTTTCCAAGAACGACTTTTTCAAAAATTCATAACTTTAGAGCTACTGGATCGATTCAGATGATCGACACATCAAATTGAAGCCAATGTCATCACAAAATATTTCACTTGCGAAAAAGTTGGATTTTGTTTTCGTAATTATTGATTGTATTTGTTTTTTCTACTTTCTATGGTTTCGGGACCAAAACCGCTGTTATTTCAAAAATTTTTTCTTGAAAACTAAAGTTTTTTTTACATAACATATCCAAAAATCAGAAAGGCGTTTTTATCGTTTTTGAGTTTTGGGGTTTAGCATGGAGATGCGAAAAAACTCTAGATTTATTGAGAACACGTGTTTTTGAGAGATTCAACGATCACACTAAAGCAACGAAAATGTATGTTAAACTAATATTATCATAGACACATTGGTTATGTACAGTAACAACGTTAGAAGTGTGAAAATGAGTCTATACATGAGAAAAAATAATCTTATTGGTTTGTTTTTTTGAGAGAAATCCAATACCTATAATCCATCGTTTCAAATGCTGGGCCTGTCCATGAAACGTGAGTCTGGAATCGAGAGCTGAAGCAGATATTAGGTAATAGGTCCGGAAATTATACAGCTTAAAAACAATTCAGAATTCAAAAATGTGGCTTCCAACAGTTTCCATCTTCAATTTGAATCTTAAATTTCAAGTAATACGAAATCTCGGACTTTCGTTTTTCGGTGAAGATCTCAGAAATCGAACTTGTATTCAAGACTAATATCTCCAAATCATAGAATCCATATTCGGACTTCACGAAAATGAATGATTCAGATTCCATAGACCAAATTTCAATCTTCCCATATGAGGTCCAGTTTTGAAAATTTCCGATTCACAATCGATTCACAATAGATCGAAAATAAACATACACTATCTTAGATCCTTAACTCAGATCCAAGAGCGAGATTTCATGGAGCTCCAGATGTCGACTCCTATCGTTTCAGGTTCCAGATTCAAATCCATAAATCCTGCCATCCAGATACCAGATTCATATTGCGAATACTCAATGTCGTATTTCATTCAATAGAATTGAAAATTCCACTTTTTCAGCTTGTAGGTTTCGAACTCCGAGCTTCTGATTCTATAATACTTAATTCTCAAATCCATGTACGGATTTCGATATCGGGTCATTATTTCCGCTATTAGATCCAGAGTTGTTCAGACGCAAATTTCTGGGAGGTGGGATTTGAGAATGTTATATTTATTTTTATTCATATTATTAAGAATCTTTTTCCGGAATATAGAACGTAAACTCCTCAGTTATAAAATTAATATATGGTATTCGATTCTGGAATCTGAATATTAAAATTGTGGAATCATAATTCTGGAGTTCAGCCTCTGGGAGCAATTATCTGGAATCGGTAATATAAAATCTTGTTGTCCGGAATTTTCATTCAAATTACAGGTGTACTATACAAAGTATGACAATTGGTAATCGCAGTCTGAATAGAGAATCTGAAAAGAAGATTTAGTTTTTTGATTTCAGCTTCAAATTGGAAACAGATTTTGGGTTCAAAACAACAAATTAATGGTTTTGAACCCCAAATCTGTTTCCAATTTGAAGCTGAAATTTGAGAAATCCATCCGTTGTTTGGCTCTTATACTACAGCCAAAAATTCCGATGATATTTATTTTGAATTTTGTATATTTTTGAAGTTATGAATAATATGTATAATATTAGAATTCAATTCTTCTATCGGAAGTTTGGAATTCGTAATGAGAAAATTTGAATCGGAATCGATACCTATAGTTGCATATGCGCGAAATCTGAATCAAGAATCCAAAAATTTTATTTTCAAATTTGTAGACTGGAATTTCCCATGCATTTTCTACATCCAAAACTAATTTTTAGTACATGTTTTGTCATCCCGATTTATTACAATGAGGCTGAAAATAACGAAAAATGGCATGACTCTCAAATACTGGTATAGCATTTGTATACAGCAATTCCAAATGAAATCATCCTAAAAATGCAGATTTGAAAAACTTGTATTTTTGATTCCAATGAAAGTGTGTATTCCGTTTGGGTTGGAGGAAATATGAGTTTTTCACAGCAATTGGGAATTTTTTGACTCAAGCGTAACTTTTGAAAAGGGCGTATCGATTTTAGTAAGAGAAATGTTTGATAATTTATATCTCAAAAACTATGAGTCGTACCGAAATAGTGTCATAGAAAGAGTTATAGAGTAATAGAGGTTGAATATGAAAAGAATGTACACTGAGAAAAAAAATAGTACTCTTTTTTATTTACAAAATGAAAATTCAATTTGCAATATCCAAAATACATATTTTTTAATTTTTTCATACTAAATAGAAGTCATGAAAAAATGGGCCAAGATGGTAAAACTATTTTTGACGAACTTTGTGGAACATAGAATTTTTAGGAATTATCGAAACATCGAATTTTTGTATGTTCACAATCATTTTTAGCCACAAATTATGAATCCTGATGTGATTTGAAACAAAAAAGGTTATTATCAATCTCTTTCTAAATGTAGCCATTCTCGATATACTTAAAAAAATATTTCTAATTTATTGTCTTTTTTATAGTTAATAATCCCTTTTAATATGTTTGTCGTGTTATACCGCCATGTTCATGAAATTTTATGAATTTGCTTATAATTTCCAACAACTTTTCCATATACATCATCATGGTTCATTTTTTGACTCAAGCGTAACTTTTGAAAAGGGCGTATCGATTTGAGTAAGAGAAATCTTTGATAATTTGTATCTCAAAAAATATGTGTCATACCGAAATAGTGTGTTGGAAAGAGTTATAGAGTATTGTTGGTATAGTTTGAAAAAGAATATACACTGAGAAGAGAAACTAGTACTCTTTTTTTTTATTTACAAAATAAAATTTTAATTTGTGATATAAAAAAATATGTATTTTTTTATATTTTTTTCAATTTTTTATTATAAAATAGAAGTCATGTAGAAAATTTAAAAAATGGGATGGGCCCAACTATTTTTGACAAACTTTGTGAAACATCGAATTTTTAGGAATTTTCCAAACTTCGAGTTTTTGTATGTTAGCAGTCATTTTTAATCACAAGTTATGAATCCTGATGTTATTTAAAACAAAAAAAGGTTATTATCAATCTACTTCTAAATGTAGCCATTATCGAGATTTTTAAAAGAATATTTGTAATTTATTGTCTTTTTAATAGTAAATAGGCCCTTTAAATATGTTTGTCGTGTTGTACCATCCTGTTCATGAGATTTTATGAATTCGCTTATATTTTCTAACAACTTTTCCAAATACATTGTTATGGTAAAGACATACGTTTAGGAGTTACGTTACGAAACATTCGAAGACATGTGGGTTAATACAAAACGTAGCGAAACTAAAAAATCTTTTTTATCTTAATACAAACTTCAATCAATCAAAAAAATTGTTGGAAATTATAAGAAAATTCATAAAATTTCATGAACATGACGGTATAACACGACAAACATATTGAAATGGATTATTTACTATAAAAACGACAATAATTTTGAAATATTTTTTTAAATATTTCGAGAATGGCTACATTTAGAAGGAGATTGATAATAACCTTTTTTGTTTTAAATCACATCAGGATTCATAATTTATGGCTAGAAATGATTGTTAACATACAAAAAATCGAAGTTTCGAAAATTCCTAAAAATTCGATGTTCCACAAAGTTCGTCAAAAATTGTTTTACCATCTTGGGCCCATTTTTCAAATTTTCTGCATTAGAAGTTATGTAGAAATGTATAACTTCTAAATGTTTGTATGAAAAAATCAAAAAAAAATTAAAAAATATGTATTTTGGATATTGCAAATTGAATTTTTATTTTGTAAATAAAAAAAGAGTACTAATTTTTTTTCTCAGTGTATATTTTCTTCATATTCAACCATCAATACTCTATAACTCTTTCTAAGACACCATTTCGGTACGACTCATAGTTTTTGAGATATAAATTATCAAAGATTTCTCTTACTCAAATCGATACGCCTTTTTCAAAAGTTACGCTTGAGTCAAAAAATTCCCAATTGCTGTGGAAAACTCATATTTCCTCTAACCCAAACGGAATACACACTTTCATTCGAATCAAAAATACTCATGTTTTGTCATTTGTCGATTTCATTTGGAATTACTCTATAGTATGTATTGTATAGCAATATAAGATCAATGTGAGTGGGCGAAACAAAAGACGCATTGCAAATAAGCACGCATAAAGCATAAAGCTTTTCGCATACTTTGCCACATACACGACCCAGACCGAGATAGATATAGTCTCACGTTTATATTATCCTTTTCACTCTTAGAAAACAGTTTCTACTTCATTCTATAATGAGAAGTAATATTATCACGCATTTATGCAACACCAGTGGCTATGTGGATAGCATGGTCGTGTAAAACAGCCTTGCATTCTAGCCGGCCTTGGTTCGATTCCCGTTGACATTGTTTGTCCTTTTTTTTTTGGTTACAACCCCAAAAAGATGGAAAAAGGAGGAGATGTCTGCTCCCATATATACAAACATCTTAGAGGCTTTTGAAACAGATATTTAACAGATATTTAAATAATCTTCGTCAGCAAAATGTAAGTTTTCTCTTGAAATATGATATTCATAACCAAGTGCTTACGCTTGACGAACCTAAAACTTTTTTCCTGTTGTATTTTCACCTGCCGAGATTTTGTACAATATCAAACCTGTTTTGATACCACATATCAGTCAAATCATAGATTAGACGCCAAACTTCATATCCACAAAAAAGTACACAGTTTTGTGTAATTTCTTGTTGATTTAATCAATTTGTGTACATAACTTCGATTCAAAATAAAAAAATCGAAGTTATGTACACACCTGTTCCTCAGAAACGCCGATGACAACGTTTAATGATGTTTCCTTCGTTGTGTCCCCGTTTCATATCCCTCCTATCCGATCGATAAACTTTTACTTAGTCGCGGCAATACATACACACACTCTTTACAGATGCACGGGCCGAAGGTTGTGCAGTCCACTGATTATTCAACAAGAGCCAAAGATTGTACCGCTCATGACAACTCTACACGAGCTGATGATTGCGCCGCCATTCTATCCTGGATTCCTTGAGTCGAGAAAGACGCACCACGCTAGATATGGGGTACAGACTAGGGGGGCGTTGCTGATTAATGGTCAGCTGCATCCCAATAGGAAGTATCCCGTGTCGGACACACGTACAGAGCATCGAAGACTGCGACATACCAATTATGAGAACACTTGTAATACTAACCTCGAGTCAACCGCGAGTAATCGGTTACATATTACTAACATAGTCTAAGCAAACATTGTCAAAATATTGAACTCCCGGCCCCGTTAGGCTGACGCCATATGAGCCTTAATAAAATATATATTTTGGATAAAAAAAAAAAAAAAAAAATGTACACAAATATACATAACTTCGATTTATGTATATTTATGAGTTGAGAAACGAGCCATATAATCTATTTTTTCACTGTAAAGTTTTTCTTAGCTCCTGTCTATTTTCAATTATTGTTCCGACTGATGTAGTTTTTTCTATAGTAATTTGATCATCTGAGGAATACACTCTGTCCAACTTCTATGAGACCACCCTGATTCTATTTCGTTGCAACACAAACAGTTAGAAGTCCAACAAGATATATTCATATATTGTAGACTGCTTAGAAGTAAATATATTTAACGTCAATTCCGTTCAAAAGAGTTGTTTGTGTATTTATTGCGCTTAAATATGATAATTTCAGCTGTCCAGTTTCTATAAGACCACTTCAAAATTCAGAAGTATTATCAATGGAAAATTCAAAACGATCGGCTGATTTACATATCAATAATTGGTAACTACTACTATTACCCAATTCTGCTGATTTCTCGATATTTTTCCATTTTTCCGGAATTGCGAACTTGAGTTCTTCAATCGTGGTGTACCGTTTTCCCTCAGTGTAGATTTGCGATATCCACGCAAAAACGGTAGAAGAGAGGATTCCAGAACATGTGTGTAATCCTTGAATGATGTGAAAGCTATTTTGAGGGTTCCGGTTGCGCAGAATCCCCCTCAAACCATGCACGAGTGTCCACCAAAATTTCTGGATGAAAAAAACTGTTCCTCCTTCCGTAAATCACTCCAGTACCCGTTGAAACCATCAGGACCATCCAAATTGGACTTGTTTTCATCACTGAAGATAACCTATACATTGAAGAATATTTCGTTATGGTATATAGTGAAATGTATTCTTTTGGAAACATTTTTTGTCACAACATACCATGTCCCACTGTCGGTTCATATGAGCTTTGGCAAAACTCAGACGTCTTCCGAGGTGAGATGGTGTAAGATGAGGAGTTTTATACTTTTAGTCATTTTTATGTGAGGATTTTTTATCAAAATTTGATGCATTGTTACCCGAGCAGTTAAGTAGTTCAATTATTGCTTTATTTGCACATGCGATTGAGAGGTATTCGAATCTGTTCTAGTTATTTCCCGCTTATCTCGGTCAGAGACCTTCGATTCATGTGGAGCTCTCTCCTTCTTATCGTACCCTTGAGGAATAATCATGCAGTGTATGGTTGTCACCAATACCTATACACTAGAATATAAATTGAAGCATAGTTTGTTCACAATGACACAAAACAGCAAGATCATCGCCTGGTCTTATAGAAGTTGGGCAGATTGTATTTGTGAAGAAATTGTTCGTCTGTCGATACAGTTCTAGCTTACATAATATATGGCTCTAGAAGTTATTATATCTCTTCAACTGCACAGAGCTTATTTCATCATATAGAAAAATAAACCAGTACAAGTACCGATGAGATATCGTATTTTGTGCAAATACGGCATAATCCAACGTACCGCCATTGGATTTGAGAAATCCCCCAGCAAACAGTATGAACTTCTGAGTGTATAAAATCCACATTCGGCCCGGTCGGGTACTTGAGAAATGCAAACAGCAGAGAATCGGCACCACTTTCCCTCTTCATTCTGCAATAAGGCGCTCCCCGACTAGCAACCCAAGTGTCCATAGCCGGGAGTGCGAAATGTTTCCCTAGAATCCCGTACGAACACCGTTGAGTAACTCCAAAAAGTTACTCTGACGTCCGATCGTTGCGTTGTTTTTATGAAGTCCGGTGGGCAAATGTTGACGTTCCGAACATGCACAAAAATAACCTCATTCGTTTTAGCAGGAATTCTTCGAGCCGTATAAACTAACCGCATCATTTTTTGGGTTAGGGCGGTGGGGAGAGGATTTGGGGTGAGCCGAATGCCTCAATCGAAGCACCACACTCCACCGCACTGCTTCCTTCTGACAAACACACTGCCTGCTGGAGATGATGATAACGGACAGCAGAGATGCTGGAGGAAAAAAAACACATCCAAGCCTTTTTACATAATCCGACCGCTCCCAAAGTTTGCTCCCACAGTCTTGTGTGTGGGTGTGTGTGTGTGGTTGCTGCTGGCAAACTTCACTCCAGCGATCATAAAACAGCAAATACTATTGAATTATCCCCAGTGGTGGAGCCAAAGTAGATTATTGAAATGGGAACACCGCCCCTTGCTGCTGCGAATAATAGCGAACTTCTTGTTCTTCGCAGCCCAGCCAACGAACATGATATCACCACCGGAGGGGCTATGGGAGCCTTCGCCGCAAAAACAGAGTGCGGTTCGAGATGCATAAGTTATCATGTTTTGTATGAACTGCTCTGCCAGGGTATGGCAGCAATTTTGAAGCGTATTTCTCACGCATCAGCTATAACCGAAGATGGGACCTGCTAGTTCTAGTTCTATTAGTGCCGGTGCTTATGCTGTTTTTGGCTTTGCCGGCTGGGTTTTGTGGAATGCGAGTGCAGGTTCTTATCTGATCTAAAATCCCTGCCATCCTCTTTGAAGCTGCACGTCGGTTAAAGTTCTATTCGCCATCGGTTGGGGGGGGGCTGGTCTCGTTAGAGTTTGAGACACGAATGGACATCCAGAGGGAAAGATAGAGAAAGAGTGAGCGAGCTTTGGGTGCTATTCAAGGCAGGATTTGTGCCCGACCTGGCTTTTAGCGAGCGTTGTGGTGTGGGTGGATGGACGATTTCACCACCGGAGACGACGATGGAGACGGTCGTGGTTTGTACAGATGTGCACTGGATTAGATAGAGAGTGAGACAGTGCCTGCACGAACGACTATGGACGAGATAAGCCTCGTTGTTTTGCAGCCAGGCGAACTTTGTTGCGGCTCTCAAATGTGTATGTCTGCATGCATGCACATTTGTATGTGCGTGTGACAATGCATAAAGGCACAAGTAAGATTTATGAGATTGTTTGCGTTTTTATAGCTTTCGCCTTTGCACATAAAAGCCAGGATGTCTTGTTGCCACTTTCCACCGCTTTCGATGCAATCCTTGCCCAACGATGCGAATTGGAGATGATACCGAACCTCTGCGGTGGTATCCATGCAAATTGAAACTATTCCAACCTCGATCTCTTGGAATTCCATTTGCGAAATCGATAACGGATGAACAACGTTTAGAGAGTTTTTCTTGTATTCTGCAAAGTGGTATCGCAAGAATGCGAAATTACTGGCTCCCCTCCAATAGTTTCTTCGATTTTTCCCAACACACCACAAAAACAGAAACTTCTGCTAATCGATACCAACCACTTCTGCGCTCAAAGAACTGTCACACAGAAGATCGGATTCATTTAATTAATTTAATTATCTACTTATAGCCGGTTTTCGTGCTGTCACTTCCGGCGGATCGCCTCCTCCGGAAGAGATAGCTATCGCGCCCGACAGTTATTCCATTGGAGGAGGATTCCGCATCCGTTCGTCTGTGATAGAAAAGTTAAATTTAGTGGAAGCGCTCCAGCCTCTCCGCTGGAACGAGGGGCGCAGTGAGCTCGAGATCGAAATTTGATTTAGCTGTTACTGTTTTCCGGAATTCAATCTTTCCCCCCTCTTCGCGTTCCGACAAATTAAACACGTTAATGTATTCGCTGTCCATTGGCTGGATTATATCGTCTAATTTGATTTTTTTTCTCTTCTTTTTTCAGGTGAGTTGAATTCGTTGGACCAATGGACACATTGATTGTGTGAGTGTATAGTAAGATGATAACATGTTATCGTAAATTTACTTCCATAGCCCAAATTCCTGAAACGTGTTTTTGTTAATTCATTCTATTCCTAGAAATAAACCTAGGAATCAGTAGATATTTTAAGCTTCAGAGAGTTTGGATCGTCTGATATTTCCTCTGATAATTTAGTTCCTTGCTATGGGACGATTCGAAGATTTTATTACAATCGGATTATTTCCAATTTTGCCCAAAAACAAATGAACGGATTTTGAAATCGCAATTATAAAATGATAAGCGTTGGTTGAATATAAGATTCCAATATGAGAAATGAAATCTAAAAATAATAACAATAATAATTTAAAGAATTGAAGGCCAAAAATGTCTCTGGAGTTGGCAGCACCATCTCAGATAGCAGTGAAACGTTGTTGGTGTAAGGACATGGGTTATTTAGGTAACTTTGCATACTTCAAATATTCAAAAAAGAATTAGATTACTTTATGAAAAGGGCGCATTTTTTTTACAAAATTTTGTAACTTCAAAATTATGATACATACATTATTTTGATCAAAGAATGAAATAGAAGAAATTGTTTAAATTTTCATAAAAAAATACAAAAAAATTCGCTGGTAAAAAATATATTTTAGAAATTATAACTCATTTTGGGCACTTTTACAGGGAAAAAGTTTATCTAACAACAACTACAGTCAACTCTCCCTTACTCGATGTTCTGTAACTCGATATTTTCCCTAACTCGATGAATTTCATGGCACCTTTGATTTTACATGCATTCTTCTCTCCCTACCTCGATACCTCCCTTACTCGATGCCTCTCTTACTCGATGGGCTTTGTTTCATTTTTCCATGGATTTTTACCTCGCTAACTCGATTGATTTTCGCGTACTTGTTTTTGTGCGTTTCTAGCTGTCATTTCAATTGCTCTTGAAAGTGAAGACGAAGTGTTCGTATTATCAAGGATTTTTTTTTTCAAGTATGGAAAACCAGGGAAAACCTTTCAAGCGAACGATTAAAACGCTAACCATAGCGCAACGTTTGAGCATCATCGAGCAGGTTGAAAAGTATGGGCGAAAGGTGTCTGAAGTTGCAAAAGATTTCAGTATTGCACGAAGTACGGTGTCAACACTATTCAAGCAAAAGGAGAAATGGCATCGGATGGGAAAATTGAATGTGGACAAAAAGCGAAAACATTTGCATTTCGATCAGAAACTTGCCACGGAGGAAAATATTCGAAACAACGTCTGACAGTCATGTGTGCAACCAACATGGACGGAAGCGATAAACTACCATTGCTGGTCATTGGAAAGAGTAAAAACCCACGGTGTTTCAAAAAGAAGAAATCATTACCAGTGATATACGAGAGTAACACCAAGGCCTGGATGACCTCTATTCTTTTTGAGAAATGGATTATGCAACTTGACGAAAGATTTTCCAAAGAAAATAGAAAGGTATTGATTCGGGAATTATGTGTAATGGGAATGTATCATACTTATATCTCTTTCTCCTCAAAGGTGGTCATGTTCGTTGATAATTGTACAGCACACCCAAAATCTCTCCAACCAAAGCTTAAATCGATAAATTTGCAGTTTTTTCCACCAAACTCTACTTCAGTAGTTCAGCCGCTGGACTTGGGCATAGTCAAGAACCTGAAACAGTACTATCGCCATGAATTAGTAAAACGAAGACTGCTAGAAATGGAGGATACAACGGTATTTTTTTTCCTTTTTACATTCATGTTATTCAGCACTCATACTGTATTCAAATATACTCTAGGACCCTTCAGATATATCGGTATTGGATGCAATTGAATTACTTTCACGCTCTTGGATAAACAAGGTTAAATCTGAGACTGTTCAAAATTGCTTCAGGAAAGCCGGATTTTCCATAAATGATGATGATGATATTCCGCTGGCAGAATTAATGCGTCGTGAGCTTGCTGCTGTCGACAGTGCAGTACCATTCGATTGTTCATCGTCATTTGATGAATATTGCGAAATGGATCAAAACGTGATTTGCTGTGATCTAATGACTGATACCGATATACTGGAAAGTGTTGAAGAAGCTGAAAAAAACGTTGAAAATAGTAGTCCTATGGAGTTAGAGGAGGTTCAGGAAGTTTCAGCTGATTGTTTTGAAATTACACCTTCGAACGTTAAATCGAACCTAAAGAATATGTCCGAAATATTGCAATCAACTGAAAATGTTCCCGTGAAACTATTTGAACATTTCTTTGCGATTGAACAGTTCCTGCGTGATCGTTACAATTTAGTTTGAATTACATACATAATTAATATTTTCTTTGTTAACCTAGTTCCTTTTCCATTTCCAATTCCATTTTACAATAAAATTGGCCTACTAAACAAACATCCTATGTATTTTAATTTTATATTAAAATTTGAGAAAAGAATGTATAATAGTACATGCGCATTAGTACATATAGGGTAAATGTACTAATGCACAAAAACAAATCAATTATAGTAATATCCTGTATACGCAATGGTACCAATTATAGTAAACCCCATGTACCATAATTGGTTTATTCCTAATTGGGTCATATTTTTAAGCCGTAATATTGGGACACTTACCCTAACATCATATATTTGAAATTTGTGGCATAAAAAAATATGAAAAAATGTTCTGTATCTCGATACCTCCTTAACTCGATGGTCCCTTGGATATCGAGTTAGGGAGAGTTGACTGTATTTCATGTTTGGCTTGATAAAAATACAACTAATCCTAGTTTTGTTTAAAGTCAATATAGCGATATGGTGTATTCGACAAAGTTTTAGATCTTATTAAAATATGAACTTTCATCGCAGACGTCAACTTTATATCTTTTATAGTTGCTGGAATATAAGGCCTTTTTGAATGAAGACTCAAGAAGAAATAATGTTTTAATCGTAACTTTTTTGTGTGTAAATTCTCGCGTCTGACATACTCTTGGCATCTTTCTAAATAGAGAAAAGTTTGCAGAACATGTAATTCGCGATCATTTGTACAAAAAATGTTACGAGTTAAACATTAACAGTAATTTTTCAAAGAAAACATGAAAAAGTTGTTATCCGAAAAAACTTTTTCCCTGCAAAGGTACCCATCTTCCGATGAGTGACTTGTTATAAATTGTATGGACTGTTCATATCTATTTCTTACAGAATTTTTTAAAAACATGTTTTCGAGAAAAATAAGTTTTAATTTACAAAAGAACTTTCAAAGAATTTTTGTTCACAGTTTTGCTTGGTATTTTTTTAATGAAAAATTGAATAATTCCCTAAATTTCATTCTTTAACCAACATTTTGTAGATCTCATAGTTTTTAAAGTAGGATTTTTCGAAAAAACACTACAAATTTGAAAAAAAAATCCTTATTATTTATGTTTTTATTGAAAATTATCAAGTAAATTGTTGAAAAAAAAATTGATTCAAATGTTTTTTTTCATGTTTTTCTTTAAAAAATTACTATCAATGTTTAATTCGTAACATCTGTATGTATAAATTAACTTGATTTACATGCTCTACTAATTTTTTTCTATTTAGAAGCATGTCAAGAACATGCCAAACGCGATAATTCACACACAAAAGTGTAACGAGTAAAACATTATTTTTTTCAGAGGTCTTCGATAAAAGTTTATATTTTAATGAGATCTAAAACTTTGTCGAATACACTATATAACTATCATGATATCAAACAAAAACAGGATTAGTTGTATTTTTTTCACAGAAAACATGAAAAAGTTGTTGTTGGAAAAACTTTTTTCCTATAAAAGTGCCCATCTTCCGATGTACGACGTTTCGCTGGAAACTGTGAGGGCTATTTATATATATTTTTTTGAGAATTTAAAAGAAATACATTTTTTTAGAAAAATGAATTTTAATTTTTAAAATATTTTTTTTCTCATTGAAATTTTCTTTCAAGAAAATTTTTGTTATTTTTCTATGAAAATTAAAGCCATTTTCTAGATCGCATACTTCAATTCAATTTTTGTAGGTATTATACTTTCTGAGTTATATTTTTTTTGTGAAAAATCAAGAAACAAATTTTGGTCCTTGTAAAAAATAGAGCTAATTCTTTTTTTGAATATTTCAAGTATGCAAAGTTGCTTGAAAGACCCATATGTTCACACCCATAACGTTTCACTGTTATCTGAGAAGGTTCTGTCAACTCCTAAGGCATTATATCCGTCTAGATTAATTCGTTAATGATGATTATAAAAATAACTTCAAATTGATGATTATAAGAGTGACTTCAAAATAAAAAAATTTTGACAGAAGAAAAAAACGAAAATTAAAATTAAAACATAATAAATATACTGAATTCGGAGGTTCTTTTTTTCTCTTCTTATTCTTGCTACAACTAATTATCATTCTAGTCTATTTTGTATAATTTCGTTTCTCGATTCACTCGCATCATTTTTCTTGTTTTTCTTATTGAATGCTTAGCTCTTTATTACAAATGTAGAGATTTGGATTCAATATAATACACTTTTTCACTCTGAACTATAAATTTTTATTTATTATTTCCAACTCTACATTCATTCAGTAACCAATGCTCATTTTCAAGTCAAAATTCAAATGTTTTTTAATCATTGTTATCCATTTTTTCAAATAAAAACTAATATATTTCTGACACTCCCATTCCTTATCCTTAAATTCTGTAATTTTAATTCAGAGATTTGGAATTATATTTTTTCGTCCTTCTGCCTTCAATTTTCATTTTACTTCTTAGTTCCTCTATTATTCACTTCAAAAGCTTTTTTTTTCTCAATTTTTCATTGTTATTCCGTATTTTCAATCCAGAATTCTAAACTCCTAGAATGCATTTCAATTATTTTTATCATTAGAATGAAACTTTAACGACGCAAATGACGTCTTGCTTCAAAAATGAAATTTTATCTTTTTTGAGTTCTAAATTTTCAATAATTTCTTTTTTCTTGTCATTTGCATTTGATATTTTCCATTCTCATATTTCAACTTTCGTACATATTCTCAAATCGTCAGCACTTAATCAAACAGTATCACATTTTATCTACTTCTTTTACAAGTACAATTTTTTGTTTGTTTTTTGTTCTAGATAAAAAGTTCAGCACTTTGAATTTTAGAATTTTAATTTTGACATCTGTAACATTTATTTCTAGTTTTCAATTTCAAATTTTCAAAATTTCGAATTTCAAATCAAATTGTTAAAAATGAAAATTTCAATTTATGGAAGAACCTTATTTTGGATTTCACCTCTTGGTTCTTATATTGATCATTTATTTTCATTCTCTCAGTTTCTTATTTTCAATACTAAATTTTTGAATCTAAATGTAAAATTTTTGATTTTGGTTTATCATTGCAAACAATTTCTTTCATTCTTAATTGTCGGTTTCCATTTACCATTTCCAATTCTTCTTTCTTCATTCTCGCTTCTTCATTTCTCCATAATAATTTGAATTGAATAAAAATTCATTGAATAATTAAATAAATGAATAAAAATGTTATCAGGTTCAACCTCATGTTTCTGTATTACTATTTCATTTTAATTTCTTTCCCCACAATTTGGATTGCCATTTCAATAATGAAAAGTGTTGACTAATGAACCAAATAATTCATACAAATCAAGTAAAATAGAATTTCTTGGAGATAAATCAACTATTTGGGCAGCAGCTTTACGAATAGAACGAATCGAAAAATGTGAATAAGGATTAAAAACATAGAAAAAAAAATGCGAAAGAAAGAAGGAAAGAGGAAGAGATTCGAGGACTAAGAATTTAGGAATCAAAGCAAAGAATAAAAAATTAACATAAAGGAATTTAGAATTGAATACGATTCTAAATGGAATATTAATCAACCGTTATTATGGAAGTGATAATCATATAAACACGAATTAATGTTTCCTATTATTCATTCAATACTAAAAATCAAGTAGAGAATCTCAATCCATAATCATTCAACCTTGGTTTTCAAATCTAAATTCGTATTTTCTATACCATAATACAGGTCGGACTCGATTATCCGGAGTGTTTTATTTTTTATTTTCGGAAATTTTGAATATTTTGTATGCTAATTCCCTATTGAATAGCCAATATGGGTATCAAATGAAAGGGCTTGACTAGTAGAACACAGTTATTTATGAAAAATGCAAATCCAAGATGGCGGCCATTACAAAATGGCGGATTACATATTTTATCAGAACCCTATCAATATGGATATCAAATGAAAGGGATTATCTAGTAGAACACATTTATTTATGAAAAATGCAAATCCAAAAAGGCCACCACTACAAAATGGTGCCATTTTTTTTTCAAAGCCTCATCAATATAGATATGAAATGAAAGTGCTCGACTGGCAGAACACAGTAGATCATAAAAAATTCAAATCCAAGATGGCCGTAGTCCTCAAACAACTAATTACTTTTCAAATGGTTTATGTTCTACTCGTCCAGTGCACCCGTGACCAAGTGGTTAGCGTCTCACATTATCATGGCGGGTGTTCGGGTTCGTTTCCCGTTCTGGCCGGTGGATTTTTCGTCAGAGAAACTTCCTTCGACTTGCACTGTGGTCACGCGTATTCTAGAGCTTGCCCCTCGGAATACATTCAAGGCGTGTTATTTGGCTTAAGAAATCTCAACTAAGTATTAATAAATGGCGTTAGTTAATTAATATATACGTTGAGACGGCAAAAGTTCCACAGGGAACGTTAACGCCATTCAAGAAGAAGAAGATGTTATACTAGTTGAGCACTTTCATTTGATACCCATATTGATGAGGTTTTGAAAAAATATATATATGGCGCCATTTTGTGGTGGCGGCCATTTTGGATTTGCATTTTAAATATATAACTGTGTTCTACTAGTCAATCCCTTTCAGGTTATACACGTTTTGTGGGGTTCTGAGAAAATAAGTAATCCGCCAATTTGACGCGGCAACTATCTTGAGTTTACATTTTCCATAAATAACTATGTTCTGCTGGTCAAGCCCTTTCATTCGATACCCATATTGATGGGGTTTTGGGAAAACCCATATTGAAGGAATTTTGATGGAATCTTGATTTTCCCATCAATGTGGGTTTTGTATGATTCGATTATCCGGAGTGAAAAAAAAAATCAATACTCCGGATAATCGAGTCCGACCTGTAATTATTTTCATAATCTGCAAAAAAAATTAATTGTTGTTTAATTTCATAAATTCAATACACTTATTCCTCCTTTGATCCTTTGAATAATGCAAATAGTGGGCAATAACATGACTGGAACGGAAATTAAAAAATCAAAATTTTAATGTTCTATCTGAAAATTTGAATACAGAATAATACAAATGCATACAAATCAACTAAAAACTATGAAAATTAGAATAGAAAAATATAAAATTATATAATGGGGATGTGAATCGAATGTAAGAAACAGCAAATTATAGTTACAAAATAAGATAGGGAAATAAATGAAAACAAATAAAAAATAGGAATTGAGACATAGGTGAAGTGAGTTCGAAAATGGGATGAATAATATTTTTATTTTATTTTATTTTACAAACATCAACAGGCTTAACATGTTTGCCCTAATGACCGAGGATTAATTATTGAATAATAAAACTATAAAACTAAATATTAAACCTATAACAGTTATAACTACTTAAGAACAGCAGAATAGAGCGCTTTGAGGGACGAACGGGAAAGGTGATAATCAAAAGACGAACTACAAAGATTGAACATACGACACATACTGGTTACGGGTTCATTGTAGCCGTAATTTGTTCGAGATGGTGGAAGGTACAAGTAGTTACGGGTACGCAAATTGTGACGACTAATGTTAAAATTAATCAAGTATAGCAATTCGGGGCAATCGATATTTGATAAAATAATATCAGATACAAAAAGCGCTTTGGTAACATTCCTTCGAGAGCCCAATGAATCCAATCCTATGAGACTACAGCGATCCTCGTAGCTGGGCAGATTAAATGAGTTATTCCATGGCAGATTACGCAAGGAAAATCGAACAAATTTTCGTTGAATCGACTCAATACGTTGTACACTATTTTGGTGATATGGTGACCATACAACGCAAGCATATTCTAGAACGGATCGAACCAATGCACAATATAGGGCCTTGATGCAATGCACATCTGTGAATTGCTTCGTGACACGGAAAATAAAGCCGAGGACTTTGGATGCTTTAGAAGTAATGTAAGCTATATGATCACAAAAGGTTAGTTTAGAGTCTAACATAACTCCAAGGTCTTTGATAATGTCCACACGTCTCAAAATTTCACCGTGCAGTCTATATTCAAAGCATATCAATGTGCGCTTTCGAGAAAACGAAATAACCGAACATTTGGATGGATTTAAAATCATTCTATTCGTTGCGCACCATTCAGCAAAAATATTCAGCTGCTCTTGTAGAAACTCCGCATCTCCAGTGGAATTCACACGGAAAAACAACTTGAAGTCATCGGCCTAGGAGAGCTTCAGGCACTTCAGACGAAAATTAATGTCATTAAGGTATAGCAGAAAAATATATGGGCCGAGGTGGCTCCCTTGCGGAACACCAGACGTTACACGAAAAGGAGAAGATATAGTGTCTCCAATTTTCACCCACATAATACGATCAGTGAGATAAGACCGTAGCCAGAATAAGAAGGGACCTTTAAAACCAAGACGTTGAAGCTTAGCTACAGCGATGTTGTGGTTGATTTTGTCGAATGCTGCGGAGAAATCGGTATATACCGCAACGATTTGCTGTCGCAGCTCAAGTGAACGAGCGATGTATGATGTGTATAGAAGAAGATTCGTGGAAGTCGACCGTTTAGACGCGAAACCATGTTCTTCTTCGACGATGTAATTGTTGCAAGCATGGGTGATACAATCCAATACGATGATTTCGAATAGCTTGGAGATGGCACAAAGGCACGCGATTCCTCTATAATTAGTTACATCCTTCCTAGAGCCTTTTTTGAAGACAGGGAAAACAAAATAATTTTTCCAAGCAGTCGGAAAAGTCCCACTCAGGATGGAGCGGTGGAACAAAATACTCAACGGTAGCGAGAGGCTACTGGAACACATCTTCAGTACGATAGATGGAATGCTGTCGGGTCCAGAATTCGTAGATTTCTTCAATCTAGAGCAGGTATCTTGTACAACAATGCGATTTATCGTAGGGCAGGCTCCGACCGATGACAGACTGGGTACATTTTTAACGGTTGCAGAGACTTGATCACTATCAAGACTTTCACTGACAAAAACACCACTGAATTGCTTACGAAACAACTCGCAAATGCTTTCACTGGTGGAAGCTTCAGTATCGTTACGTGTCATCACGGTGGTGGGTAAACCAAACTCTTTCCTTTGTTTATCGACGTTTTTCCAGAACCCACTTTTCCCCAAGATAGTAGTCAAGACCACGAAACCGCGAAGCAGGTGGACTACAGTTTGCGTTAGCGCCGTAATTAACCGTCCCAGAAGAACAATGAACCACACAAAAATCTAAGAAAAATGCCTTCATCCACAAACAAAACAATTTATACGTCAAACATTGTGTGGGGATTCACAATGTCATCGTGAATCAGAAAACTTACCCCGATACAAGAAAAAAATTGCCCCCGGGAGTTCCCCGGTTCAAACCATCTCGAAACACAATGGCGTTATGAAAAAAAGGGGTTGTAAGAAAAAAAGCTGCAAACTATAAAGTAACATTAGTTTCCATCAAGGCTGGACAAAACTCCGGTGCTCGTTACCACTGTGTCCCCTTGCGTCCTTCTGTAGTCAGCTTCTTTTTGTGTTCGCCAGAAATGTCACGACATAAAAGAAGGAACCGTTGTACCCGGTGGTGGTGACCCCCGCGCGTCACAGTTCCCGACAAAAGCGAATGCAAATTGCTTTCTATGTTTCCTGGGCAACACGTCGTTTTGCAGGGGGTTTAGAGGTCCCAGGAAAAAAAAGAAAGGACAAATAACAAATCACTTCACTCGCTCTTTCTCGATGGCCGAAGGCAGGCTGTGGGAAGGAGGTGCTGGCGAGCTTCTTCCGTTGCCGATGTTGGAAAGTTGAGTCGTTGATAACATTCAGGCAGAAGTAATTGGTGATAACAAGGGTGCAGCTGGTCGGACAGTTGGCCGGCGACGAAAGATAATTCGGAGGAAACAGGAATAAAGGAGGAAGCAGAAGTGATCCTCAAGGGAATCGAATTTCATTCGATGGATTTAGTCGTGGGATAAAAATGTAGCTGTCAGACACTCGTTTTTTCTTTGATTATTTGACCCCCCCCCCCACAGGGTTCGAATTCCCGACTTCAATCGGAAGATCATCATTGTAGAAATTTGAACTATTTAATCATCGGCACGAATGTTTTGCCGGAGCAAAACTAGCGTTCGGGAAACTTCATCCACTCGGGCCCAGGGTGACTGCGCTCAACTTCCGCCATTAGTCAAAGTGCCAAGTAATGCTTCTTCTGGCAAGTTCCTAGCAAACATCGAACGTCCCACAAGGCTCGGGGGCACTTCAGCGCCCGGAAGATGCCAACAAGGACAACACAAAAGCATATCCCCTTCCAAGCGAGATGTGAATTCCATTACAACAGTGACAAAGCATTTCCCCCCCCCCCCGAACTGTTTTTGCTGTTGTCAACGGACTCCAAGAGGACAACGGATGAACACAAAAAAACGAACTTCTTGTTTGACTCTCCTGTGTCCACGATGGAAAGTTTCCCCCCTGCAAACTTCACGTGTTTTTTTTTGGGGTGGCCCAACGTGAGAACACCGACAACCAGAATCTCCATTGTGATAATTGTGTATCGTTTCAAAAGCCCTCGGGCGGTTCGGCTCGACTGTCCAGAACTTCTCCCCTCTCCAAAACACTCCACCATCTGCGCAACCATATTTTATGCGAAAGATGCTTCGAGAATGGTTTTGTATTTTTTTTTTCGTCGGTTTCCAACAATGTATCATGCGTCTGCCAAATCAGTTTGTGCGAAAAAAAGAGAGCAGAAGGAGATGAATTTCTGGAAGCTTCCCGACACACAAAATCTAATCAACCCTGGAAGCTTGAACGGTGATTGTGGATTCGGGTATAATTTTCATTTTAATATGTTTCCCTCGAACGAACGAACGCACGACGATATGAGTTATGGGGCTGTCCAATGCGCTGATATGGTAAACATGTTGGGAAATAATTGAAACACTGGAAGGAAAATGGGGTTCACATTGTTGTGATAATCTCACAGAATCAGCCCGCCCGAATCGGAGAAAATTTATGGCCGTGTAGAGTAATTCCGAACAGAATCGTGCAAAAACGGGTCAAAATCAAAAGTGAATTATACGCTAATTATTGTATTTAAAAATAACATTAACAATTAGGAAAGCGAAATTTAAGATTGTAAGGAACATGGAATAAGAACTAAAGCAAGAAATGAAAAATTAACACTCAAAAAAGAAGAATGGAAAATTATCTACGTAACATGAATGAATAGGAATAAATTACTATTTAATGTGAATTATTTGAAGTCGAAAATATGAAAAAAAAGAAAGAGTGCAAAGATTTAGAAAATAAAAATTAATAATCACGAATGAATAATGAGTAGTATGAAGAGCAAAGAGAGAAAAATGAAAAAATGGATATAGAAATTTAAATTCTTTAAAAGTTCAGATTTTAGAAACACTTATTCGAAAATTCCATTAATTGAGATCAACTCCGTACAAATAGAAAATCCCTTTTGTCATTTCTTTTCAAAATAGCCTATTCATGAAAAAAATGTAACATTTCGTTTTCGGTCTTTTACAGCAAATAAAATGAATTTAGACAAACTTTCTAAAATAATCACTGGCATGTTCTGCCTCTTGACTGCCTGATGTTCTGTTCATTGAATAATAAATATTATAAATTATAAATTATAAATTATAAATTATAAATTATAAATTATAAATTATAAATTATAAATTATAAATTATAAATTATAAATTATAAATTATAAATTATAAATTATAAATTATAAATTATAAATTATAAATTATAAATTATAAATTATAAATTATAAATTATAAATTATAAATTATAAATTATAAATTATAAATTATAAATTATAAATTATAAATTATAAATTATAAATTATAAATTATAAATTATAAATTATAAATTATAAATTATAAATTATAAATTATAAATTATAAATTATAAATTATAAATTATAAATTATAAATTATAAATTATAAATTATAAATTATAAATTATAAATTATAAATTATAAATTATAAAAGAAAATAATAGACAAGGAAAAACATTAAATTGTCAATTAAAATTTGTTTTTCGTTAAGCATCTGGAATTATGAAACTCATAATCATAATCTAAGAATAGAAAAATAGAAGAATTTGGTTTAATTCAAAATAAATTGTACAAAAATCAAATTTGGGGATTGGTATCAACAAAAAAAAACACGAAAGAATTAATCTATAACCGAGGTTGACATACAACTGACAAACAAAGTAATAAAAAATAAGGAAAGAAACGAACATAAGTAGAAAACGAAGCAAAACGAAGTGAAATAAGAAAAAGGAAAAAAATCAATAATGTTTTAGTGCGTTCAGAAAAAAAATATAACTAAACATCGACAATAAGAAACAAGGAATAAAAAAAATATATTTTCAAGTTCGATCGAAAATTGGCTCTTAACTAAATATCAGATAGTCAGAATAGAAAAAAATTATGTGTACAAAATTGTACAGGAAAAAGAACTCTTAATGAACTCATTTACAACCGAGGGTTTTTTTTAATCAAAAAAGGAAGAAAAGAGAATGATAAAGAAAAAGGAACAAAATAACAAGAAAAAAGAGGAAGAATTGACTGAGCATCTAAAATAAGAAATAAGGAAAAAAAATGAAGAATTGTTTCGGAAAATTTCGAACTGGAAAATGAGGAATGAAACATAGGAAATAAATAGAATATTTAATAGAGAATCTGGAGTTTAAAAAATGAAATTTAGAATATCAGAAAGTTCAAAAATTTGTAAACCTACTAGGGTAGAAGTACCTATCATCGCAATAGTACCAATTATGGTAATAAGAGGGGTTTTTTTTTGTTAGTTGAGATAGCATATCCTATTTTGAAAGGCTCTAATACGATTTTTAAACATCAGAAATCTCTTCTTTGTCGATTCTGGTACTTGATTCCATGCGAAACATTGTTCTTTTGTTGAAAAATTTAGTTTAAAAATAGTGTGTCCCATTGATACTTGCTCGAGTCCAACCTCTAATTGGAAACCAAGAAAAAAATGTATACATGAGAAGAAAAACGAAATTATAGAAGAAATAATAAAAAAAAACATAATAATTATAAATCTAGATAAAATGTATACATGAGAACAAAAACGAAATTATAGAAAAATTTAAAAAAAAAGAAAAGAAAAGGAATAGAATTTTAAATAATTAAATAATAAAAAAAACGAATTGAATTTTAAATAATCCGTATTCTGCAATTTAAAATTGAAAAAAACATAATAATTGGAAACCAAGAAAAAAATGGATACATAAGAAGAAAAGTAAAAGTAAGAAAAAATAGGTAAAATAAGAAGAATAAAGGAGAACCATGAATTTAAAATGCATTAAAAAATTTTTATCGAAAATAAAAGAAAGGAAATTAAAATTGAATATTAAATAAAATATACCTTGAATAGAGAACCTGGAATTGAAGATTAACAAATTAGTTATCAGTAAAATCAGTTACTCATTTTATTCATTGGTGCTAAAATAAATTCTACAATTTCTTACAATTTCTATGATCTTCTTTTCATTCCAGAAGAACAAACAAATCATACAGAAATCAAACATTTTATATAATTATTTATTCTTTTCTATTTTCCATTCTTCGCTATTTATCCTTCATTTTTCATACACCGATTATCAATTATAATCAATTTTAAATACAATTTATCTGTTAATTACTTTTCAATATCTCTTACTGTTCTGTCACACAGTTTGTGAAACTCGTGTCGGTACATCTGCTGAACCCACCACAGGAGCAATTCGCTATAAAATTATTGTTGTCTTGTGTGCCATAAAATTGTTAAATGTACTTTGTGTTTAGAAATAAATGTTCAGTTCGAGTTGACTATCCAAGGTGTTTAGCCATTATTTCCTCAAGTCCGTAACTCCGTCCGAGTCACAAGTTTCCTGTCGAAGATCATTCCGACACGTGGTCTCGGATTGCTGTTCCTGCTGCTGGTTGATTGCTGTTGCTGTTACTACTGCTGATTGATTCCCGTTGCTGTCCTGCTGTCGGTGGATTGCTGCTGCTATTGCTGCGGTTGTTATCGCTTTCTCTGGTGCTGGGTTGAGAACGGTCACAACACTTACTTTTCAATAATTGTTGAGTCTTTACTCAATTTTTTCTTGTAATTATTTCCACGCATTTTACTGTTTCTGTTCTAGTGTGTTCAGAAATTAGTAGTAGAAAAATAATATAATTAAGGATTGAAAAAAGGGGTAATGAAAACTGAAGATTAAAAATAAATTTACAGTTCAAAATGATTATTGAGGAATGAGGAATGGGACATTTGAGAATGTAAATAGTAAAAAAGAAATGAATACTAATAACTGCGAATTAGAAGAAGAAAAAACAAACAGAATCAAGAATTTAAAGAAGTTATCCAAAAAACCAGGAATATTGTTGAACATCCAGAATAATGGATAAAGTAAAGGATTATTTAGAAAACAAAAATAAAATTTGATAACATACAATAAAAAATAAGAAAAAGAAAATGAGTATCGATTGTGACATAGAACTTTATATTTATTTTTCAATATATTGATTCAGCACAGAATAAAATTTAAAAATTGAAATTGAAGTCGTAACAACAAATTTTATGTATTTTTGTGTACCCGCGTGTGTAAAACGCGTATCCTCGTTTATTCGTTTTAAAAAAATAATCCAACAAAAAAGTTTTTTTTAAGAAAAACTATTTTTTTTTTTGTCTGATTCTTATCAACTTATCAATTATAGTACGATAAAACCATTTCAAGCAAGCTGCGACGAACTCAATCGAGGTAATTGTACGAAATACATCAAATATGAGTTAGGTAGATGTATGGACATGATTCCATATTTCCCGAACTCTTACAGAACCCCATCCAGCCTATTCTCTTCCGCTTGAGCATCTAATTGAACTTTCGTGTAACGAAATTGATCGTCAATGGAAGCCCTCGCTCTATCTTGGGCAAGTGGTGCGCCAGTAAAAGGGAAGCTCCGGTTCTTGTTACCCCACAGGCGCATAAATTTGGAGCCTGCCAATTCGTCACGCCATCGCATTTTTCCCACGCCCTACGCGCGTTAACCGAACCTCCCACCCTTCCCAGCGCCACATAATATCTTCGTTCGAAAGTCCCATAACTTATCGCGCGAACAAAGCCGGAGAATGTGTTTACCTTTTTTTTCGTTCGCCGCATCCATCCGCAGCTATCTTTGATGCTGCTACTTTTACAAAACAAATCACCGCGAAGAAAGAAGCGGAGACGCGTGAAGATTTATGTTTTGCTGAGCGCGCCTCTCAAGTGACCGTATGCTTTATGAACCACCCCCACGCCACCCAACTCAATGCACTTTTATCAATTTTCCCACCTCCCCTCATCATATTTTATTGCTTATTTTTTTTCCAAGATGAAAATGAACAATAACTCAAAATGAAGCGGACGAAGAACACTCATCTTCGTTCATTTTTTATTAGTTCTCCACTCTGGCTTCGTGAGTTGTTGTTAGCGGGCAAATAAATAAGCGGCACATAGATTAGATACTTCGTGCCGATCCGTCCGAGCAATTTCTGTATCGAACTCGACCTGATGCGTGACTTGATGTTCGTTTGTTCGCTATCAGCGTTCGAAATTTTCAACGTTTTTTTTTTTGTTTTGTTTCAACAGAAAGGTGGCGTTGGCGTTGTGTTGGTCCAAAACTTTTCGATTGTTCGATTTCACAGTGTTTGAAATGGAAACAATATTTGCCCGGGGGACATAACAGTGCCAACCGTGGCCGTGAGTGGGTGTCTCTTAATGGCTGTGGCCATTTGTTTTGCCGCATTGTATCAAGGGATTCAGTCAATCATTATTTTTGTGGTGTTTAATTTTGTCGGTCCTTCTGCGCTACGCAATAAAACAATCGGTTTGATTTAGGTGGGTGCGGTAATAATAATCGGCGGCAAGATGCTTTTTCCCTCGAATATTTGTCAGCCTCATCTTTGATGCACATTATTTCGGATTCATCTTAAACATAAGTCCACAAGTTCACCATGAGTCATCGCTCGATATATTTGTTTGAAATTTTCTTCAGTCCTTTCTGGACCATAAGATGTCCAAGACTAAATATGCCAATACAAAAAAATATTTTAGCCATTGTGGGTGTAAAGTAAGAGAATATCACCAGAAAAAAAACATAGCAAGGTGTATAGGTTTCCTATAATTTGTTGGGAAATATTTTTCCATGGACCACAAAAGTAAATAAATGAAGAGTTAAGTTTAATATATCGGTATTTTATTTATTGCTTTGTAATACAAAAAACATAATAAAAACTAGCTGATTTCGGCAAACGTTGTTCTGCTATATACATTATTTATAGAGACTATTAAGACTATGTTGAATAAAAACTAACCAATGTATTGTAAGCGTGTTTGAAATCAACTCCTGCATTCTTGAATCCGTTCGACTCAAATTTAATCAAATGTTGCCTTGTCGCAAAATAAACGTCAAAATAATTAATCTGTATTCGTGGAACAATTCACTTTCTATCTGATTGGTAGACCCGAAAGCAATTTTTGAAATTTGAATAAAAATTATCAATCGATGTCGTTTAAATACATTAAAGACATAGTCCTGACCTTAACTTAACTTTCTTGTCTATAAATTTCCTTTCATTTCCACCAAAACTTTCTCCATAACATAAAATCATCGTCAGACACAATTTTCGTTCAAGATTTTTCCCTCAATTGCAGAGAATGTGTTGCTTTTTCACATCGAACCAATATTTCATATGTGGAATTATTATTCTTTAAAAAAATGTTTTTTGCTTCAATGGAATACGGAGCTCAATGTTGTCTATGTCGAATTGCGTCGCAAGATTGACACATTTGGCCAAATCAATTGGCGTCGAACAGATTTCAGAATGCAAAATTGCAATCCGTTCGGATGTCAAACGCTTATTGCTCAGTCATTTCATGATGGAGTGATGAAATTTTTGCGTCGATCGATTTCGGCACTCCATAACAATTGTTTATATTGAAGTAATTTGAATAACTGTGTTCTGTTAGTCAATCCCTTTAATTTGATATACATATTGATGGAGTTCTCAAAATGTGTAATCCGCCATTTTGTAGCGGCTGCCATGTTAGATTTACATTTTTCATAAATAACTGTGTCCTACTGGTCAAGCCCTTTCATTCGATACCCATATTGATGGGGTTTTGGGAAACTCATATTGATGGGATATTGAGAAAATATGTTCATAATCCGCCATTTTGTACCTGCCGCCATCATGAATTTTCAAGATCATGGAATACGCAGTTTTATAATTACACCAGAGATAAAGATGTGTTCCAAATATCAGATCAATCGGTCAACAGGAAGGAGGTTACATTTCTATTAATGTGGTACAGCGCTACAGACAAAGTTACAAAGTCACAAACATACAAACGGGTCAACCTAGATAAAACCGTTTAATAAATAAGTGCAAGTCATAATTATATTACGTTTACCGAGAGAAAAATGTTTTTTTTATAACTCGATTATCCGGAGTGAAAAAAATCAACACTCCGGATAATCGAGTCCGACCTGAAATAGGGGGAACTTTTGTTCCTACCGAAATGTATTCCCTAACAGAGATATCAAAACCAAGCCGCCTGGGAGAAATCGAAAATATGCAAGTCGGAGCATTTTTGTATAGTGAGGTGCGTGATATGATTAATTCTAGCAAATAAAATTTAAATTTGGAACTTTAATGTTGGTTGCTTCGTGAAATTTCATATCAATGGCCGATCGTGTATCGTGAAAAATTTAGCACAAGTGTATGTGTAAAATTGTATATGGTTGCATTTGTGTTAAAAATGACTTGATATATGAAACGATTTATTTCAATTTTCATAAATAAAAACCAAGGTGTATTACCGTATTCCCGTGTATTCGAGAACGGGTCGTTTGGTTCAAGCTGTCTGTTTTGTTGTGTTCATATTCATCCAAGGAAAGTTTATACAGCGAGAAAAATTGGAAAAGTGGAGAAATATTAGAAAAAGTGATTTCCCATATGCTCTACATATAGTAATAGGTGTTGTTAGTCCAATTAAAATTTGCATTGAGTTGAAAAAACACTCAGAAAGTAAAAATTATAAAAGAAAATTACCTTTCCCATTTCAAATATGTTTTCTCTATATTAAAGTAATACTGATGAGAAAAATTGGTAATTGTGTTCGGTATTGGTAATTATCTTATATTACATTGGTGAGTTTTTTTTTTCCTCATTTCATCCATACATATAACCGGAGGCATCTCGTCTAGGATCACAGAGGGCGGTTTTCATCTTATCGCGTTCCACTTCGTTTTCTTCTATCTGATACGCACCATCTAACGACTGTTTACCATCCTTCTGTCATCATCACTCGGTACCAGTGCAGTGAACAAACAATACCCAACAACCAAACAAAACGGCCCCCTCCAGGGCCACCAAATCATTATCAAAGAGTTTAACGATGTAGCACTTCAAACATATACAAAATCAACAAAATCACACATATACAAAGCCTTAACTTTACAGAAATTATTATAAAGCTGTAATATTCGGCTTGCGTGCGTTCTCTATAATATATTACAAATGGATGGATGATTGTTGCATATTCTAATGATGAGATTGAACTTCATCCTGTAATAAAAAGCTGTAATTTCCAGAAACATCCAGTATCGTCAAAAATTCTCTATCTCGCAATTTTCTATTTGTATTTCTCAAAAACGCAGATTGCTCCACTTTTACGAAATCTTGTGGTACCGTAAACCGAGGGTAAATTCTTCACGATTTTGAAAACTAGTACTGGTGCTAAGGTCACAACACGCAATGATAATTTTTGTTCAAAAATTTCCCCAAGCGTTAGATTGGAAAATTTTGAGTGTGAAATTTTAAAACATAGCTTTAGGGTGAAATTGATCAGTAATTTTTCGTCGATATGGAACGAATTTCGATATGTCGCTTGATTGGATTTTGGTCTCAAAGACGTTACTTCCTCCGAAAACCTGATCCGGAACGAGTCCAGGTTACGCCAACGAGGTTATGTAGGCTTGAATTCGCCTGCTGACACCCTTTTTCCGACTGTTTCGGATGAATATTTAAGATCAGTTCTTGCACCCAACCGCTTCTTGTAAGTTCGAGTAATTTTTCACGAAAATAAAACTTTTTTATTGGTGAAAAGCAAACAAACAGTATGATTACTTCTCTAACGTTGATTGATGTAATGGTACTGTTAAAGTAGTGGGTTTTTAGATGTAGAGTTGTCTCGAGTGAAATTTAGGTTGTCTGGTTAAGAAAAAAAAAGTTGTCTTTCGTGTTTTTTTTTGTAAAATGGATTTTTCTCACTTGTTTTATTAGTTATTGCAACTAGTTGATCATGGTTTCAACTCGTGAAGAATCGGCTGGGTGTGAATTCATATGTTTAACGTCTATCAATATCGTTTTGATATGTTGAAAGCATGTTTCTTTACCATGCTCAAGAATGAGAACGAAAATGCTATTCAGAAAAATGTTAATTTTCATGGAATTCAATAAGCGACTGAACATGTCAGATGGAAAAAGTTTTAAATTTATTTACATAATCCCTCCCAAAATTAAAGCTTCTTTTCGGAAGTAAGTTCGATCCATTTCACCTCATATGACGGTATCCAACTTTCGAGTTTTAAACAGAAAAATGGGAAAGATTCATCTGCTGGTTTTACAATGGTTTCTAAATCACATCTATCTGTTGTAACCCATTGTTCAAAAGATAGTTGTTCGATATATTTTTTCTCTAATTGTTTACCTACCTTGTTTTCTAGTGACAAGGAGTCTGGGCCATCTTTACAACGCCGTTAATAGCAACTTACGGTCTTGTTCACACAAATTAGACTATTTGTGTACATTTCCATATAATTGGAAATGTTGAATTTATTTAAGGTGAAGGTGGAAGGAAACCATTGTAGTAGTATAGGTAAAAGCACGTGTTTTCATGGGGTAATAGTGTTTGTGAGAGAAGTTTTGATTTTCGTACTTAAATAGATAAATTCACTCTCAGACTGTGTGGCGCTTCACTGACACGAGGCTTAGAATTCATTTGAAAAAAAAATTATAATTCAATACTGGAGTATAATGTGTGAACGATGTGTTCCAATGAACAATTGCAAATATAAATATATATATAGAAAGTGTATTTGCATATAAAGTCTGATCATACGCGAGCGTAACATAAGTAAATTTATAACACATGCTAATTGAGGCTCTTCTGGTATTACCACGTTGAGCCCGGTATTTTTCATGCTGCGCTTTCCATTCAGCCCACGTCAAGAGCGTTTGCAAAAAACCAGTGTCAGCCATATGTATTGCATAAATAGAAAATAATCAGAAATTCGACTAGAAGGTAGTCACATTTTGTAAGACATCCGAAAACAAACCATATATATTTTTATTTTCCTATTTTGTAAGTGTCAGTCCTAGTCAGTCAGTGCTTTCCTACCAAAAAGCTCAACGTCGGCCCCTAGGGACCGACGCGGGGCTCAACGTGTTAACAAATTATGCCGCATAGGAACTCGATGTTGAAAATTCCTTGATATTTTCCTTTTTTTTTTAAATGATGGTCCCACCTCATTCCCCTACAAAGGTTTGAGCAGGACGAGTTATCTTATTGATAGTAATTGAGTTACTGTATTTCTTTATTACATCATACTAACCAGTGAGCACATCAAATTGAAAAGAAAACGGACTGGTTATCCCGCAGACATAGATTACTAATCGAAAGAACAATTCAAGCCTTTATCTAAAGTATTCATTCCATGGGTTCCCGGAATAAATCGCCACAGAAAACGACTGCAACAGAAACCACCGCTTATAAAATGTGTAGTAGGCTATAAATATTGTGGCGCGGTATTGTATTTCAAAACAAGAATTAACCGGGCAAACGTATCGCCCCAGGCAAACGTAACGCCCCGGGCAGACGTATACCGTCCGACGCTCGCTAGAGCTCGGTCGGACATTGCTAAAGGATCGTATCCTATGTTTCAAACTAACCGGGCAATCAGTGGATCCCAGGTTTGCGTGCGAGACACCGCCGCTTCCGACGGCGGGTCGGCGGTGGACTCGGATTGCGTCATCTTGGCGGCATGGGCCGCCTCGATTCCTTATCCTCGCCAAATGGGGACTTCGTCCCCATTACATTGTCCTCAGAATAAATTTCGAAAAACGAGAACAAGAGAATAAATTTATAATAGAAATGTGAGGCACATGATGTTTTTCCCGCGCCAAATATTTCTAGCCTACTACACTTTTTCTAAGCGGTTGTTTCTGTTGCAGTTGTTTACTGTGGCGATTTATTCCGGTCACCCATTCCATGGCATGTCGAGAGAATTTCCGACCCGGGAAGACTCTAGACCGATCGGGAATTGAACCCAATGCCTATGTCAGTATTAGCCATGAATTTACAAGGGAAATCCCGCTTTATCAGATCCCCGGCCACGGCCTGCAATTGCGATCGTTTCCGAGTTCTAGTAGCTGAGCAAACCCAAGCCTAATTCTAGCCGATACTTCAGGCCCATTACTTCACATATCCCAAGGCATGTCAAGAAAATTTCCAACCCGAAAAAATCCTTGACCGATCAGGAATTGAACCCAATACCTATGTTAGCATTAGCCATGAATTTACAAAGGAATTCCCGCTTCACTGGATATCCGACAACGGTCTGTTAATCGTTTTCGAGGCCAGACAGCAAAGCAAACCTAAGCCTAATTCCAGCCGATACTTCAGGCCCTACATTCAACTTGGGGTATAAACGTGTCAACCTGAATATGCAATGAGATCCGCCACAACACAGAAAAGTCTTGATATAATTATCTGTTGAGAAGATGAATTTACAAGTATTCCGATTGAGCTATCCCTAGCTTACCTCAGGTTTCCAACGTCGGGATTTCCGGAGTTTCCCCATTAAACCCATTTGAATACTTTCATTAAAAAAATAATCGTTTTTCATATGTTCTATCTCAAGTTGTTTATGTTTGCTAACGCGCGCGGGCTCAAGCTATTGAAGATTTTACAAGTATTGTTTAAGTTGATGTCTACAGGTAAAGGAAAAAAACCATCATCATTATAGTCTAAAGATAAGAAAATACAAATATCCGTTAAAACTTCGTCATCTTACATACTAACATTAATTATATGCAGGGTCAAAAATCTAAATCATGCTTCAAAAACTCTTTACAAATACTACGGAATATTCGAAGGCTTGTTGCTGTCTTTGCTTCATTTGGTAATGTGTTATACAGGCGATATCCTTTATAAAAAAGTGAGTTTTGGGTACATGACATACGAAAGTCCATGGTTCTGAGGTCACTTGCTTGTCTTGTGCTATATCGGTGCATATCTCTTCCATACGTTGTCGTGTTTTGTAAATAGTTCGGTGTCATACCGCTAATCATATTTAGTATTTTTTTTTCACATATTCTCGTTGGAGAGCCGTAACCCTTCTCTTCATTGGCCGAGGCATTTTGATTGAATGTAATACTTTTCCGTTTACTGTTTTTGAAAGCATAGGCAGCCGTAGCAGTGTTCCGAGCTCTACAATACAATTTGCTTAACCAATGCTAAAACTTACATCATAGACCCATTAAACGTAAAAAATAATAATTGTATTGATATCACACAATTTAACATTTTATTGGGTGGTTTTTATAGTTGTTTGGATTATGTTGTCTGGCATCAGTGTCGAAAAAATAACGATGCTTTAACCAATACAAACAAAACCATTGCCGAAGATTTTTTTTTATCCCATTTATTTATTTTAGGCTCATTAGCATTTTAGCTGTAACAGAGCCAAATTTTAATCGTGTACATGTCACATGGTTATCATATCTATAATTAGTACATTACACAGTTGCCATTCGCCAGTATTCCTTCTATACCATTACATATGGTACATTTACACAGTAGCCATTTAGGCGTAAGAGTTTTCTATCTGTTCTTCCATTATCCAGTTAGACCGGACAGCGGAGACAGTTGATCGATCACTGTTGAGTTGTTTATAGAACAACAGCCCGATGTGTCTTGCAGAGCAGAACAGTTGTATGGATGAATCGATCTTATTTCGACCGTGGATCGATCTCCATCGCTGATGATTGTTGCGTGGACGTAGCTATTCTGTAACAACACAAAGATGGTCAATGAGGGCCCTGAGTTTTGAACTCACGATCGATCGCTTACTAAGCGAACGCGCAACCAATGTGGCTACGGAGACCCTCATTGCCGAAGATTGAAAAATGAAAATTAAACTTTCAGAGCACTAGCTAGAGTCTCCCGACGTTTTTCACTATACAGTGCGAAAGCAGATGAAAATTTAATATCTTGTGAGTAATAGATTAGAGTTTGATTGATATTACTTGATGGGAGTGTGCGAAAATGATCATTTTCTTCACACTGTTTCGCAAAATGATTGATTTTCGGGCGAGGGGTGAGAGAGGGAGATGAACGAAATGAGCGCCATTGTGGCAGCCATTTGTGGCTAGCTTCCACCTTCACCTCAAGCAATCGTTACATTTTTCGTAGAGTGGACCCCCTATATAGAAATCAAAGACATAGTCGTATGTCAAAACTCACTCATATAACCATAATTGGTACTATCACTATAATTGGTATTTCTACCCTATATTGATCGTGTAAGGTACCCATTATAGGTAGACCAACCCGTTAATACGAAGTTTACTAGCGACCAAATATTCTTTGAATGAAATGAAGCATACATATTTAATATCAAAATCTTGTATTAGAACCTCAAATATCGTTATGAAACTTCGTGAACTGAATCGTGCCAAACTTATTAAACAAACCAGTTGACTGAGCAAACATGTTTGAACCCAGAATAATTCCCCGTTGAATGCACAATCGAATCGGTCACATGTCGTAATACAAGCTGCAGCAGCGATCAGTGAGCGAGAGCTCAATTTTCAATTTTCCAATTATCGTTTCGAGTTCACGATTCACGGCGGTAAAGAGTGACTAACTGATTCAATTTTCCCGAGCCCCAAACTGGTGAGGGAGGGGATGAATGGATCCCCGTCAGCAGTCTTGACCATCCATCCGAAGGAAGAAGAGCAGTTAAACCAAGTAGTAGCGGGAACAGAAACAACAGCGGAAACATCAAAATAAACCTCAACCCGTTGGCAGTTGTAGCAGAAGTCAAACACAAAACGGACGGTTTGTTTTTTTCCACAACTTTTTTTTGTGAGTGACTCTCTCCGACAAGTCTTTGCCCAACCAACCGTGATAAACGCGTTTTCCCTCCGGTTGGCTGACTGATTTAACGTGTGCATTTCGGTTTGTTCTGCCGTAGTCCGTAGTTCGCCTGGAGGGTTCTGTTTGCAAGAAACTTGACTGGGAAGGCACTTTTCGGTGGTATCGCCTACACCCCCCCCCCATCCCCGCTGGGATTATGAAGCCTGGCAGGGGACGATGGGCGGATCGGGGTTTAGTGGAATCGCTGGAATTGCAAATGATAACAGTTGTATTTTTGCTGCGCCGGTCGTCGATGGGAAGATAAACAATCAGTTTACGCACAGTCAGTTGACAGCGGGGCTGTCAACGGTCCGGGTTGAAGTGGGTAACGATAGTCATCAATACGGTGTCGTTTGAAGTGTTCGCCTCCGGTTCCGAACTTTCATTTGCAGGATGTTTTACACCAGACTGTGGTTTTAATAACGTAAAAGCGAAACATCAACATAAAACAGACACAAAGCGAGTTGCTCAAATAAAACCATCAAATTTCCAGCCTCTTTTGTCCGCGAGGACAAAAGGGATGCTTCGCATTTTTATCAATATCACCACGTTTTGGTATTCCATTTTTCCATTCCATTGGCCCACAGAAAGAATGTTATAACCGGGAAACGCCACCATTATGTTTTCATCGCGAAGAAAGGATTCGTCCTTAATGGGCAATGATAAAACGCGAATGCTGCCGCTGCTGCTGCTGCGGCGAAAAGAAGCGACTTATTAGGAACCTGTGTCATTGCCAGTTCATCGCCTTTGGGTAAGAATATGGAACGGCTTTGAAGTTTGCGATGCGAGCGTCCAGACATCCCCGTGCCATCTGGTGGCACGACTGGTGGCGGGGAACGATAAGGGTTCGCGCTTCGCTGCTTGGACCACAAACGGGACCTCATCTGAGGACTGGGGACCATTCCTCAACACAAAGAAGCGGTTGGTTTATTATTGCTCCTATCGATGGGAGCGGAAATTGAGCCTTGCTTTGAAGTGATTAGTTTTTCTCGTTATTCCTCGGCATTCGTTTCCCCCCTCGGGACACTCCTCGTCGGGAGGGAGGTAGGAATGTATGTGGGCCATTCGAGCCATTGGATGGAAATGGAAGAGTGCAGTAACGGAAATTATTGTTATCTAATGTTTGCTCAGTGCGCAGGAAATTTGGTTTGGCAAATAACTTTCTGAGAACAGTTGGGTCGACTGGTGAAGGGCATTCCTTCAGAGTTTCCATGGCAGAATCGTTTCCCTCAGCAAAAGCGGAGTGCCGTTTATTACAGCAATATCTTCACCCATGAATGATTCAGAATGGTTCATCTTCCCAAGACAATCAGAACGTGTGGTAAGCGCGAGTCGGAACTTCACCAACAGAAATGGCACAAGTGGGAGGAAAGCTTATCAAGCACTCGAGCAAACTCCTCTCGTACTTACACACACAAACACACACAGCACAAGCGGGAGGCAAATTGGAGAGTCTCAATCCTGGATGATGTACTGTGCTGTTGTCTGTGTCCCATCGCAGCCCAGTGACACTACTATGCTGTGCTTGAGGAGATTTGTGGCGGCAAAGGCGAAGACATGTGCGCCATGTCGTGCAGAAGTACACCATCAAAGACTTGTTGGTTGTGTACTTGTCGGGGTGCTACGACAACGACTCACCTGCACTGCGTTGTTGGGACCAGCCGCCACGCATTTGCAAACCCACGTGGGCTGCAGAACAACAGGCGCCCAATGCGCCCAACGGATTGTGTAAATTGAAAGAGTTATAACGCCCGGGGATTCAATTTCAACCCGGTCTGCGCTCGGCTGATAATGATTGCGGGTTTCGGGTCTCCGGCTGTGCTCAGATTGACGCACACAGAGCACAGGATTACTGTCCTCATCAACCACGATCTTATAAATGTGAAATGGAATCGCTGAAAATCTCACCCAGTTCACTCGAGAATTGCTACTTATGAATAAACATTGAGCAAGCAGTTTTTAGAATGAAGCTTTTCTACTCAATCGGAGTTATATGATTTTAATTCAAGCTTAATTTTGAAGTTGCTCGAAGCCCATCTAACGTTTCCCCTTTAACGAGATTGGTATTCACGATGAGTGCAATGGGCAATCATCTCGAAAGAGTAATGAAGTTTAAAAGATGGATGATAGTTGAACCACGTTTGACGGATTCAATATACAGTATTGGAAATAAAAAATGTAAACAACTGGTACCTTTTGCTACTACACTCTGTCCAACTTCTATAGGACCACCCTGATTTTATTTCGTTGCAACACAAACAGTTGGAATTTCAACAAGATGCATTCATACATTGAAGTCTGCTTAAAATGAAGTTTATTTAACACCAATTTCGTTCAAAAGAGTTGTTTGTTTATTTATTGTGCTTAAATATGATAATTTCAGCTGTCCAGTTTCTATAACACCACTTCAAAATTCATAAGTATTATCAGTGAAAAATTCAAAACGATAGGCTGATTTACATGTTAATAATTGGTAACCTTGCCATTTCAGCTAATAACCTTGAAGATTCGTGTTGGAATACTATTTACCAAATTCTGCTGAACGGATTGGTGCATCTATACAAATGAAACACAAATATCTGCATAACTCGAGAACTAATCAAGCAAATGGAGCCTAATGTGGCATGTGAGGGTTTTCTGGCACGAGAAGTGCTACTCTGGAAGGAGGAAGGGAGCCCATGAAAATATTGCACATATTACAACCAAACATGACAATTGAAAATTTTCGATAAAACTCTAAAGGAAAATGGGAAAAATCGGAAAATTCAATTCCCATATTTTTTTCAATTACATCGTGACAAGCGTTATTAGTCCATGTGATGTTTGCGCTAACGAAATTGATCTCTGTTCGAAAGCGGAAATGGATTTTTAGGTAAAAAAACGCACTCCTACAGTGGTGGAAAAAAATAATAGGTGCGAAGGAAACTTTTCAGTAAAATTGATAATAAATAGTGAATAAACGGCTTACTTTATAGTTTTACATATCAATTTTATTGTTTAAACGTAACTTAACAATTAGTTACAAAATTATTGGATTTATAAAGAAAGACACTAAAATATTCCGCAATACAGGTCGGACACGATTATCCGGAGTATTGATTTGTTTTCACTCCGGATAATCGAATCATAAAAACAAAACGAATTTTCTCACGGTAAACGTAATATAATCATGTAATATAAAATTGACCCGTTTGTATGTTTGTGACTTTGTTACTTTGTCTGTAGCGCTGTACCACATTAATAGAAATTTAACTCCCTTCCTGTTGACCGTTTGATCTGAAATTTGGAACACATCTTTATCTCTGGTGTAATTATAAAACTGCGTATTCCATGATCTTGAAAATCCAAGATGGCGGCCGGTACAAAATAGCGGATTATGTACATATTTTCCCAAAACCCCATCAATATGGATATCGAATGAAAGTTCTCGACTAGTAGAACTTTGCAAATCATTTCTGCAAACTTGCAAACTTTCTACTGTCATTATAAAACTGCGTGTTCCATGATCTTGAAAAATTTAATTTGGCCGTCGCTCAAAAATGGTTGAATGACTTGACTTGGAGAAACACGAAACATAATAAACAACATACACAGTTGACCATTTAGGGTCGCCGCCACTAAATGGTCGACTGTGTATTTTTTTGTAATTCCCTCAATATCGGTATCAAATGAAATGATTTGACAAATAAAATGCAGTACATCATGAAAGAAGTACCGGTAAGTTTCTTTTTTTTTCAAAAATTAATGCTTTATTTGGCAAAAATGATCACAAATTGATTATTCAAAGGATTACCCATCGCTAGTCACAACTATTTCCCATTATTCTGGCAATTCACGGATCCCTTTGCGGAAAGAATCGGCGGTTTGTCGGCTAACCACGAATCGATCCAATTTTTGACTTCATAAAAAATGGAGAAGTGCTGGTCAACCAGGCCATGTTGCATCGATCGAAAAAGGTAGTAATCGGACGGAGCTATGTTTGGAGAATACGGCGGGGGGGATAGGACCTCCCATTTCAGCGTTTCCAAGTATGTTTTGACCGGTTTCGCGACATGCGGCCGATCATTGTCGTGCTGCATCGTGTCTTTGCTCGTGTTGTGGTCGTTTTTCCTTCAGTTCACGGCTCGAACACATCATTTGTCGTCGGTAGAGATCCCCCGTAATGGTTTCATTCGGTTTTAGCAGCTCATAGTACACCACACCCAGCTGGTGCCACTAAATAGACAGCATAACCTTCTGGTCGTGAATATTCCGCGCGGCCGTCGTTGTTGATGCATGGCCGGGGTATCCATACGTTGCTCGACTTTAGGATTAGACCCACTTTTCATCGCCAGTAACGATTCGATGCAAAAAATCCTTTCTTTTATGCCATTGAGCAGTTGTTCGCACGTCTATAAAAGGCGTTCGACATCTCGTGGCTTCAATTCATACGGCACCCTATGTTCTAACTTTCGGATCATTCCCATTGCTTTTGAACGATCGGATATGATTTGCTGAGCTACTCCAAGTGTATCTGTAAGTTCTTGTTGCGTTTGTGACGGATCTTGATCGAGTGAAGGTTCCTATTCTTCATCTTCAAACTTTTTTGACGGTCCGGAAAAAAAATCACCTCTTTTAAACCGTGCAAACCAAGTCTAACACGTTCGCTCAGTTGGAGTATGGTCACCATAAACTTCCACCAAAATGCGATGACTTTCCGTAGCTTTTTTTTTCTGATATTGAAGTAATAAAGTAACACTCCCCGCAAAAACACTTGCGTTGGTACGAAATTCGACATATTCGAAGTGGCAAAAAACTATGTTGTTTACGCTTCAACTTTTTGACATATACTGAAAAAGACGCGCAATGACAGTAGCTTTCCAACGAATGTTTGGAAATTTGATTCTTTGGAATAATTATCAAGTTACGTCATCTATTGTAAAACCGAAGAAACTTACCGGTACACCTAATAGAGAAACGTTTTCGGGTTCACGAATGAGGCGGTTTGTTGATGTTCGTTATATAGGGCCTGATTCTCGAATACACTTCACGGTGGAAACGAAATAAACGGCACGCCATTGAACTACGTTTTACGAGTTAATGAAGTGTCGAAGATAATAATGAGTTTTCAGGCAGAATGAGCACTTTTCAAAAAAAAAAATCATTAATGAAAATGATCTTCTTCGTATCAAACTGGTATTCAAGGTGAGTGGAAAACTTAGTTTTCTTCATGTGATATAATAATCTCATATAAAAATTTCATCTGAAGATAATTTGATATTATAATGATAAGTTTAGTGGAGAACTAATCTCGTATCAAGATGTCGACACCGTACCGTTGTCATCGCGGATACGTTTCATTCCGTTTCCACCGTGAAGTTTATTCGAAGTGTATTCGAGAATCAGGCCCATAGTCTAAGTTGTTTGTATTTGCGATGACTAATGTACAGTGTCGACGTCTGGTGGCGATATTCGTGCTTGAGAGGCAAATTACTCTCCAACAGATCAGCAGGTCCGAGGGCGTGAAATTATTAAAATTTGAACTTCTTGTTGTTTGGTTAATTAACAAATTAAGCCCTGATACTTTCTTACTCTACATTTCCTGTTTTTTCCACAAACACTCACCATTATAATAGAAACCCATCATCAGACACAGTTTTCGTTTGAAATATTTTCGCAATTTCGAACAAAAACCTCTTATTTCATCATATAGACTACATATTCGATATGTAAAAGTGAATTTTCATACACAATTTTCACTTCGAAATCATGTTTATTCCGCCTGAAAATCCATTCATCATTTTCGCCTCTCAATGGAAGCACACGAAGCCTAATGCCGTGAACGCGAATATACTCTTCAAAATTATAATCCAACTTGAATTCCGATTCCAATAATAAGAAAGCAAAAGCAGTAAGTTTTCCATTTTCATTCTTTATTTTTAGATTTTCCAAAACAATACCCGAAACTTGACAGTTCAGTTCAGGTTGCATGGGTGAACCCGAGTGCGAACCCAACAGTTTTTGAGTTGGAACTAGTGCGAAACTAAGTTGAGACTGAGTGAATAATGTGCGATTCACATATAACGTTACGGAAAAGAATGTCCACGTTCCGTCACCGTCTCCACCAATTCACACATGCAGTCTGCGCTTGCAGCAGCACCGTTATGTCAATGTTATTCATGGTGTCGTCACCTACAACAATTTTAAATTGCAATGTCCTCTTTCGAATCAGCATGCCTAGAACCAGTTCTAAATTCAGAAAGAAAATCATTGAATTATATTATTTAAATGCTTGAACCCCGTAGTCCCGATCCTTATTCAACAATAATAGTATATAGACTGTTTTCCTCAGCTAGTCGCGAATGATTTTGACTCCGAAATTTGGGACAAAGAGATATGTTGGCATAAAAAATATAATCAAAATCAAAACAAAAGCCGAGACACAAAGTCCAGACAAAAACCCAACGAACCGTCCGTCTCCGTCAATTATTATTTTCTACAAATCCTGCCAGTCGTTTTCGTTGAACGTATGCTGACGGGTCGTTACGTTGCCGGTGTATGTGAATGTTTTCATAAGAATTGCATGGTAGAATAATTGACGTAACGTGACGTGACGGAACGTGAACGTGACGTGGATGTTGTATGTGAATCGCACTTAAAATAACGTTTCGATAGCAGTTAGGTTGGAGCTCGCGTGAACCTAGGTTTGAACAAAGGCGCCTAGAAGTATTTCTTAAGGTGGTCCAACATGCTAAAAGCACTCTTCAGCCATCTTGGAAATCTACTGTGTTTTGTTTGTAAACAAAACACAATACGCTAGTGCCGAAGCTCGCTCCTGATCTGTCTGTCTCTTTCACGCTTCATGCAAATAATTCACCTTCTGTTTTCTTCCGTACTGTTTTCATGTACCGCATGTACCTCTAACTAACTTAGAGACGAAACGGCCTCACCTTAAGATATACTCCTAGGCGCCTTGGTTTGAACTGAACAAAAACGATTTATTGTCAAGGTGTGTATAATATAGGTGTGGCACAAACGGCTGCCAATTTTTTGAGGAAAGTCCCAATATAGACGGTTTTGAATGGTTTCATATAGCATACGGTATTCGACGCGATATTTATCTATAGAGTCTGGTAATTAAACTTTAGGGGTCCGAATAAAGATGCTCAACCGTGGAACGTCTTCTTTTCATTGGAAGTGAAACCAACACCAATGAAACCAACCATTCTCGGGGCCATTGTTTACTCGTAACGGGAAAGGCATTCGCGTGACACCGAAATCGTACCTCTCGCATACCCGGAAAGCAATAAAGAAATTCTACTCTCCCGTGTTCGTAAGTTCGTTCGCCATGAGTGGCACGGCGCACAATGAGACAGGATGCGCACAACACAAAGGATGTTGAGATCTCTCCCACCCCCATTCTGCCTGCCCCGTAGGCACCAAACATGAACAAATATTATTTTCACCACTCACAGCGGAACACATTTGAGGCCCGTGCGTGTGTGTGTGCTCTCATCACATCGGAAGATAAAAAAAAACCAGCGGAAGATATCCACATTCGGAATGAGAAAACTATGACGGCATAGCCGGGGGAGTAATATTTAAAATTTCGTCCTTCTGGTACCATCCATTCCTGGCAGTTTTGCGGGACAAAAAAATGACTGCTGCCCCGATTCGAAATGTAGAACGAAGTCGTCGCAGAACTGAACATAAAAATTTCGTTGACATTCCTCGGGTACCATTTTCCCGGGAAGAAGAGAAACGGGACGGCGGCGCACTTGGCACGCGGAGTAAACCGATTCTAATATCGCTACCGGTGACAACTGCTTCGCCATTTGAATGTAACAACAGCGCGGAGACGGATGCTGCGAAGGGGACAGAGTAGGAGAGAGCGAGGCTCAAAAAATCTGTATCCGACGACGCGCATCATTGTTGTGTAACAGTGCGGTAGCGACATCTGCTTGTCGAGTGCGAGGAACATGCGAGCGTTTCGTGTTTTGTTGGTTTATTGTTAAAATGGCGAACCGAGGAATGGCCGCACTCACGCTGACATTTTTGTTTGCGTTTCATTAGGAGGAACAACACACACACATACACACATACACACACACACACACGTACACAAAAGTGGCGTGAGATTCGATTCGTATGAAGTTTTTTTCTGTCTGTTTATGGGCTTTTTTGTCTTTTGCTCTATGCATTTGGACCGAAGGAATTTCTCGTTCCCTGTCTTGGTGACAAAGCAGGACATTAGATGTGTTGTGACAGTCACAATGGTAGAGGACGGGTAAACTAATCCTGACAACTGCTTCACAATCCGTAGTTGTATATACTTACAGTCAATCGCAAAATTGAGTATACAACTCGTATTGGTTTGTTATTGTTGAGTTTTTCGGGGTTAAAAAATAAATAATTAAATACGACTTATATTCATCGTAAAATCGATCCATTTTACTCTTATGCAATGATAAGAAAAAAATTTAAATGGTCACATTTCTACTTCATATTAAAAATAAAAACAAAAAATCTCCAATTAAGACGTTGTAAAATTGAGTGTACAGTTCAAGTTTTTCTTAAAACGAAAATTAAAATCAGTTCAGAAATGTTAATAAATAACAAAAATCAATCCCCTAGTATTTGGTATGGCCCCCCTTTGGCGTTCAGCACTTTCTGCAAGCGCCGAGGCGAGATTTCTGGTCACTGTAGACGGAAGTACCTCCCAGATTTTCGTAATCGTCGTTTTGAGTTCCGCTTCGTTCCCTGGATTTTGATGGATGTGAAGATTTTAGGGGGCACGAACGTTTCTATGGTTAATAGATTCTCCTCCCCCCTCTCTATGGGGTGAAGAGAGGATCATATTTTCTGTATCAAATATTTATTCCATGCAACAGAGAAACATGTTATTTGCAAGTGATTGAAAAATCTTAAACGAAAATTGTGTCTGAAAATAATCTGATATTATAATGATGAGTTTTGTTAGAAATACTAGGAATTTTATAGTAAAAGGTAAATTTTACGGGATCGATTAGAAGATCAATCAATAAACAGTTCTGCGATTGAACCCATGAACATGCTCATAGTAAGAAAACGTGAATGTTTGAAGGTAATGATAACAAAAAACAAATTTTGGGCGGGACGAAGTTTGCCGGGTCAACTAGTACCAAATAAATGGAAAATATCGTCAAGTAGCATTTGTACACTCAATTATGCGACAGACTGTATATGAGCGGACAAAGGTTGGGTGGATCGTAAAAAAAAAGTTTGTATCACTTGTTTTTGTTACCGATTAGTGGCGCCCAAAAACTTTCCCAACTGGGTGAATTGTGCTTCGCAATTAGTTGTCGATCCCGTTTGATAATGCGATTGTGCGTTCCGTCGCAAAACGCTCCCAACCACAATCCCGATTGACTGTTTGTTCCAAATACTATAATCCCATTTTTCTCCGCCTTTTCTTTTCAGGTATGCAATAAGCGCTCCTCGTTCATCCCCTCGAGTGGTTTTCAATTCAGGTAGGATTAGCAGAAGATGGCCGCAAATCTTAAGTGCGGAAAAATGCTTCGCTCCTCACGGTATCCGGTCCTCAAACGTGGAGGGGAACAAATCCGGTGGGGATTCCTCAACGCCAGCGGAAGCCCCGTGAATGGTTTCTCATTTCAATCGCTCCGAAACGCCATTGGCAACATTATAACTTTTTTTTTCCAAAGGTGCAATCATCATCATCCACACAATCACTTCGCTCGGCCTTTGAAGTGGTGTAAGTTTTCTTTGGGAGGGGGGAGGGTCGCCTCCAATCACGGGAATTGGAGATTTTCCCTCCGCCTTCGAACACAATACACCGCGAACATAAAACCTTTTTCACGAGTAATCGTCAGATTTTTGTTTCCGAGCATAACTAGCAGCAGCAGCAGCCGTAGGTATTGACGTGCTTCCCGATGGGTGCGGGGGTGGGCGCGGGAAGCGAAAGGGATGATTATTTCGTCGCCGCTCCCCGCTGGGAGGAAAAGTCAAAGAAACAAGAACCCCTTTTTAGGCTCTCTAACTTGTTCTTTATTATGAAATGGCTATTTGTTCCGTTAGCGAAAGTTTGACGTTCGCACCGCTCGAGTGAGACATCAAACGGGGGTAGGAAGGCAAAAAAAGGATCCTCAGTTCGGCGAAGACTTCACCTAGAAGATGGAGTGAAACTTGAACACACAGTTTCTCCTAACTTTTCTCCCCAGAGGGGAGGATGTGTGTGTGTATTATCGGTCCACATAAGCTGTCGAATGGAAACGAACGGAAAAAATATTGATTGAGGGAGGAAATCCGGCTCAGTGAGGAAAGAGTTTATAAAGCCTCCCTTCGTCGAGCGATCGAAGCGTCGTCATACATATTGAATGCTGTTGTTGTTTGTGACAAGTCTGCCAGGTGGCGAGGGTGGGAGAGGGAACTCAAGTCACCACCCTCGAGCACCGATTTGAAATTCAAATGTTTTTGCACATTTTAAACCATTGTTAGACGGAAAAGGTTGAAATCATGAATTTATTAACACCGCCACTGGTGGTTTTTCGGTAATGTTAACTTCATTCTCCGGCGCTGAGTGGCCAATGCTACTCGCTGCTGTGTATTGGCTTTTCACTTGACAGAATTTTTGCGGCAGAGATTCACAACACAGGCAGTTTTAAAATATTTGAATGGAGAATATAGAGCTTATTTTATACCCTCCACGCATCTGGTATGGGACCGTATCGTCACCAATCGCTCAGTCATCAGAGTCAGCTAATACCACGTATTGGTAGGTGACTCCCACGTGGCTTCTACGAAAATAAGCCACAACAAGGTCGAGGAGAGAATTATGGAACCAATTTTTACTGAAATGTTTGACGCTTTAACATTTTTAAAACCGGAATGACTTTGAAATACTAGATTATCAGAATTCTGTGATAATTTTTTTTAACATCATACGCGGAGCATTCGAAAACAACTGTCAGTAAAATCGCCAAAAATCGAAAAAATGCATTTATTCAAAAAAATCAACTACATGATTTCAAAGAACTTCCCTCCCGGTAAAATACACGATTCCCAGCGAGTTTTCCACTTTTGGAAGATCTGATAAAAGAAGTTTTCCCCGAGCTTCTTGAAAATCGCCTCCGATGCTTTTACTGATATATTCTTGGTGAATCGACGGCCTCTAAAGGTGTTTTTTCAGCCCGGGAAACAACGCCAGAGGCCAAAACCAACACGATTTTAAAACACATACTCATCCGCTATAAACGAGTGTAGGAACAATACTGACAGTTGTTCTGGAAACAAAAACCACGATCTACACGCTCCCGAGGTCATTTCAACCGAAACCAGTGTTGCCTCTTCAAAAAAAAAATCAATGACAGTTGTTTCTGAATGCTCCTCGTATGTGCCCTGATCAAGGATGGAAATTATGCGATCATGATTCGATCCATGATTAATCGCAAACTGCACAGATCGCCATCTGTACAAGTTGCGATCAACTATTACTCCTCTCCCTTCCCAACAGAATGATGTTCTCTTGGTTACTCTGAGTTTATTTATAGATCGCATCAACGGATCTAGATAGAAGAAACGAAAGAGTCTTTCCACTCGGTTTGTGTGCAAATCGCAGCAGTAATTTGTTCCACGGAGGCAAGTGTTTCTACAGTATACGATTCTCAGTATCTCGCCTTTCCGCTCAGTTTAGCTTGCCACAACCCGAATGTTACCGAATGTAAAATTGACTCTCCGAGTGCGTCTTTGCTGGCGAGAGGGGAGACGGGTGTGAAGCAAAACCGCACTCGTCATCAGCCACTCGTTTCCGCAACTAAAAATCAAAGCGATGTAATGCTCAGATCATAAATGTTCGTCAGTAGCAAACAGTCCGAACAATATCTGATCCCCAGCTTCGCCAGCTGAGATTAATCGTTTGTAGCGTGGCCTCACGATAAACCTTCAATCGTATGAGCAAAGCTTTGGGAGTGCAGACAGTATTGATTCCACTGCCATATCGCTACTGTGAGATTTTGGCATACAACCTCTCGGCTGTAGTGGCAACTCGCCAAATCAGGATGAAAACTTTACAGATCGACTTCGAGTCCATCGTATGACATCGTTGTGACAAAAAACCTTGGTTTGCGCTTCACGGGTGCAAATATCCCTGCAAATCATGAACTTCCGGGTAAATTTATCCATTAATGCTAACCTGAATGGGTCTGGGACATCATACAAATGGTTTTCAGTTTATCAATGATTGTCGGGACAGCTTTATTGAAACGTGAATACTTAGTGTGGCCACCTTTAACCTCATTTACGGCATACTTTCAACAAGTTTGTGTAGATATTCTTGGTTAATTTGTTCTCACCCTATTACCTATAGCTTCAAATCAGGAATTTGAGTCAGTAATCCATGTTTTGTGCACTTGATCATCCGAATAGCCCCACCAATTCTCAATAGGGTTCAAATCGGGGGACTGTGGACTGCCATTCCAGTAGCTCTATTCGGTTTGATTTGAAGAACACAGTGCTGTTCTTCGCAGTATGTTTCGGATCGTTGTCTACGCCGCCGTCTCGATCCGCTTTCAATTGTATCTAGCATGCTAATCAGACACCGCTTCTTTTCTTATCCATCACGGAAAAAAAGTTCATTACTTCCATCTACCGTGTGACATGTGGGAGTGACACAATCCATAAACTCAACAAGCAAATTAAAAAAAAATCACTTGCGCAGATTTTTTGTGTGGTACACCAAAATTACTCACACATATAAATAGCGTGCAGTGTTGTGTTCAGAAACTCTGGAAAACCTGTGAATTTAAAAAAAAAAAACTCGTTTTTTGGTATGCCTTTTTCATAAAATTGAACTCGGAGTCGAAGTGAACCAAAATTTAGTTGAAAATTGCTCACAAATTGCACGCTATTTACTAATGCTAACGCGAAGACCTTCATAGCATACGTCTTGACTGTCTAAGTTCGTTGGGTCTGGGCGACAGCTAAGTTTATTTACTTTCACGAATTTTACAGAATGTGAATAACCGAGCACCGTGAGGTATACTATCTTGCCACGGAGCTCGGTAACACTCCTTTTCTCTGCTGCGGCTGGAACGCGAAAGAGAATGATGTCCTGTGTCAAGTATTCACATCAGCTGTCAGGCCGAGCTCAAGGTTCGCTCGTTGTACGTTGTATGTACGAATTGTGGGTTGAGCGAATATGGTGAGACGGTTATAGCTGGCAGTGTTGTCAATGTGCATTCTGGAATTCACATATCTCTTAGCCTATTTTCAAAAGCGAAACCTCGAAATTCCAGCAATATATGCATCTTCAGCGATTATTCATGTTATACGTGTCAAACATCCAATTTCAGGTCACAAAAACAATCTTCATACCATTATGTTGCCACCTCCAAGCTTAACTGTCTTTTGGATATATCGTTCCATTAGTGCATTTTCAGATTCACCTCAAACCCTAGAGCGGAGTTTTTGTGCAAATAGATCAAACTTAATCTCGTCAGACCATAAAACTCTTTTCCAGAAGTCTACATACATCCCATCAAATTCCAATCATTTTTTCTTGTTCCGCTAGTTAATGAAGGGGCGTTCAGCTGCCACACAACTTTCCGAATCACATTATTTGAGCCGATGATTCCACGATATTTCTCGATGTTTAATTTAGTCATTCGAATAATCCGAGCATCATCACGATTAGTTGCACACCGCTTGTTGCGTCCTCTACCGGATGAATTCATTGCGACTCCTTGCGTTTCGTACTTTCTTCCATATGTGCTGCCCCACTCCAACTGCTATGTACTTTGTGGCAATTTAACGGCAGGAAACACCTTATATTCGAGCGGTGATCACGAAATTTCTGGTTTCAAGTGAAATCTGCTTGCGCGACATTTTTTTTTACTCAAATACAAACTTAAAACAGATGGAATCTTTATTAAATGCGTCGTGTTGTGATGTTTCGACCTAGACAATGCTGCAGTGCTGCCAAATGTTGAACCTGACAAAGCTAATATTGCCCAAGGCATACATTTCGAAGTGTGTTATTTATGTTGTCCATGTCAAAATCCACTTCGATGGGCATAACAATTTTTAATACTAACTACGATTAGGTTTTGTTTAGGTTTTGCCTTCGAAACTGATTGGTCAACAAAAAATACTACATTTTCTCCAAGTATACCAAAGTTATTGGTATAGAAACAACGTAACTGTATTCCAAAATGTGTTTTTGGCGATAACGTGTTATTTATTTTGTTCAGTACTGTAGTTTTCATTTTTCGATTATTCGAATGAATATTTGTTGTTATTAATTATAATAATCAGGCATTGATTGATTATAAAGAAGGATTAGGACGACATAATTTCAGAACTTATATCAATATACTGCATGGACTGAAAAGTACTGGGATCGTTTATTGGGTAGTGCTGTATTTGATCCTCAACATAGTTTCCTTCGAGGACAACACAACTTTTTACTTCCGTTCTACGTAAGGATAGTCCCATTTGATATCTATCATTAGGTGACAAGGGGGGCCTCCGTAGCCACATTGGTTGCGCGTTCGCTTAGTAAGCGATCGATCGTGAGTTCGAAACTCAGGGCCCTCATTGACCATCTTTGTGTTGTTACAGAATAACTACGTCCACGCAACAATCATCAGCGATGGAGATCGATCCACGGTCGAAATATGATCGATTCATCCATACAACTGCTCTGCTCTGCAAGACACATCGGGTTGCTGTTCTATAAATAACTCAACAATGATCAATCAACTGTCTCCGCTGTCCGGTCTAACTGGATAATGGAAGAACAGATAGAAAACTCTTACGCCTAAATGGCTGCTACTGTGTAAATGTGTGTACCATATGGAATGGTATAGAAGGGAATACACTAACGCCGAAAAATGGCAACTGTGTAATGTGCTAATTATAGATATGATAAATATGTGACATGTACACGATTAAAATTCGGCTCTGTTACAGCTAAAATGCCAATGAGCCTGAAATAAATAAATGGGACAAAAAAAAATTAGGTGACATGTTTTTTTACGCGGATTTTCCAATTAACGCGGTTTTTCTTACGCGATTTTTTTTACGAGGTACGTATTCCCCGCGTAAAAAAAAACCTGGGTGTACACATTTTGTGCTTCCGAAATTGAGTCAGGACCACCTGATATCTCAATTCACCTGGTCATCAGCTCATTCGAGCATACAGAGCACACAACAGTACCTTAAAATGAGGCACAAGAGCCTCGTTTGGTAGTCACCGAAGCATCATAGTGGATGATCGAGCACTCTATTGCTATTCCAGTAGCAACAAATAGTCGATTAGAAATTCCTTATATTAGGCTGTCAAAAAAGTCCTGCGGTATTTCCGCGAGATGTCGTTGTAAGCGCGTAGTTCTAGTTGTATTCATTGTATCGAGTCATACTATAGCTTGTTGGAAAGGTATTTTTGCGCACTATAATATAGTCCTTGACAGTGTTTTGTTTGGTTAAGTCGTTCGTGAGTTATAGTGTCGCAAATATGGAGCAAAATAAAGAGAAAATCCGACATATTTTACAGTACTACTATGACAAAGGCAAAAATGCATCTCAAGCTGCCAATAAAATTTGTGCAGTTTATGGACCAGATACAGTTTCTATTTCCACCGCACAACGATGGTTTCAACGTTTTCCTTTTCTTTTTCTCGTTTTCTTGTAGATATTGTCCATTATAAAAAAATATCTCCGAAACTGTAACTGTTAAAAATTTCCATAAGCCATCGATTAGTTTATAGTTAACTGTTTACAATTCTTCCACAAGTGAAATTGTTTCACAAGTGTGTATATGTATGACCATTATATTTAGCGAATAACTATACGAAAGTCAAACATTCATATTTTGCTTTTAAACGTATGAATCTAACAACGAATATATCGACGAATAGTTAATATATGGATCCGTTCAATCCAGTTACAAAAGGGACTGAAATCAATTAAGAATAGTCCGTTAATGATCTTATGCATTATATTCAATAAATATTCCACGCCGCTAACGTTAATTTATACATTTCATTCAACAATATTCTAGAATATGAAAAATGGCACTTGTCCAAAAAAGTTACTCCTATACTCGCGTCGGTGTGTCAGACCGAAAGTGTTAAAAAAGTGGCACACGTCCCCTTTGTACCAACACATGCGATACGCTAAACGATGACGAACGACGAATAACGAAGCTAGAGAGAATCGCAAAGTCGTAGTGTTGATATTTTCTGAGAAATTAACGAATTATTGATTTCTCGGTCTGACAGACCAATGCGCGAGTATAGGAGTGTTAAATATCTCTCTAGCTTAAGTCTGCTGATACTTTATTCATTCTTGTTCTCGCGAAAACAATATACAAACTATGTTTTGTTCCATCAGCACCATTATTCCACAAAAAAAACTGTTTTCTTCTCGTTGGCTGGTGTGAGACTGATGCAGTTTTGCCACATATTTATCTGTACTGGATGGGTAAAAATCTTTTTCGTCTGTACTTTTTCTTTCTAAAATCTGTAACATTTATAATATTTGCTACATAGCTGAGCTGGTTATAATGTCGCTAGGTATTTTACAATTCATCGATTGTTTGTTTAAGAAAATATATATCATTTTCTTGATTGTGCCAGATGCGTTGAAATATTTCGAATCACATCTTTCTGAACTAAAAGGAAATGGTCGATTTATGAACATTCGAAATCTTTTATTATTTCGTAAAATGTAAAAAATTGTAAATTTTTCTACAAAATTTTTCTAAATTTTTTGTTTCTATGAAATAACACACCTTATGGTGTAGAAAAAACATTGGATCGAAACTCCAACAGGAACAAAAATATAGGTTTGGGGCAATATTTTTGATTGACGATTTTTCTGTTTTTTGTCTTATTCCGGAAAACGGACGAACGGAAAAAAATAAATCCTAGAGATTGGGATTTCTGTAATACCAATGATCAAAATTACACCAATGGCTTTCGTAAAAAAATATTTTTTCCAACTTTTTTAACTTTTTTAACTTTAATGTCCAATAGGGCTTGGCTAGTTCAGCCTTACCGGACATGAAGTTCAGATCCCATATGAAGCCCATAAGAATACCAATCTGGGAAATATTATGGAAATAGATTCTACACCACCGAGGATGAAGCAAAGTTGTATTTCCGCGAGATTTCGTTGTAAGCGCGTAGTTCTAGTTGTATTCATTGTATCGAGTCATACTATAGCTTGTTGGAAAGGTATTTTTGCGCACTATAATATAGTCCTTGACAGTGTTTTGTTTGGTTAAGTCGTTCGTGAGTTATAGTGTCGCAAATATGGAGCAAAATAAAGAGAAAATCCGACATATTTTACAGTACTACTATGACAAAGGCAAAAATGCATCTCAAGCTGCCAATAAAATTTGTGCAGTTTACGGACCCGATACAGTTTCCATTTCCACCGCACAACCATGGTTTCAACGTTTTCGTTCTGGTATAGAGGTCGTCGAAGATGCGCCACGCTCCGGAAGGCCTGTCGTCGAAAATTGCGACAAAATCGCTGAATTAGCCGAGAAAGACCGGCATAGTAGTAGCCGTAGCATCGGCCAAGAGCTGGGGATAAGTCATCAAACCGTTATTAACCATTTGAAGAAGCTTGGATTCACAAAGAAGCTCGATGTATGGGTGCCACACACGTTGACGCAAAAAAACATCTTTGACCGTATCGACGCATGTGAATCGCTGCTGAATCGCAACAAAATCGACCCGTTTCTGAAGCGGATGGTGACTGGCGATGAAAAGTGGGTCACTTACGACAACATGAAGCGCAAACGGTCGTGGTCGAAGCCTGCTGAAGCGGCTCAGACGGTGGCCAAGCCCTCATTAACGGCCAGGAAGGTTCTGCTGTGTGTTTGGTGGGATTGTCAAGGAATAATCTATTATGAGCTGCTTCCCTATGGCCAAACGCTCAATTCGGACCTGTACTGCCAACAACTGGACCGCGATTGTAACTAATTTTATGAACAAATGAAAATTCAAAAAAAAATACCGCAGGATTTTTTTGACAGCCTAATATTATAAAAGTCTGTTTCATCGCTTCGTTATGAGTTAACCACCTTTTTAAAATAATATCACTGACGGAAATAGCAGTCACTGGTAGTTACGTTAGTGCTACCTTAAATATACGGGGTACAGGTATGCCATGCACTTGTCCTCGATACTAAGGGACTATTAAAAAAAATTGTCGTAGCTCAACGAGAAGGCCACCCGGATCATCTGGAATAAAGACTAAGCCACCAACTTTACGTTGATCAACCAACGACCGTCAAAAACTGAACGAATGACTGGCACTATCCATGATTATGTGCTTCATGCTCATTCTGATAATATAGTGTATAACTGAGGTTTGCATGATGTATTATATCCATGACACCATTATTTATTTTTTTCAATTTTTTAAATTTTTGAATCTTTCAGCCTCCTGGGCTGGATCGTCTCAGACCATTGTTAATCCATATGAGCATGTTGTCGTTATGGTCGCGTGGTCTACCGTGTTTTTTTGATGTTAGGTGGTCGCTCTTGGATAAAAACTGTATAGCTTAACTCTTCACTTAAAAATCTACTATCCTTGGAAATGGCCCCTTGAATAATTGATCGCAGTAATCACCCCTAATTATTCGACGAATTCATGTTTTGATCTAGCATTATTCAATACAAAATTATAACTGCAGATATTCGAGTATTTGAATTTCATGGAACGATTAACCGACATCTCTATCCACTACAACGCTTTGCTAAGCTGTTTCCCACGCGAAAACGGTTTACCACATCACACACAATAGTTTTACCGATGTTTAACTGTTTTGCGATTGACGTACCCGGTGGATTACAAAATGTATTTTCTTGTGTCGTTTTCCGTCTGAAATAGGGATACCGGTTGAAAATCAGGACACCTGTAAGCGGTTTTAGAAGTGGAAACTTCTGTTGCAACAAAATGACAAAATGCACATTGCATCATTGACCACCAACACTTATATATCACATATGTAGCATTTAGTCTCATAATCATCAGAAATCAGAAATACCTCTGTGAGACCAAGGTACTTCTCCTCTATACCCGCTTGCAAAACTAAAGTCACCAACGAAAAGATACAGGAAGGTTGTGTCCGAGAAACGACCTCATATGGCGTAGGATGACGTTGATCTATTATTGCTTATTGATTCTAGATATGTTTGAGAAACTCGATAATAATGATTGGCCCTGAAAAGAAGCGTTCAGTTTGATTATTGGGTATTGTTTGTTCAGTTCACTTCAGTGGTGGAGTCACCAGTGGTATAATCGAGCGATGATGGCAGATGGATGGTGATTAGTCATTGGATGGTGCACGATAAAAATGTCGAAGAGAGACGTGATGAGAACTGGGGAGGCGCAAATTGTAAATGGGTCGTGGGATTTACCGCAGCAGAAAATCGAACCGAACGCATAATTAATTATGCAGTCCCGTATTCGTGTTGAACGAGCAACTGGATGAGCACAGATTGCTTGTGTCAATTGACCAATCATAACGTGGGATATTCGTGTGGATATTGATTGATATTTTTCAATCATTCGATTGTTAGTTTCATAAAATATATATTTTTCTTCGTTGTATTAAAATAACAGGGAGCACCTAAATCGATTGATACAAATATCTCGTTGATTCATCAACAAATGACTGAGCAATAAGCGATTGAAATAGGACTATTTTCGAGTGGCGGCAGATTTTTCGTTTTTCAATTGATACCCGAATATGTTTCCGAAAGACGTAATCCTACGTCAAAAACAAAATACCAAAAAAACTAAACAAATTGTGATCCGCCAACAAAACTTCTTATAAAATTCAGGACAAATACTAGAATATGAAAATTAACGCCCCAATAGCATCTCAAAATCAATTTCCTCAATTCCAAATACTTACACTTGGTTTCCTCTTCTTCTTTTTGACTTAGTATTTATACGTTCATTCACCAGAGATGTTTTGGTGATAATGATGATGTGTCTTGAATTATAGAAGTTCTAGTATTTTTTAGTTCAATCGCCTCTAGCCTTGAAAAAGGTCTATTGGGTAATTTTTACTCGCCGTCGCCGCCAGCAATTGGTGGCTAGCTTGATGACTGCTGAATTGTGAATGATGTTTCAGCGTGTACACATTTTGTGCTTCCGAAATTGAGTCCTTGTCAGGGCCACCTGACATCTCAATTCACCTGGTCATCAGCTCAATCGAGCATATCGAGCACACAACAGTATCTTAAAATGAGGCACAAGAGCCTCGTTTGGTAGTCACCGAAGCATCATAGTGGATGATCGGGCACCGAGTGAGAATTAATTGTCTTTCTCGAGACAGGTGAAGAATGGGTTTGGATTGCGTTTGTTCACAAGGGCTCTTCTCAGGGCTAGAGATGCATGAGCTGCAGAAGTCTAAAGTCTTTATAATTCAACACAGGAACACCAAACAGGGAAAGAGGCGTATTCAACAGGATTAATGAAAGGCGCCGAAAAGGTGCGAACTCAGAAAAATCAGCTCATTTTATTTTACAATTATTTGATTTTCGTTTTGAAAGTGATTTTAATATTGAAATTGGTTCCTAAAAATTGGAACCGATTGAAAAAGTTGATTCAGACATCTTTGCAACCTTCGAGATATGATCGAGTTTTAGGCGTTCCGATAAACAAGAAGTGTTTTACCCTTCATGAAAGTCAAATGATCGATCGGGAAGCCACGAATAAATCCGAACACACTCCTCAACTATCACAAGTTCTCTCCCGGATAAAAAACATATAAAAATAAATTTGTTTTTATTATTTCCGATTTTTTGAAAGTGTATCGAGCTTTTTAACCCTCCTGTACTCGCGTGCAAAATCATAACACGTATACTCGCGCACGGTGTCACAGACCGAAAATTAAACTTCTCTGTAATGTTGCCATTGTGTATTTTTCAGGCTTTATTGGCATTTATTTGAAGAAGAGGGTATTATGAATGAAAAAAAAGGGTATATGAATGAAAAAATTCCAAAAAATATGTTTCCTTCGTCTTTATTATGTTTTAATGGTCATCTAATTCAGCCTCATCAAAATAAAACAATTTTCGATACTCCAACACAAATAACTCCTTTTTTAGATGGGGCATAAAAAGATTATATAAAAGGGTTTCTAGGAACTTCCTTTTCTTTTTCTCGTTTTCTTGTAGATATTGTCCATTATAAAAAAATATCTCCGAAACTGTAACTGTTAAAAATTTCCATAAGCCATCGATTAGTTTATAGTTTACTGTTTACAATTCTTCCACAAGTGAAATTGTTTCACAAGTGTGTATATGTATGACCATTATATTTAGCGAATAACTATACGAAAGTCAAACATTCATATTTTGCTTTGAAACGTATGAATCTAACAACGAATATATCGACGAATAGTTAATATATGGATCCGTTCAATCCAGTTACAAAAGGGACTGAAATCAATTAAGAATAGTCCGTTAATGATCTTATGCATTATATTCAATAAATATTCCACGCCGCTAACGTTAATTTATACATTTCATTCAACAATATTCTAGAATATGAAAAATGGCACTTGTCCAAAAAAGTTACTCCTATACTCGCGTCGGTGTGTCAGACCGAAAGTGTTAAAAAAGTGGCACACGTCCCCTTTGTACCAACACATGCGATACGCTAAACGATGACGAACGACGAATAACGAAGCTAGAGAGAATCGCAAAGTCGTAGTGTTGATATTTTCTGAGAAATTAACGAATTATTGATTTCTCGGTCTGACAGACCAATGCGCGAGTATAGGAGTGTTAAATATCTCTCTAGCTTAAGTCTGCTGATACTTTATTCATTCTTGTTCTCGCGAAAACAATATACAAACTATGTTTTGTTCCATCAGCACCATTATTCCACAAAAAAAACTGTTTTCTTCTCGTTGGCTGGTGTGAGACTGATGCAGTTTTGCCACATATTTATCTGTACTGGATGGGTAAAAATCTTTTTCGTCTGTACTTTTTCTTTCTAAAATCTGTAACATTTATAATATTTGCTACATAGCTGAGCTGGTTATAATGTCACTTGGTATTTTACAATTCATCGATTGTTTGTTTAAGAAAATATATATCATTTTCTTGATTGTGCCAGATGCGTTGAAATATTTCGAATCAGTTGATGTAAACATCTTTCTGAACTAAAAGGAAATGGTCGAGTTATGAACATTCGAAATCTTTTATTATTTCGTAAAATGTAAAAAATTGTAAATTTTTCTACAAAATTTTTCTAAATTTTTTGTTTCAATAAAATAACACACCTTATGGTGTAGAAAAAACATTGGATTGAAACTCCAACAGGAACAAAACTATATGTTTGGGGCAATATTTTTGATTGACGATTTTTCGGTTTTTTGTCTTATTCCGGAAAACGGACGAACGGAAAAAAATAAATCCTACAGATTGGGATTTCTGTAATACCAATGATCAAAATTACACCAATGGCTTTCGTAAAAAAAATTTTTTTCCAACTTTTTTAACTTTTTTAACTTTAATGTCCAATAGGGCTTGGCTAGTTCAGCCTTATCGGACATGAAGTTCAGATCCCATATGAAGCTCATAAGAATACCAATCTGGGAAATATTATGGAAATAGATTCTACACCACCGAGGATGAAGCAAAGCTGGAGCCAAAATTTGTGGAACAGAAGATGGGATATTTCACAAAAGACTATGTCATTCGGCAAAATCAGTCATCCATTCATCAGACAACTGGGAATATAAACATTGAAGTCGACATCGGAGAGCGCTTTGAAAAGTGTCTTTCTCGGCATAAGGAATATATTTACCATGAATGAAAGAAATATTTGATAATAAATTTGAGGATATTAATTTTGTGCTACTGAAAACTAAATTTTGTAATCCGAACACGCTTTACACAAATCCTCGCGCAGTTAGACAAATTCAAATACTTCATAAAAATGTGTCCGATAATTGAATTTGATCGTCTCCACAAACGGTTCCGTAACGGTTCCCTCCTCAATCCATTTGCCTCAGTACACTTAGCCAGCTTGGCTGATCAGCAATGGCAAAGTCAATATCAATTGGAAGATTATCCCTTTGCAGTGAACCTGAAAGTTAATTTCGCAAAAAGCCATCCGATTAATCAAATTGCCGCTTTCCTGGCGCCCATCCAATCTCGACATAATCCATCCCGACAGTAGCCATCTCGAGATTGATTAAAATGTTTACCTCTTTCGGGCCCAATTTCCCGGCGATTCCTGGCTCACTTCGCTGCTACAGAAGCACTCCAGTGCCTGGGCCTCTTCCAGTCATCACACTAATTCATTTCACTCCGAAACCCGAATCTCACCTCCTCCCGGTTTCCCATGACAGTGAAATAAAACACAAAAGTTTATGTAATTAATGAAAAGCCGACTCCGATCTATTCGGGCTATCGAGTCACGGTGGCGCTATGCTTCGGGAAGCATAAATTTACAACCATCCTTGAGCGACAAAATCAATAAACAGTCGTGAATTACACTATCCTCACGGATTCTGGGCCACTTTCTGCTTTGAGTTTCTTCCGGTACGCACTCTTCCGGAACAAGTAACACGGCTCCACTGAGAGGGGCAGGGGATGGGGTGACCGAATGCCGAGGGCTGAGGGTGGATCCAAAAGTGGTGGACTTCAGGTGCAGGAGAGATAATAAAATTTGAGAACCACTTTTACCGGAAAGGTTGTTTCCTGTTGTGTTGTAATGCCGCTGGTTCCCACAAAGATAGCAACAATAAAAAAATCGTATCGTTTCGGCAGAGAGATAATGAAAACAAATGGGAAAGAATAACAACGGAACCGACGACAGTTTGCCATGAGGCATGTTTATGCGCACGTGGGTGAATGTATTTTTAGGGACCCTTCTCCCAGGGGTGGAAAATAACTAACGAATGTAGTGATGCTATCATAGACTAGCAGTTTCGAGGTAACTATTCAAAGTGGGTAGAAATTCAAACAATTTCACATTTTGTTGCTCTCGAAGCCTTTGTCAGTGCAATAATCAACTGAAAAACAAGCTTTGCCGGGGCTTTTCTCTGCCGATGAAATTCCCCTTCAAGACATTTTGAAGATCGTTTATTCAGATCGATTTAACGCGAAAACACTTCACAAATATGTACATCGCTTGGTGTGTCACTTTGCCCCGGTACAAAATCCTCGATGCGAAAAGCTCCAACACGTGATTGAAACTTCATATTAGGAAGTGGATTATTGCGCAAAATGTTGCCAACATATAAGCTTTAGGTAAATTTTGGCACCCAGCTGGTAGAAGCAGAAGAAATGCCGGTGTTATACAATCCTTTCGTGGCGAGAAAATTAACACCACCCGGCGGGCTCTTTTGTGGGATTATTTTATATTGTGTCGTTTCGGGGTTGCACTGCACTTTTTCGCAACCGCTTTCTTCCAGTTGAACTTTATCCTTATTATTTAGTTTGCGCCGAGTTCAGCTTCAAGTAGTTGCCAGGCAGCACCTACACCCGGAATCCGGGCAGTGCAAAAGTCCCATTAGTTCCACTTCGCCCCGAAAGGAGGAGTGGGAAAAAATGTAATAAAAGTATGTTTTCTTTTCATTAAGTTTAGCATTTTTTTTATTTGCATTCCTGCTGAAGTTGAAGACGGGTCTTCGCTTCCATCCAATCTCCCTCCACCGGAGGTGGGGGAAAAGTGTTATCACCTGCTAGCTGTCGGAAAGTGGGAGTAAGCGAGTTTAGGGATCTCTTTACGATTCTGCTTGTTCTTGAAAGTTTCCGACCTCGTCTCACCCGCGGAGTCCTGTGGAGTGACGTTGGCGTTGGCTTTGACTCCTCCACCTGCGAGCGCTCGAGATGCAATTCAGTGCAGCGGTGGAGCGAACACTGAAGAAACAGAGTCGTGCTGAGTGGAGAATTTAATCAACCAAGTGGAACCAACAAGCTTTGAACTTCCGCAGAACTCCGGTGTCCGGGCGAGGGAGCGATTTCGATCTCCTCCCACTGCCAGATGAACGTGTGGCCGTGCGGAGGAATTGGGCCGTTGGTAATCCAAATCCGGTGCGATGTGCTTCGGAGTGGTTAAGTAGATACCGATGAAGGAGGGAACGCTTGCCGTTCGGGCAAACAACGTTTGATTAAGGAAATGAGATATCAGCCATGAAATTCTCGAAAGACGACGACGACGACTATACGAACCGTTTTCATAGAATTATTGGATTTGGCTAGAATATGTTTTTCATTTTACTTACCCACAGACACTTCACTAAAAGACCGTAAAGTTAATTTTGGACGAATATCATGGAATCATCATTGGTGAGTAAAGGGAAGCACACATAACTTAAGCCCGACTGGAGTCGATGTCGTATATTTACAACTTCCATTTATGGACATAAACAAACCTAGCATTTTAAGTGATACATGATTTACCATTTGAGTGCAAGTGTGAGTACGATGTAAGATAAAACTTACTGCCCACTGAGTAGTTCAGTATAAACAAATACTGCAATAAATAAGGGATCATGGCTATCAAATCCAGTGTTTGATCATAGTAATTCAAGGCAGAATTGTCCACCTGATGTGTCCACATTTTATATGGAACTATGTATATTAGTAAAGATGTCAATTTAGAAAACATGTCTAGTTTTTATGGAATAGTTGTAACGTTAATAACTAATAATAATAATTATAATAATAAAAAATTAAAAATCTAAAATCTTTTTCATCTGTACTTTTTCTACTAAAAATTTGCACCAAAAATCTGTATCAACAAAATTTTTGACTTCATCAAAATTGTAGAAGTGCTGGTCAACCAGGCCATGTTGCATCGATCAAAAAAGGTAGTAATCGGACGGAGCAATGTCTGTGCTCCCGTGGCCGAGTGGTTAGCGTCACATCTAACATGCCAGGTTCGATTCCCGTTCTGGTCGGGGGAATTTTTCATCAAAGAAATTTCCTCCGACTTGCACTATGGTCACGCGTGTTCTAGAGCTTGCCACTCAGAATGTATTCAAGGAGTGTTATTTGGCATAGAAATCTCAACTAAGAACTAGTAAAAATGACGCAAAAAAATGGCGAAGTTCCTCTAGGAACGTTAGTGCCATTTAAGAAAAAGAAGAACAATGTCTGGAGAATACGGCGGGTAGGATAGGACCTCCCATTTCAGCGTTCCCAAGTATGTTTTGACCGGTTTCGCGACATTCGGCCGAGCATTGTCGTGCTGCAAAATAACTTTATCGTGTCTTTGCTCGTTTTGTGGTCGTTTTTCTTTCAGTGCACGGCTAAAAAACATCAATTGTCGTCGGTAGAGGTCCCCCGTAATGGTTTCATTCGGTTTTAGTAGCTCATAGTACACCACACCTACCTGGTCCCACCAAATAGACAGCATAGCCTTTTGACCGTGAATATTTCGCGCGGCCGTCGATGTTAATGCATGGGCGGGGTATCCATACGTTTCCCGACGATTAGGATGACCGTAATGAACCCACTTTTCATCGCCAGTAACGATTCGATGCAAAAAACCCTTTCTTTTATGCCGTTGGAGCAGTTGTTCGCACGTGAACAAACGACGTTCGACGTCTCGTGGCTTCAATTCATACGGCACGCAATGTCCTATCTTTCGGATCATTTTCATTGCTTTTAAACGATCGGATATGGTTTGCTGAGCCACTCTAAGTGTATCTGTAAGTTCTTGTTGCGTTTGTGACGGATCTTGATCGAGTAAAGCCTCCAATTCTTCATCTTCATCAACGGTCCGGAACGTTCTTAATCTTCCAAGTCAAAACTGCCACTTATACACCGTGCAAACCACGTCTGACGCGTTCGCTCAGTTGGAGCATGATCACCATAAACTTCCACCAAAATACGATGACTCTCCGCAGCTTTTTTCTTCATATTGAAGTAATGAAGTAACACTCCGTTTTTTTCATCTTTTTGAATGCATGATGGTGGCTAACCCAGAGGACCAAAGCGACCAATATTCACTAAATGATTTAACAAAATGATAAATTTCAATTTAATATGAAAAAACATGTGAGCGTATCCGCAATTAGGAATCTTTTCGTTCAGAAAATCATAATTTCGAAAATTCTTGTTAGATCATGGCTTCTATGGCATGCGTAACACTTACCAATGTAGAAGCCTCGGGTTAGAATGATTATTTTTATAACGTCTTTGATGCAGAATTGTACGAAAAAAACCCTTTGACAATTAAAAAATTTTAGAAAAAATAAAGGCGGGTGGGTAATGTCGGGGACATAACCGAAGAGACGTAGGACTACACCAAAGGCTGTCAATCCAAATAACTTATCGAAAGTTTGAGCATTTTTTCTGTTTCCAATAGCCAAATTACATCTCCAACGTTCCCAAAAACATAATTCCCGAAGAAATAATTTACAATTATACTAGTCAGCATCGGCAATCGCAGAACGGCAACAAGAAATCCGTTAGAAAGTGAATTTTTGGTTTGGGACGGAGGGAGTGAAATTTATTGGATTTGGCTAGCTGTAGAATCACACAGGGGTGGAGCTTGCGATCCAATGTATCGCTGCTCTTCGGAAATCGAATGGTGTGCAATACCTTCCATTCTTCTTTTGCACCGAGCAAAACCATTGTATGTGACTGTAGTTTGCTAAATTGGACAATTTTTCGTGGCACGACCGATTTGAAGTGATCAATTTGTACCCTCTATCTGTTCCTGAAAGTCGTTATTATATGCACTTTCGTCAGAATCATCACTCAAAATCCAGATGTCGGATTAGAATATGATGTTTGACAAAGATATTTATGGAAAATAAAATTTAGAATACATTGTTAAAAAATCATACTCAAAAATTGAATTTACTATTAAAAACTTTTATATCTCATCTTTTATATGTGTACGCGGGTAAAAAGATTCGTGTCAGGGGGAAGTAGTAGTGTATACTGAAGTCAGTTGAATGAAGAGGTAGATTTGTATTCATTAGTCACGTCAATTAGAATAATCATTGTCTAGAATAGTTCATCAGTCGCTAGTCAATTCAAATTATGTTGACGGCGAATGCCGAAGGTAGTCTTAGTCGAAGTGAAGCTACGGAGGGGATAGTCGATTTTCATTTTTCATGTTCGAAGATTTCGGGCCCCGGTTTCACTTATCAATCATTTGGTATCCGATAATTAATATCATCTTCTTTTGTCATTGCATACTTAAAAGTATTATATATGTGTTTCCTTTAGTTTGAACTTTATTTTATAGTTTAGTATTAGATTCTTTTTCTAATACTTCGTTAATACAGTCAATATTGGTAGACCACAACCCGATATTTAAACATTTAGTTGTGTGGAGGCGATCTGGCGTAGTGGTAACATCCATACCTCTCATGCCAAGGTCAATTCTCAAGTCCCCACACTCTTCCAAAAATGGGAGTAAAAAGTGATGAACCAGCCAAAAGCGTTGAAAGTCACTATAATAGATAAAAAAAAACATTTAGTCGCCCGCAATGAACAAAAGTTTGGCCACTCCTGGTACAACATATATCGCACTAATGACGTGCAATTTTTGGTTACATTTTTTGTAGAGCCATTCCATGTCAAACCGATATAGTGGTTTTCATATTTTCGTGAAATGTGGTAGTTTTGTTCCTTTTCGCAAAACATTAGACCCGTTTTTTTCATGTTTTCCATTAGCGTGCCCATTTCCATTTTAGGGTGGTTCAAAAAATCATATTTTTCCACTTTTTTCCAAAAATGATTTTTTCAGAAATTCCTAACTTTTGAACTACTGAACCGACCCGATGGTCGATATATCAAATCAGAGCTAACTAGCTAGTTTTTCTCGGGAAAATATTGTACATGCAAAAAAAAATATATTTTAGTTTTGAAATTTGTTTTTTACTGTTTACATGGCTTTGGACTAGAGGACGCTATATTTTTTTATATTTTTTCTTGGAAGCTAAGCTTTTTTTAACATTACATATTAAAAAATCAATGAGGGTTTATCCGTTTTAGAGTTATGATTTTTCAAAGTTAACCGATGGTTCGAAAAAGCATTTTTCCCCCTTTTCCAATGCAAAAAATCATAGCTTTTGAACTACTGAACCGATTCAGATGATCGACATATTAAATTGAAGCTTACGAGTTGAATTTCTTTGAAAAAATATTGAATTTGCGAAAATTCGGATTCTCGTTTTTGTAATTATTGATTGTGTTAGTTTTCCATAGTTTTCTCGGTTAAAGATAGAAGGCGCTATTTTTTCAATATTTTACTGGGAAGCTGAGGTTTTTTTTTACATATTATATCCGAAAATCAGAGAGGTGTTATTCTTCGTGTTTAAGTTATTATTTTTCAAATTCAACATGTATGAAGCCTTCGCTCAATTTTCCTTTGTGACTGGACTAGATCAACGCGACTAGGCGGTTCAGTAGTTCAAATGTTATGAATTTTTGAAAAAAAAGTCATTTTTGGAGAAAAAAAGGTGGAAAAAGTCGATTTTTCGAACCGGAAGTCGGATCCAGAAACCTCGCTCGACGCTATATAAAAACAACATGTTCAATGAAAAATTGCCATGAACAAAAATAGAGTGCAACAATTATTGTCAGCCAAGAATCGTTGTCGGAACGCCATCATCTTCAAATAATTTATTCGCTGCAAATGAATTAACAGAAAGCACAAATGAGTAAACAGAAGTGCTAAAGGCTTTCTGCTGTTTATATTCTTCTACAAATTCAATCCGCTCATCCACTCGACGGGAATCGAAAAAATATATAACACCAGTTTAAAATCGCGTAGAAAAACAAATACAGGGCGGACTCGATTATATACAGTTCCGTTTTCTTTTCACTGTATAGAGTAGTGCGGGGCAAAAGTGCGTATTGGCTTTTTTGAAGCAAACGTAAAAATTCTACAACAGTGTATTCGTTTGATACATTATTACACCAGCAGCTCACACATATAAACACGATACATTTCATGAAAGTGGCAAAAAGTTATGAGGTAAAAACAGTTTTGCGATGTTTTAATCTATTTTTTTCAGTTTCGATCTATTAACTGGAAAGTTCGAAACTAAACCGTCAAGAAAATCTTCATTCTACAGTAGATGATAGTGCATATTCGTTTCTGTGAAAAAGTTCAAGAGCTTTTTTTAAGAATTCGATTAGTTCAAAAATTGCTTGTGGGGCAAAGGTGGCTGTGAAGAAAACTGGTTTGAAGAAATGCACTCCAGAAATGTTCAAATGGCCCGACAGAGGCTAACTATGTATTTATAAACTTGATCTATATAAATAAAAATGATTTGGTGTCCGTTCTTCACGATTCAACTCAAGACCGGAGAAACGGATTTAAACAGTCAGTATCAGGACTGATGCGTCTTAGTCTGCATCAGGTTCATATGTCAAAAAAAGAAATTATATACCGCGAGTATAGATTAGGGTGCCAATGAAAATGGTCATCTCTTATTTCTAAAAGTTATCTCATGAAAATGTTCACCACCTCGAAAAAACACCCTATCCGAATTTCAGCTGAATCGGACTTAAGGGAGAGTGGCGCAAAGCGGTCAAAGTTTGAGTTTTTTGAGAATCGAAATAATTCGTTTTTATCCAGGGGAAATCTGGGTTTTCGAAAAAAAATTGTTGTGGCCAAATGTCTTAAAATTGCATGAAACGTCGAGATCTAGTGTCATCTCGAAAAAATTTTTTGTTAAAAATCGGCATTCTGGTTTTTTTTTCGGAGTACGAAACGAAAAGTATCGTTTTGGGTGCCAATAAAAATATTATCATGATTTTTCATTCGGAACCTACTACGAAATGTTGATTTGCGCGATAATATACCCTATGCAAAATATTAGCTCATTCGGGTTTTATTTACTGGTGCTTTCATTTGAAAGATGATAAAATTTGATACACGATATAGTAGTGGAACCTCTAAATTAATGGATTTTAATAACATTTTGGAAGTGAAAAACTTAAAAGTTAGTAATTGTTAATGTATTATTATTAATGTCATCCTGATTTTTTTTTATTAAACTGGATTGTTTCTATCAATCAAATTGAAGCTCTCTAACCGCTCTACAATTTGTTCTTTGACACCCAACTTCTATATTTCTTAATTAAAGATTTTTCAAGAAAAATCTTCAAAAATCACGATTTTTACCCCACTGTATATGAATTAGTCACTTAAATTACACCTTAACGTTAATTTCTTCTTGAAATAAGTCATGTTTGAAACATAAAAAAAAAATTTTTTTTAAACTATATAATCGAGTCCAAAATTGTACATAATCGAATCACATATAATCGAGTCTGTATATAATCGAGTCCGACCTGTATATCAATTATGGGAAGAATGAAGTTCGCCGGGCCAGCTAGTTTGTTAATAAAATCGAATACTGTTTCAAATGTTGGACATCTTATATTGTCAGTGTCCTCCCTCTCAAAAAAATCCACGTGGTATGTTCGACCATAACCCCCACTCTTCTCCACCCATAAAAAACCATAAAACACCCCCCCTCCTGCCTACTGGACGGTGCCTACACTCTTTAGTAATTATGCTTCTCCCGCTTCTGATGATAAACCATTTATTTTTGGTATAAGTAATCTCAGAAGTTCAATTCAATATTTGCGCACCTTTGCCCACACTATACTCCATTTTGAGAGAATTTTATACAAGACAGTTGTGAAACTTCCAAATTAGTCGATTTAAGTATCGTTTTAGAAGTGAAAAACTTAAAAGTTATTTGTTTTTAAGGTGTTATTCCTAATTTTGTCCAAAAAATACATAATAAACTTGAATGTTTCTATCAACCAAATCAAGCGTCTCAAACTGCTCTACAATTTGTTCTTTGACACTCGACTTATATTTTGCTCAATTTTGTTACAATATTCACAACTCCTGGTGAAAATTCAATCAAAATCTTCAAACAAATTTTTACTCCACTGTACTTATAATAGCCAATTAACTTTCACTTCAACGTTGAAATATCTCATTTTCGCTTGATATAAGTCATTTATGAAAAAGAAAAAAAAATAATTTTTATACAGTTTTTATATATTTTATATATTTATATATATTTTATATATTTTTTATAGAATATATTCTTATACAGTTCAAGTTCAATAATCGGGGGTGTCTCCGTAGCCACATTGGGTGGGCGTTCGCTTAGTAAGCGATCGATCGTGAGTTCAAAACTCAGGGCCCCCATTGACCATCTTTGTGTTGTTACAGAATAACTACGTCCACGCAACAATCGTCAGCGATGGAGCTCGATCCACGGTCGAAATAAGATCGATTCATCCATACAACTGCTCTGCTCTGCAAGAAACATCGGGCTGCTGTTCTATAAATAACTCAACAATGGATCAACGACTGTCTCCGCTGTCCAGTCTTAACTGGATATGGATAATGGAAGAACAGATAGAAAACTCTTACGCCTAAATGGCTACTGTGTAAATTTGTACCATTTGCAATGGTATAGAAGGGAATACTCTAACGCCGAAAAATGGCAACTGTGTAATGTGCTAATTATAGATATGATAATTATTTGACATTTACACGATTAAAATTCGGGTCTGTTACAGCTAAAATGCCAATGAGCCTAAAATAAACAAAAGGGATAAAAAAAAGTTCAATAATCGAGTTTAAAATTGTATATAATCGAATCATATATAGTCGAGTCAATATAAAATCGAGTCTGTATATAATCGAGTCCGACCTGTACTAGTAAACGAATACACCACCCTCACAGAGTGCACTCTTCCGAATTGGTAATCGTTGCCGTGCCAACGCAGCGCCTCATGTTGCACAAAGTGCGCGCCAAATGATCCCGCCCTAGAAGTCGGCACTAATTTTCGCAAAGCCCGGCTGAGTTTTACGACTTGCCGAGGTGAACCCGGGCCAACGCACCCGAGCGTATGCGTCGACAGCCGACGGCCATAAAAGCGTCGAGCGTCGTAGATAATCAAGATTATCTGGGCGGCGAAGGCAGAAGACAGACGACGGAAGACGCCGGAAGAAACGGCGTTGCATTGCGCCGTTGGTTTGAAATTTTACTTCGAACTTGTTTGTGAAACTGGCAAAAACGTTAAAAGTTTTAATCAGCTCGGCTTCAGCGGCGGAATTGCCGCAGGGAATCAAATTATGTCTAACTCACGGGTGAATCCGGGCGGCGTGTTGAGTTGTCGCGCTGCAGATAGCGTGGAACACGTGGATTGTGATGCTCGGATGCCGTGTCTGTCGTGAAGTTTGGTCGTAAAATAAAATGCCAGTTGGCAACGGCTGGAATGCCAATGCCGAGAATCAAATGGTGGATTGGAACAGGGCCGGAAAGCGTTGGATGCGTCAATAAAAAACAGCGCGTTTTATTAGATTTGGGTGTGATAATGAGGGATTGACTTTTTCGGGTTAGCTCAGCGTTTTTCGTACGCGAAGAATGGAAATGAGTTTACTGCCGAATAAATGATTGGACGTGACGAAGCCGAACGTGTCTTAAAAAGTAACGATTGTGTTCACATTAAACTCGCTTCAACCGAATAAAAGTTTTATTTGATTCGACATACAAAAAATAGTGGGATTTAACGAGTATTATATGATAACGATTTTCCGTTCTTCCTTTTATTTCGAACCAAAATCCTCAAGAGAATCTCATTGATCAGACATCAGCGGTAACACTCGTAACGCCAAATTCAACTAATGGAGATTTATGGTGGTTTTCATGTTTCATGAGCTCCTGAAAGCTTCCATTTTTTCCTCTCATTCCATTCCACTCCTACGGTGCAGGAAAAAGCGGCGGATACCAGGTGAACCCTTCAATTAGGGATCCGTCGGTTGGTTGTTTCCAGTTTCCGCACCACGATTTCTGAGGGTCACCTTTGCAAATTTGCGCTGAAAGGCATCGTATTGAGCAGCGATCGTGTTCCATCGAACACTAGAAGAGCAAAAAAAACCACAAGCTGCTTTTCTTCTGTGTCGGGTTATTTCATCGTCCTTTTCCCCGCTACAAACTGCTCAAACCGAGAGAGCGCTGTTCGCGCTGAAGCTGGATATAAAACCATTACCATACCGCGTGTGCCATGTCCGGGGAGGAGCAGCGACTGACCCGCCCGGGAGCCGATTAAAGAGTCCTCCCCGAAACGAGGGCACCGCCCATCGCCCCCTCACCGATTGTGAGCGAGATGATTGATGAGTGGGTGGCAGGTGCTGTGTTCTGCTACGAGACACGAGAAACCGACGAGGAACGACGGAAGAGAAACTTTCTATTGAAATTATCAAATTGCACAAGCTTCACAGACGATAGATTTTCCTTGCAGCCTGGGAACGGTGGCAAGTCAGTCATTTGCGCCTCCATTGTCGCGCTCTTTCTAAAGAACCATCAGGTGCATCACGGTAAAAAAACATGGAAACTCCTGCCCACCTCTCCTTTAACAATGAAAAGGGAGAAGAAAAGCGGATTATGGATGTTTCTGAAACTGTGCACTTCAGTCATGCCCTGATATCGAACGGCAGAACGGTATTCTAGAGGTAATACTTTGGGTTCGAGAAAGAGGACAAGAAAAACAAAACCGACAATTCGGAATTCGCTTTTAAAATTGCATTTTTTGTCAAATGCCCCGAAGTAACAACGCTGTTGGTGCCGCCAGCTGTAATAAATTGCATTCTCTTCTGAGGTCTTGTACCAATTTCGCCACCACAACAACGCGTACTTGCTCATTCGGGACCGGACACGAGATCCGCGACTAATGCTGCTCAGGTGAAAAATTGATTATTTCACACCTGAGAAAATCGACAAAGATCGATCGGCGATCGACTGGCAGAATGCAGAATGCTTTTGACGGGAACCAGTCAACCAGTCAACCAAGAATTGAACGCTTTCGCGTGGTGAAACCGAGTTCATACTCAAACAAGAGGCGGAAGATAGGTGGAAAAGAAAGTTTCCAGACCGCGAAACGTTGCTCGAAGCAACGAAGTCATCTGAGTGGCAGTTCTAGATTAAACCCGACAGTGACAGTGAGTATTCCCAGCATGTAACATGAACGGAGGGAGAAGTCGAGCAAGGAGCACGGGGATGACAAATTTATCGATTGAAATGTGGGGCTGGTGTGGTTCCGGTAGATTTCGACAGATCCTGCAATTGATGTTTGTATAAGCATTGAGAGGAAATGTGTTGGTAAACTCAAATGACAAGTATGTTTTCTTCTGTATTTTTTTGCATACCAATTTCCATTCCCTAACAAATTTTACCAGAAATCAATGATTCTCTTCTGTAGTGCGCTCGATTTTGCGTTTGTAACACAATTTGTGTTTATGAAGAAAATGCTGATGAAGAAATGACAGATAAAACCTAAATATATATTCCTTGCTTCAGCTCCTTCTGAAACAATACATCTTTTTCCAACGAACAATCAGGCCATCATAACATTTTTTATAGTTGTATTCAGGAATTGCCTTCAGTTCACGGAGCGAAGTCGTTTTCATGTCCTTATTGCTGTAAAAAACATGAAATGTGATTTTTTTAAGAAAATTGGATTCTATTGGCACTAGTCGTGCTGCGACTTTTATCACGCCCAAAACTTCAACCAAAATATGACAAACGGTCTCGCGAGAGGCATTTAATGTTGAGTTTTGCTTCCTGAATAGCAATTTTCCATCTTGGCCAGTCTTCTCTATTTTTGAGTTCAGTAATTGTCTGTGGTATGTCTTCGCATACTACAGATGCAATTTGTGCAGTAAATCTGTTAAGTTGCTGTGTTTTGCGCTTGCTGCGCCGGACTGTAATCTGTTCCCCAGATTCATCCTTACTGCTTTGAATCTCAGTTACGTTTTGCTTCGGAATTTTGTAACTCACGAAGACTTCCACTCGTCTCCGATGCGGACGTCTTCTTAAGCCAGCCAAGCTAACTCTCACTCAATTATTCTCAGGGTCGACTAAAACGCGCTAGTGGAAACTCACCTGTCCCTTCTCTATGCTGGAGCTAATCAAGCTGAAATCAATGGTGCACACAAGAAAATATCGCAAGCAAAATGTATAGAAACGAATCAAATAACACTTTATTCCAGAATCCGATGACAATTTATTTATTGAAAAGATCTAAACGGACTCCCTCGCTCTGATCATATCTGCTTCCGTCGTTGTTGTGATACCGGGTGGGTATGCCACGTAGTTATTACCGGCGGCTGTGCCGGCTTTCAGAGATCTGCTGCGCTGCGTTTTCCGGTTCCCAACCGGCAAGATGGACGTCTTCGGCTGCTACGTCTTATAATTCCGACTCTGGTCGGAAGATTAGATGATGGTGGTTGGTCGTATGTTGGTGGACGACCTTCGGCGACCTGGATAGCGGTATGTGCACTCCGAGAGGAATTATCTCGGCTTTCTTCACTCGCGACACCTTGCATTCACGGTCGGAAAATAACTTAAATGTGTCGACTAACTAACTCTTCGACCGGATGCGACCTCTTCACCTATTAGCTGGCCTCGACGTTAGCTATGAGGAGGACCAGGGCTATATGAAAATAGCCTTACTAGCTACGCTCACTATCTTCGCGCACTGTAAATGTTTTATTGAACAAAACCACTGTTTGCTAAAGCAATTAAATTGCTGTTAACACTAGATTCACTAGGAAATTGTACTTGCCGAATTTAACACCACTTTTTGCTTCGCTAATCCAGGAATAAGAGCACGTCGAGTGGGCCAGAGGGCCTTATATAGCATTCCGGATCCCGTCCTTACAAAGGATCGTACGATGCGTGGCGACATCACGCATCAATTGTGGATTGCGCGCTTTGTGCTCAGTTGGATGTTGTGCTGGTATTGGTATCGGCTCCACTGATGAGTTTAGCAGAGATGTGAGCAGTGAAATCCGCCTGTTATCCCTGCGCTAACTAGGTTCGAATTTTCAAATAACTCTACACTGTGCTACCTCCTGATTGGCTAACCGAAATGAGTTCCGTCTCACTTAACGACACATCAATTCTTTTTGCCGTGCTGCATGTTCCCCGGTTTTTTTGGAATACGTTGCGTGACGACGAAACTCATAGTAGGTTGCCAGAAATTTGAATTCAATTTTTAATTTGATTTGAGAAATTCGTTTCTGTTTCTTTTTTATTTAATTTGTTTTATATAATTCAATTACTTCTTGTGCGGTTATTTATATTTACAAACAATATTTTGTTTTTCATTGATGTCAAAACTATCACCAAGCGAGTGATCTCAGCTTGTAAGCTTTGAAAAAGGTTACAATTTCTTCGTCGTTGCTCCCTTGTCACTTGTCATAACCTGACAAATATCGTTATATTCATCATTATCACTTTCTTGACTGTCATCGTCACAATGTGTCTCTGAATCTTTCTGGCTCTTGATTTCATCAAAGTCAGTCTGTGATTCTGCATCTGCTTCAGACTGTTCGTTCAAAATTGCTTCAACCTCTTACGATCTAGGAACAATTCTGATCACAGATTCCAATGAATCATCAGTAGTAGTTGTTGCATCAAAAACTACATTTCTTGACACTTCAATTATTCGTTTTTCACTATCCCAAAGCCTGTAGTAGTTATTTGCATACCTTACAAACATCAGGCACTTACTTTTCCAGTCAAGCTTTTGTTGCTTCTCTTTGGGAATTTGCGAATAGGCTTTGCATCCAAAAGTTCTGATTTTGGCCAAATCAGGTCGTCTACCGAACCATAACTCAAATGGAGTTATGTTTACCACAATCCCGTTTGTTGGTAATCGGTTTGTAAGATATGTGGCATAGTACATATTCTTCGACAGTTGACTTCCATGGAGCATTGCTCATACTTTATATTATATTAAAGTCCTGTTCATGCGTTCGTTCACGCCATTCTGTTGAGGTGTATACGGCACAGTATAATTTAATTGAATTCCCTCCAATTTGCAAAAATCCTTCATACCCTGACTAATGTATTTTCCGCCATTATCACATCTCAATGGCGATATCTTCTGGCCGAAGTGTGCTACTGCCATAGCCTCATATTCCTCTGGTTTACTTAATACTTCGCTCTTGTTGTGCAACAAGTAAACTACAGTGAAATGAGTGTAATAATCTATGAAACTTACGAAATACTTGAAACCATCAAAAGTCGTATTCTCCATTCTCCCGCACACGTCTGTGTGAACTAATTCTAGTGTTCTAGCTGACCTGGGAGGACCCACTGTTTTGAAGTGGTCAGTTTCCACCGATTCCCTGGACTAATGTTGATTCCCTCAACCATCCCGTTGTTTAGTAACTTCTTTATACTCGAAAAACTCAGATGCCCCAGTCGTTCATGCCACCTGGCTAGACTTACCTGTTTTTCATTTCCGATCATCGCAGCTGAATGGACTTTACTATCCAAATCAAATTCAAAGCAATATAAATCATCTACTATGCTACCTTCTGCAATAGTATCACCATAACAGTCAATCGTGACTTGCCATCTATTTATTTTTGAGAAAAGTAACCCTTTTTCCCATAGAACTCGCCTTTCTAACCGAAAAGAGATTTCTTTCAAGATTAGGTACAAAAAAAAACATTATAAAGTTCCGAATTTTTTTATTTTATTCAAACCAACTTTCGACAAGTGGGTAAGCTTACCTCTTTTTGTACCTTTGATTATCTGACCAGTCTTGGCCGTACTGAACTCGACCGGTTCCTCCAAGTCGATGGCATCCTCCAACAGACGGTCGTCATTGACGAGATGAACTGTAGCTCCTGAGTCGACCACGAACCATAGACATCTCTCCTGCTTCGGTAACCTTTTACCGACGGTAGAACTTTTCGCCGACATTGCCTTTGCTGCCAAGACGTAACGGTTCTTTTCAAGGCCGTTGCTTCGCTGGTCTTAGCTCCGCTTATCGTTCTTCCAGGTCACGTTCTGCTTTGTACATCGGCTTTTGTAATGTCCAAATTCGTTACATCAGAAGCACTGGATTTCCTTCTTCTGCTCTGCTTTCAACGCAATGTTGTTTTCTCCGCTGGACGCCGTAAAACCCGTATCCGCATCCTGAAACGTCCTGATAAGAGTGTCCATAGCGTCTTTGGCATACGACACTCCTACCAGCTTGTTCAGCACGGTGTTATCCACACACATGACTATTTCGTCGATCGCGATTTCATCTTCAACGAGTCGTTGTTCGTACTTCTTCCTCCTGTCGTCTTCTTCGTCTCCGTTGTCCACGGGATCAGCAAAATTTTCCTCTGGTGGCGTACGGAGAAGTGTATGTATAACACCCATTCTCCGTAGTTGATGCTGCATGCGCCATTTCCAGGCCGCGAAGTTTGCATCGTTACCGTTGAAGTTATGCCGATCGCTGCGGATGAATGTTGCCGCACTGTATGGCAGTTGCCTTTCCATTTCGCGTCTGTCGTACCGCGCTGGTTGACCACCAGGTGCAGAATTCCCTTCTGCATCGTCGCTGACAGGCGGTTCTTCAAATTAGCCATTTTAGAATGAAACACTTTGCACTTCCGGTTAATCACTGGGCCCATAACCGGTTGAAAACCAATTTACGATTGTGTATTGATTATAGTGGTGAACTATAATTCAAGGTGGAAATCTCAACATTTAATTCACGGACTAGCTCTCTCAACTTACATGATGGGGTTTCGAATGGTGTTCCGCAAAGTTATAGCAAATGTTCCCACTTGAAAACCCACATTGAAAAATACATTATTTAATTTAATTTTACTGGGCATTTAGTCATTTATCTTGTTTACTCCGGGTCAGATGCCATGTAACTGCGACGCTCAACCGAAATAGAGTTGTTCCCAATTGTATAATGTCAATGCAAATAGGATTTGTTTCATTTATCTAAAAATGAAGGTGCTCCGTCAACTGTTTTTTGCTACAAAAAGTGCTCTGCCATAAAAACAAATCTGAAAACCCTTGCCTTATAGGGGAAAAGGGGGGAATTTGGACCACCTAAGCAAATCGCCTAATATTTCCAAACCAATAAGGTCTAAATAAAAAATGTCACATTGTATACTGAGCTACATTTGTTTTCTCTCAATCAATAATGTTTAATCGTTATATCAAGCTTCAAACTACCAAATATATCATAAAATATTTTTTTGTAATTCAGCGGCATCTGGAATCAATTAGACCAAAGAAAAACCACAAATCTGTAGGACCAATTCACCCCATAAAAACGTGTCCATGTCACCCCACACAACAGGTAAAATTTAAAATGCAATTAATTTCATTTATTGTTAAACTTAAAGTTTCACTGCATCAAATTGTTCCTCTTCTGTAGGCGAACAGAACTTTACTGCACAATATACGAAAAGTTTGTTTAATCAGCGGGAAAACCCTTAAAACCACGATCGGAAAATTCACATTTTTTGACAATCAAAGTGCTTGCTGTGTTCATGCTACCATTTCTCTTCACCTGTCGAATTTTACAAAAGTTTTTTTACGCTAGTTACATACGGTTCAATAATTAAAGAAGATGACATTATAAAAAATCCTAGTTGAGCCGTACTTTTTGAGATAATGGGATGGTCCAACTCACCCCGTATGTCCAACTCACCCCATATTCTGAGTCGTATATAAAGTGGAATCGAATCATAAACGTATATAATGTCGATCAAAGCATGTGCTACGTATATCTAAAATCGCAGAAAATACGAAAAAAGTGATTTTATCTATCACTAAAAATTGCTTCGTAATTCGGTATAACATGCATCGGTTTTATGATATACACTATCGTAAAATTGAACTAATCGACACAATTAATGAATATCAGGCGGATGTAGTTCGAGAGTCATAAAAACGTATAATTTGAATCAATGTAGTACTGCGAAAGATCGTGTTACATGCTATGGAATATCATTCAACAGTAAATCATATTAGATCGTAATTAAAGACATATTACATCATATTATGAACTTCACACATCAAGATTGTTTGTTGATGTTTGTTTCAAGACGGATCTATGGTACAAGGTGTGGTTGCCATACCATCGGGCGATGAGGCTAAGTACCTATCGGACCGCCCTCGTAGATGTTATTGTAATGTCTATGTCTGTAATAAATCGTATATTCGTGTGGCAGTCGTCGTACAAGATGCGCACATAAATAGTATATTTATCGAAATTGATTCGCAAGTATTTGTCATGCATTTATATCGCCATCTCCTTTGCATGGATATGCTCGTAAGGCGCATCATATACCACCCAATTTTGGAATTAAGAATGCTGTATTTACGCTAGTGATACGACTCAATAACTTTAACTTTAACTTTCAGTAACTTTCAGGAGTGACAACGCCGTTAATGCGAATTCGAAGAGTGAAACGATATATGATAAACATTGAAAGGTAATTTGCGAAGAAGCCATAATTTCAGTAGTACGATATACCTAATCGTAAATTGATGTTTGATTTATCTCTTTCCCCTTTCCCCGAACTGCGATTGGTTTTTCTTGAGTTCTCCCCCTCCGTCATCAGATTGCCACATTGCGTGTAAAACAGGAGATTGGATTGGAATTTCTCGACCCAATTAGAATAATCGATTGTGTGCGTGTTTTCACGCACCCAACATTCAGCTCTTAATTGATGAGTTTTTCTCTTCGTAGCGGAAATTACTAGTTTTGGGAAGAGGCAGGAAGGAATATTTATACTATGTTTTTTTTTGTTGTCTACCCATGTGTGTTACATTTCCCGGGTCGGTACACTCGTATCGGTTGTGAACTTTGTGCAATGGGCAGCTACAACAGTGGACAGTGCATCGGTATTTTCTTAACTATAGAATAAAAGTTGCTTTGATGCTGCAATGTGCCAACATTCCGGCATTGATCTCATCGAGAAAAAAAAAATCCGAGGATGGGCACAGCCCATGGAGAAGGTTCTTTGTTGGCTCCAGGAGCTCTGATCGGAATCGTTTGATTCGAAAATGTATACACCGGAATGAGAGGTATGCTTTATAATGCATATTCTGTTTGAAGGTTACTATCCAGCAATGCCGAGATACTAGAAATGATTTCTAAAGAAATCAATCAATCCGTAGAAGTGCTGCTGCTGCTGCTTGTAATCAAAGTTGTATGACGGCATTGCGGTTGCGGAGGTCGGGAGGAGTAGACTCCAATCGGAATTCATGCCAGGGAGAGATAAAACCTTGTGTTTGAGAAATTTCTCTCTGTTCTAAACCACCTCCTCGACGGAAAGGTGATGAAAAAGGGGTGCCAGTGAGAAACAAAATGTCGCCGTATCGAAGAAATTGTACGCTCTCACTAATTAATCAAAGCTTTTGGGAGTTGGAAACAAAAAACGGCCCCAGCAACGCCCATCCCGGGTAGAATCCTGCGAGGGATGGGTCTTGTTAAGCTATTTCGAAGAAGATTAGGGTTCGCCCGGTAACGTTCGAATGAAAGCATACTACATTGGCAGAAATTGAGTGGTGGAGGGGGGGTTAGAGGGGTATACAGTTGTACTCCCGCTGGGAGAACACAAGTTCTGTAATCCGAATAATGTCTTGGTGATCAGCATTGTATCGTGATTTGATGAATTATTCATTCGCTTGAAGGGGTACCCATTTGCGTTGTCATTGTGTTTTTCCGATGGAAGGAGGCACACAGGAAGCTGTTAAACTGACGAGAAACTCTAATCCAGTAGCGAAGCGCAAGATTTCCATAAGCCTCATTCGTGACCTATCAAGAATGTGAAGATTTAAATCGATTTCCTGAATCTTTTCATGGCCCATTCATTCGAAACAAAAATAAAAACAAGAATATTCTCCATAAAAACATTTTGAAAAGGTTTTAGTTTAACGGAAAACTAGCGATTTTTTTCGTACGATTGGTTTGGCGACCCACGCAAACGTCTGGCCATAAAATGAGCATTGCTTTGAAAATCACGATAAAATGCTACACCTAAATTGGGTTGCACCCAAATTCCATTTTATGAAACAACACACAATGAATGGAAAATGCGATGTTTATCGAACCTCTACCTGTATCCGATTATATCACCCCCTCCAATCGGCCGCTCCCTCGCTTGACCCTGGTCAAATGGGATCTGATCCGACAACGTGTTAGCCACCCAACACAGGGCAGGTCAATTATGCGTCATAATTTCCGCCAGCTGATGTCGGGCTTCGGACATCTCGCCATAACAGATCCTAGATTGGACACAATTGAGCGAAAGCTCTGCAGGGGCCAATTGCGAACCCCATCGCCGGCCTCCCGTGGGGGTGGTGTGAGACGTGAGCTTTGCTCGATGGCGTCGCTGCAACGAAGTTTGGCTTTTTCGATTTTGCGCTATGCCGTTTGCTGTACCCTGCAAGGGTACCTTCTTTGATCCTTTTGACACCTACCAGCTCAAAGTAAACGATCCGATGGATGGGGGGACACTGAACGTGCCATCGGCACGTGTACCGTTACTGTTATTACTATGGATTATTTATTCAACAAACCGAATGAATCGCCAGGATTTGGTCTCCTTGACGCCGCAATGTCAACACTTGAACTCGAAAACTGGCCGCGCTGTGTGCTGTTGTATGTCAGAGAAGCGTTCACGCTATATAAAGCCATTCGCAAATTCAAGAAAATTCGGTTAGCTACCCCCGAGGATTCGAGGATGCGTTACGGTGGAATGTTCAACGTAATGTTTCTCCCAGTCTGAATCCATTAGTGGCAATGGAAATTAAAATTGAAACTCATCGTTCCGACGAACTGTTGTTGCTGACCTGCCGAGAGCGTAATTCCACACCGCCCGAGACCATCAGACTCAGAATCTGAAACTCGCATTTCATATTTCCGAAACGCACAAAAACGTTAACACAATAAGTGGCTCTGAGTGGATGATCATTTTCAATTTTGATGATTGTTTGGGCGGGGAAAAAGTGGTTCGTTAGAAAGAATTAGAGCATACATAATGGCATTGCCATTTTGGAATGGTATCAATTTCAAAAATTATCAGGTGTACCGGTTAGTTTCTTCGGTTTTACAACAAATGGCGTAACTTGATTATTGTTCCAGTGAATCATATTTCCAGATATTCGTTGGAAAGCTACTGTCATTGCGCGTCTTTTTAAGTATATATCAAAAAGTTGGAGCGTAAACAAGATAGTTTTTGCCACTTCGAATACGTCGAATTTCGTACCAACGAGAGTGTTTTTGCGGGGTGTGTTACTTCATTACATCAATATGAGAAAAAAAAGCTGCGGAAAGTCATCGCCTTTTGGTTGAAGTTTATGGTGACCATACTCCAACTGAGCGAACGCGTCAGGCGTGGTTTGCACGGTTTAAAAGGCGTGGTTTGCACGGTAGAACGTTCCGGATCGGCAAAAAAGTTTGAAGATGAAGAATTGGAGGCTTTACTCGTTCGAGATCCGTCACAAACGCAACAAGAGCTTGTAGATACACTCGGAGTAGCTCAGGAAACCATATCCGATCGTTTAAAAGCAATGGTAATGATCCGAAAGATAGGACATTGGGTGCCGTAGGATTGGAGCCACGAGACGTCGAACGCCGTTTTTTCACGTGCGAACAACTGCTCCAACGGCATAAAAGAAAGAGTTTTTTGCATCGAATCGTTACTGGCGACGAAAAGTGGGTCCATTACGACAATCCTAAACGTCGGGCAACGTATGGATATCCAGGCGACATCAACATCGACGGCCACGCGGAATATTCACAGCCAGAAGGTTATACTGTCTATTTGGTGGGACTAGCTGGGTGTGATGTGCTATGAGCTGCTAAAACCGAAAGAAAACCATTACGGGGGACCTCTACCGACGACAATTGATGCGTTTGAGCCGTTCACTGAAGGAAAAAACGACCACAATACGAGCAAAGACACGATAAAGTTATTTTGCAGCACGACAATGCTCGGCCTCATGTCGCGAAACCGGTCGTAACATACTTGAAAACGCTCAAATGGGAGGTCCTATCCCATCCGCCGTATTCTCGAGACATTACTCCGTCCGATTTTTTCCAGATTCCAGATTCAGATTTTCATGTTCAGGTTCTTAGATTCAGATTTTCGAATTCAGATTCATAGTTTAGGATTCTCTGATTCAGATGCTCAGATTAAGATTCTCAGATTTAGATTCTCATATTCAAGTTCTTAGATTCAGATTTTGATTTTCAGATTCAGATTTTCTTATTCAGATTCTCAGATTCAGATTTTCAGATTCAGATTCTTAATTTTGGATTCTCAGATTCAGATGGTCAGATTAAGATTCTCAGATTCAGCTTTTCATATTCAGATTCTCAGAATTAGATTCTCATACTCAAATTCTTAGATTCAGATTTTCATATTCAGATTCTCAGATTCAGATTTTCAGATTCAGATTTTCAGATTCAGATTCTTAATTTTGGATCCTCAGATTCAGATGGTCAGATTAAGATTCTCAGATTCAGCTTTTCATATTCAGATTCTCAGAATTAGATTCTAATATTAAAATTCTTAGATTCAGATATTCAGAGTCTCAGATTCAGATTTTCATGTTCAGATTCTCAGATTCAGATTTTTAGATTCAGATTCTTAGTTTTGGATTCTCGGATTCAGATGCTCAGATTAAGATTCTCATATTCAAGTTCTTAGATTAAGATTTTCATATTCAGATTCTCAGATTCAGATTTTCATATTCAAATTCTCAGATTCAGATTTTCATATTCAGATTCTCAGATTCAGATTTTCAGATTCAGATTCTTAGTTTTGGATTCTCAGATTCAGATGCTCAGATTAAGATTCTCAGATTGAGCTTTTCATATTCAGATTCTCAGATTTAGATTCACATATTCAAATTCTTAGATTCAGCTTTTTATATTCAGATTCTCAGATTCAGATTTTCATATTCAGATACTTAGATTCAGATTCAGATTCTCAGATTTAGATTTTCGGATTTAGATTCAGATTCTCATATTCACATGCTCAGAATCATATTCCCATATTCAAATTCTCCGATTCAGATTTTCAGATTCAGATTCTTAGTTTTGAATTCCCACATTCAGATTCTCAGATTCAGATTCTCAGATTTAGATTCAGATTCTCAGATACAGACTTTTTGATTCAGATTATTAGTTTTGGATTCTCAGATTCAGATTTTCATTTCTTTCCTGAGATTCCCTGTTGTTTAGATTCCAATTCTCAGATTTAGATTTTCCGGTTCAGATTCAGATTTAGATTCTTAGTTTTGGATTCTCAGAATCAGATTTGCATATCCAGATTCTTAGATTCCGATTCTCAGATTTAGATTTTCCGGGTTAGATTCAGATTCTCAGATTCACATACTCAGATTTAGATTCTCAGATTCAGATTCAGATTTTCAGATTCTGATTCTTAGTTTTGGATTCTCAGATAAAGATTTTCATACTCAGATTTTCATATTCAGATTCTCAGATTTAGATTTTCAGATTTAGATTCTTTGTTTTGAATTCAGATTCTCAGATACAGACTCAGATTTCAGATTATTAGTTTTGGATTCTCAGAATCAGATTTGCATATTCTTAGATTCCGATTCTCAGATTTAGATTTTCCGGTTTAGATTCAGATTCTCAAATTCACATACTCAGATACAGATTCTCAGATTCAGATTCAGATTGTGTATCGGTTGTGATTCAAATTCAAAATGTGATTCTGAGATTCGCAGATTCGGAAATTCAGATATGGATTCGCATTCAGATTTGAATTCAGATTCAGAAAGATGTTACGATGGAGGGTTTAATGATTCTTTCGGATCAATACGAGTAACGTGACTTGCTGATTAAGATAGCAAATTCACACTGAGCTTTATTCCATATACGTTCCCTTACATGCATTGAGTGAGGTGGGAGATATCTTGATCTTCTCACAGGAGAAAGAGAAAGAGATTCTGTCTCTAATGTTGTATTGATTAAATTATATTTATTATCAGGAGACAGGAATTTCGGGTGAATGTCGCATTCGGGTGAACTGTTATACAACCGTTTCTGGAAGACGCAATCCGACGTCAATACTGAAAAGAAATCGATTCGTACAGTCCCAAGGACTGAGTTACAGCCACTTGTCGCTGTTTCATTGCGGACCAACTGGTAAACAAATCCATATGCTTCGCTCAGTATTCGCATCGAAAAATATGGTCTGAGAAAGAGAAAGAGAAAGAGAAAGAGAAAGAGAAAGAGAAAGAGAAAGAGAAAGAGAAAGAGAAAGAGAAAGAGAAAGAGAAAGAGAAAGAGAAAGAGAAAGAGAAAGAGAAAGAGAAAGAGAAAGAGAAAGAGAAAGAGAAAGAGAAAGGGAAAGAGTTCAAGACTTCGGTTGTGAACACGAGTAACAAATTAAAGATAACGAATTCAGACTACAGATACCATAAATGTTAGATTTTTAGATCGAGGTTTATAATTTCAGATGATATTTTTTTTACAATCATATATTCTGGAATCAGATTTCCGAATTCAGTCATGAATTCTGGTATCAAAATATACGATTCAGGTTATAACCTAATTATGGCGCTTCAGACACAGATTGTGGAATTCAGTTTCTGATTCAATGTTTGTTTCCTATTACTTTTAGCAGTGGTTTGTGATTGTAGATAGTCGTTTTTTTGAGCAGTGATAAATTACCTGTATGACAAGCGACATAATATCACGACTTTCGTTCGTCTGTTATTTATGAGAAAAGATGAACCCTCCTAACTCATCCATAATCATCAATGGCTGATGATGAATCTTGAAAATTGCAGTGATTATTTTCCATTCCCTGTATCCACAGCGTACCGTATCCGGGTAAAATATTCAATCCATCTGGGAAATCCTTCCGACAGATGAAATTGATGATTTACTTCTTTTCCGTTTCCAGCTTGACATAAGAATGACTCCATTATGGCAATTCCCACACTTCTCTAACAGATTCTCTTTGTTTTATTTATACATCATAAGAATGTATGCCTCTGAGGACCTCTTATCACTTCAAACGCTCAGACCGACCGACCTGGATTGAGAGTGATGAGACTTTGCAAATCATTCTGCGCGCCCCCTGATGACGACGAAGGTACGCTCGGCTGGCAATAAGAAACATTGGGGATTATCCTTTCTTCGGGGACGGGGACGCGAGTGCGAGCGCGAGCCTCCGAGGTTATTAATTCGCCTATCTTTGATTTATGTTGCATATGGAACGGAATTGCTCCAAACGTCCGCAATGGGAATCCAAAGTGCTCCCCCAACCCCATCTCGGCGTAATGGAACCCCGATCGGCACCGGATGCTAAACACATTGAAGAAGTGCTATACAGAATCTATGTCACGATACAGAACCACGCCGAGACGGTGCCTCGGTTTAGATGGGTGGGGGTTTGGGTGGCGGTCTTTCTCCACCCAGCGAGGAAACCGTTACGACTCCAGTGGTTATTAATTGTGTGATAAAGTGCAGGTGAGAACGATTTATCAAAATAAAACACGTTCTTCGTACGTGGGTGGAATGTGTGCGCTGCGAGAATTTCGGGTTGTATTTAAGTTGCAATGCTGCATCCCGTCTCGTAGGGGGTTTCCAGAAACAAAAGATTATCTGCTTTTGTTTCTCTCGACTGCATGCACTTGAGAAATGGTGCTTGTTATTGAGTGCAGTTCTTTTTTATATTGTCTTGTGTTGTGCAATTGATGATGCAGATGCTGAATTGAATAATGGTTATGAAGTTTGCAGCAATTTCAATCCACGGTACCATGCTCAAATTCCAGTGGATTTAGTAACACCATCTAATTATTTAGCTAAGCTCTTTGGACAGTATTATCATTTAAATTGAAAGCCTCATTTTCCGATTGATTGGCGCGAAACGAAATCGATGTTATCACACAGTTCCAGCCGGAAATTCCAGAATCCGCAACATTAAAATAAAATGCTCGCATATTTATTGCCGACATCCGCGTGGACATTCGTTCAAACGATCATAACTGGATCCGTGTAGATATTTTTACGGTTTCAGTCGTCCCTTTTCCCTTCACATCACCTCTCGCGGACCTCTGTTTCTATCATCATTTATTTTCGTTTGGTATTCAGCGTTTGATGGGCTGTCGATAAAATATTTCCGATTGCGTTCCATTATCATAAAATGTGAATTATAGATATGCTAAATGCGTTCGCAAAAACGATTACGGGTTCATTCATGTGACGCAATGAGGTTGGAATGCAAACCATGCAAGATGATGAGGCCAATTATTTGTTTGTAAAATATAATTTCATGTTACACTTCCGCGGGAATTTTTTTTTTGTTTCAAGCCAGAAACCTCTCCCCGACCACGCAATCATTATGTGCGTGGGTTGATGTGGGCTGCGGAAGCGCATCAATCCAATCTTTTCCGGCAATATTTTTCTGCCATCGCCAGCCCATAATTACGCCCGTTAAACTTTCCTCATTTCGAAACTTCGCTAACGAGAACGAATGTGTGACAGGAGAGCCGCTTATCAAATTAGCGTAACCTGTAATGGAATACCATGAATTGGTAATGATATATCGTTACGTTGCCACCACAGCCGGGAAGTGTCGAGTCAGCGCCCCCTCACCATTGATATGTCGCACAGAAAAAAAGGACTGAGTGCGGAAGTGCGATGTCAGAACTATACGCACCTTGTTCGTCTTTCGTTGTTCCCTTTTGCTCATTTAATCATTCTCGAGATGTATATTAAATTTTATAAGTCGCTATTCAGCCCGGGCTCAGCTCAGGCTTTGTCTGTTTGAATAATTTATAATTTATTCATCAGCGACGTTACATAATTGAAATAATTCTTCCTTTTATTTTTTTTGTTCCAGAAGGTACAATCTTTCGCACCACCCAAATTTGGCACCCACCCTTCGTGGTTACGGCGGTGGTGATGGCGCGTCCCGGGTTTTGTGAACGTGTCTGGAATTGCGCTATAATTACGTCTTTTAATTCTGTTACAGACGTTATCTCGGGGCGCGGTGTGCACTGAAGATGTGTTTCCTAACTAAATTAGCCCACAACACCCCACACCTGCCCAACGCTCGTTGAGATATATCGAAGGTGGCTCCCCACCACCTCTATCAATATTTATCTCCCAATTTGAATATGTTTCCCGCACGTGTGAGTGTGGAAATCGTAGGTGTATGGTGGAGAAAATTCATCGGTGAGAGTGGAAGTAAATTTTCATTTGCTCGGGTAAGGATCCGGAAGCGGAGCGGTGCGTAGGAAATTATGTCATAAATCTTGGGCAGACCATATTTTTCGACGCGAATGCTATGGTGAAGCCCACGAAGATGGGTTCCCTTTCCGGAGGATAACTTAAGCGGTGCAAGTTTTGCACCAAAAGTCTATATCACAACGCACGAATCATTTAGACGAATTGCATAATTTAGTCCCTTGAGGTTTTAGGGGCAAATGAACTGCAAAGTTTGGAGCCATTTAAAAACAAAGAAGCAAGCAAGCAACCTTCGAAAAAGAAAATTCATTTTTTTTGTATTGCATTTTTGGGAAGCTTATGCCCTCAGAAATATTGTCTTAAAAGGATATTTTGATATTTGATTTCGTTGGAAAGTTACAAGCATAAATATGAGGTCATCTCAAGGGATATAGTATTGCTATGCGAATTGTTAAGCGTGTTTTTCTAGCAACCATTTTCTTTCAGCTGTGGCTATCGATATTTCTGGATCTACTGGACCGCTTTGGCTGAATATTTTTTATCAGCATGTGAAAATGAATCATCTAAGGTGTTACATAGCCGTTTTTGGATATCTAATTTTTTCGATTTTTTATGAGCTTCTAAACTGAGATTTTTCATGAAAAATAATTCATTCTTAACAAAAATGGCCGCCATTTTGGCAATTTATCGAATTTCCAAAAATCCCTATGTAACGCTTTAGGTATTGTCCCAAAGTTTCAAAATATTCATTGGAATTCGTTTTGCGACACCTCGTTGCTTCTGAACCGATACCACCAGCAAGGTACCGATTTTCAGACAGCATTTACGCATCCAGCTGTCAACAGCTTAATAATCATTATTAGTGCACTCAAAAAATGGAAAATACATCTTCAAATATACCTTAGACCAGTGTTGAAAAAAAATCATCTTCGTTCAGCTCAAAAGCATATATTTTCGAGCTAGGTTGCATCGAAAACCTATATACTCCAAACGAAAATCAAAATGACAGATCCAAGCAACCAGTGAATATGAGCAAATGAACTTTTGTTGATCAATATGTTTTGATGTTTATTTTTCCACCCAATGTCATTTTCATCTTGATTATTCAGAATGCCAGAACAGAATTTCATTTTAGCCAAATGAATATCAGCTGTTGTTTACTTTTAACCAGAGGTAACTGTGTGCGGCTGGTTTTTATGTAGGTCGGATTGTACTGATGTTTAAGTCCTTCCAAATCAACGCAGGCAACAAGAAGATTATGATATGTTGTAATCCATTTGACCATCGAGTCTAGGAGCAATTGTTATTCAATTGCAATACGGTGTTTAGGGATCGTTCGCAATGCCGTTGTTACCGTCTCGCCAAACAAAATTCTGCGCGATTTCTTGCAAAGATCGTTTCATCGAGCTCTGGCGTTTTTGTTCTCTAAATGATCCAGCCTGACTAATTTTATTTTATTTTTGAATTTTGGCTCAAAATCATTGCCAGAACGAACATCGTTTCGAATGTGAGAAATATCAATTTGTTGCTTTTGATATTCAAAGTATAAATAACAGCGAAGTTATGAACCCCACTCAATGGCGCATTCATTAATTATAGCAAATTTGTTCATGCATCAGCGATATGAACAAAATGAACTCGTTTGTTATTGTCATCAATATAATGAGGGCAGTGTGTTTCGAGCTGAAAAAAAGTCATTTACACTGAACTAAAATCATATTCGTTACTCGTGAATATTTGTTGATATTCTAAGACACTGCCTTAGACAATCACCAAAATACCCGAACACTTTGCTCTATTCCTAACATATGGAAAAAAAATCACGAAAATCCATTATTTTTCGACCATCCAGACAGGAGCCCCCTTTACTCAGTGCTTGGGAAAGCCTGGAATGTTCAATCCTCAAACGTTCCTGAGTGAGCAGGTCGATTTTTCTTCAGTATTTTAGTATTCATATTTCCGAAATATGAGTACTAAAATAAGGGATTGCCTGAGTATATCTGAGCCTTTTGCTATTGATTAAAAAAATGCAAATGGAACGATTTAAATCATTAATGATGATGGGTGGAACTCCACAAAGCAGCCATTTTAGGCTTCCTTCCTCACTTAGCTGTAGTCTTATATACAAGTTTCGTATCTTGTTTAGCAATTTCAACACGGGAAATGCATTCTCCAGTGATCATTTTCAGTATTTTTAGTGTCATACACTGCGTTTCATTACACTAGAACCACTCCATTTTCCTGAGTTTCCAGAGATATGTAAGAAATCGGTTAAATTGAAGTATATAGTTCAACTTCAATATACTTGAAGTGTTTAGTGTGGAATGCAGGTGCACCCGTGGCCGAGTGGTTAGCGTCTCACATTATCATGCCGGGTGTTCGGGTTCGATTCCCGTTCTGGCTAGAGGAATTTTCTTCAAAGAAATTTCCTTCGACTTGCACTGTGGTCACGCGTATTCAAGAGCTTGCCCCTCGGAACAAGGCGTGTTATTTGGCTTAAGAAATCACAACTAAGTATTAATAAATGACGCTAGTTAATGCATACGTTGAAACGGCTAAAGTTCCACAGGGAACGTTAACGCCATTCAAGAAAAAGTGTGAAATACAATAACTAATTTCATTTGTAAGACTGGCTTTACTGTTACTTGTTATGGTCTTGTTTTTTATTGTTATGTTATGTTCAGATAAAATTCCAGTGTTTCATAACAATAGAACCAGTTGGAAAAACTCTCACTCCTTTGCAAAATTAACGTCAAATTCACATGAATTACAATGAGTTTCTAATTCGTAGGTCTTCTTAAGTTCTTAATCAGTTCAAATAACACAATTGGGGGTGGTTTCGACCCAGCTGCGCCATGTCGTAGTGTATATCTCGTTCTGCGCAAAGGATATTGCTCGTTTAAGCTCTTCAAATCACTCAAACTGTTTGTAAGCTGGATCTACTGTTCGTACGATCACTCCCTTTAAGTTCTTGATAGAGTTTTGATCTGGTAAACAAGCTGATCAGTCTGAAGCCCCTATTCATTAAACCATGCCATGACTTTCCGGATTTTATGAATTGATGCCAAATTACCCAATCACCACATTGTTTTTGATGCAAAAACAACAGTAAATGATTCTGAAGTACTTCGTTGTATTTCTGATAGTTCATTCGTGTTGATGGTGAGCTATCAAAACCAGAATCTGAAGCCCCAGGTTATCAACAGAACTACACCTATCCCTCGTTTTACACTGAAGATAGGTTCCCGACAAAACCATGTTGAATGTAAACTCCTATTTTGCTATGTTATTTAAGAAATAAAAAAATACTTATGGAATTCATTATAAATTCTGGATACAAATAACGCAAAGAATTCTTCAAGAAACTGAATTGCAATTAGTTTATTCGCTAGCACCTCTTTTAGGAACTACCAGTCTTTTTATTCTGGTTAGTATAAAGTTATCCTTATCACTTTAGCATGCGATTCTGGTTCAACAGTCGACGAACTCGGGAAGGTTTCTGATTCGACTTCAGACTTAGTGATTAAAAAATCAATGCTGCGTAGATTTATTGCTTTATTAATCATTGAATTGCATTTCCAATAAAGCTATAAAATTCCAATAAAGCTCTAAAATTCCAATAAAGCTATAAAATTGATAACTTGCCAGTTCTGAAACATAAAATCGCACTCGTAGTCAAAACTACGATCCTAGTTTACTTTCTTTCATATGGTCTACATATGACCCATTTCAGCGTGACGTGACAACGGTTTGACTCATTAAAAACAGATTTTCATGTATAAATCACACGATTTCCAAATGGTAAATGATTTTAAAGTGAAATTGAGAAAATTTTCTACAAAAATCTTTACTTGGAGAATATTTCGCAGTTGAATTCGTTTGTTGCCAGCTTAATACTTTTGTGACGTGACAACACCTGTCTTTTTGCGGGTTCCGACTTTTGAACATTATTGTTGTATTTTCAGTTCCGTTTCAAAACATACAAACTTTGTCCTATGATTTGTCAATGAAAGATGAATGTAGATTCCTGTATACTCAGTTTTTCAAAAAACTCGCAAGAACATGCATTTTGACGGCATGCATTTCGTGACGTGACAACGCTCTCTGTGCGAATAAACAGTCTCCACGAAGCGTTGTCACGTAACACAATCAAAAAGTTGTATTAAATAAGAACTTCAACGTATTGTAGCATGCGATATACTATTTTTGTGTTTTTTTAATTATTCTGAATACTTCTTACTTTTCTCTGAGATCTCCCCTTCCCCTTCCAAAAGTCCATCCTATAGGGGAAGGTGGTTCTAACGCAACAGGTGGTCTTGAACCTACCCTCCTTTGTATCTCAGGAACGGTGCTTCCTACTGAATTTTCAATAGTGTCAAATGAAAGGTGTCATAACGCTGACAATTTGATAATATGGTGACTTTTTTCTGGCTCTCTTCATTCTAGCATTTCAGCGCCATTTTACGTTTTCATTCCTTCAAAACCAGAGAAGAAATATATTCGACCTGTGTGCAAAATGAGTTTTATTTTCTTTTATATTGTGAAACATTGTGAAACAAGGCAATTTTAATTGTTTCTGGTATGTTCATCAAAATAAACTATATAAATTGAATCTACCTGTAACCTGTAATACACGGTGTGTCTTTATTTGGGAAAAGTCGTGGTGGTAATAACCCGACCACAAGCTTTTATATCGTGATCAGTGCTTGGAAATATCTGTATCACATCAATCTTTTCAGCTGAATTTCCGGCCACATTCGATCATTATACCATTGCATTCGGGATACCGAAAATGAACCAACGCCAAACCTCACAATCACAGCAAGCCACTCACAGTTGATTCATCCAGTTTTTTTTTCATTCTGTTTTTCGTTCTGTTCTGCGTTCACGGAATGTGAGCAAAACAAAATATCCCTAGTTTTGTCATTCATTGACATTAACATACCAGTTCATTCACTATCAGCATCGTTCTCGGACACTGACGAAACGGAGAAATTCGTTGAGGAAGATAAGAAACTACAGAATGCTCATAATAGTGACAATAAATTAAATTGTTCAAGCATGCAAGGTTTCCGTCTCAGTTAAATTGCTTTCATTTTACATAGTGAATATGCAGTTCCAAATCCACTTGTCAGAAATGCTTCAAAAGAAGAATTCCGATGTAAAAAATACCGTCTTGACTCAAATTTCAAACATTTAATTCTTTTTAAATTCTGAACACACGAACATAAAATGGTGGTGTCCAAGACACGACCGCAATGGGATTATTTCGAGCTTCCTTTTAAAACGGATCAAACTATGCTATAGGATTAGCGGATGAAATTGCCAACATCCATCTTTGGCTGACACAGTTTGCATTCGCTGCTTGGATCGATTCTGCAGAATGCCCCCTCGCCGTCCAAGCCTAAGCAATCCTTAGCTGTGAGTGTGCATGCAGATCTTGCTCTTTTTTTCGGAGTATCTTCAAAAACAACTGAATAAGCAAGGCACTGACTCAATGAGAAAATCACACACATATCGGGATACTGAAAATGAACAGTCACAACATTCCTGACAATTCAATGGCAATGAATAAATGTGAATGAATTCTCATGACTCGAGCTTTGAGGAAAGCTCAGAGAGCACAGAATGAATATGAATGAACACAGTTGTAAATTTGTTTGCCGTCGAATGAATGACAGTAGAATCGACAAGCAAAATAAACGCGTTACACTGATAAAAATATATTTTCAATGTTGCTTAACAAGCTCAATATTTCCAAGCTCTGATCGTGATTGTTTAACACGCACACTCTGGCGTTTGCCATCAATGGCTAGCTCAATCCTGGTTCATCGAGTGGCGCTCACTACAGGGGGAACGCATTTGATTTTGCTAGCAGAAACTCTTGATAATTTCTATGTATGCATCTGCGCACATACCTGTGCAAGGGCGTTTATGTTTGCGTGTTGGAGATGACTTTGACTTTAATCGTTGACTTTGATCGTTAATGTTTGCGTGTGCATTTTCTTTGTATAACTCCACACTGAGAGGAATAGTTAGTAAATACGACGAATTTTTTGGTACATGTTGCCAATTCTCTAGTCATTTTCTACCCTACTAATCATTGGTACATATTACGAAAGAAAAATGGTAGGCACAAACGTCAAACAAACTACGATTTGTTGGTCCAACATTGGTGCAATATCAGTGAAAATTTTGCTTCTCATTTGTGAGAGATAAATAAAGGGATAATAAAAATGTTTTTTAATAATTATTTTTAATTTAAAAAATTCTATTTGATTACATTTAACTCCACATACTTAGAATACATTATAATAATAATATATAACTTATTCTATGAGCAGCGCACACGAGGAAAGTTCCCGTTCCTATTCCTGCTGCATCGCTCTAGTTTGCATTATTTAGGGAGTGTCGGTAGCACCAGCACGTTTCATCCGCATTTTGTTCTCTCGTGTCTCTATGAAGAAAAGAAATACATATGTTAATAATATTAAATATGTATATATGTAATGAAACGGAACATCAACAAATTGCTTACCTCCGAATCGCTTCATCTCCAAAATAGAAATGGCGATTGCAAAATGCGCACATCACAGATGTTAGGTATGAGAAAAAAAAACAAAGTTACTAATGGTATGAAGTAAAATCTACGAATCTCTGGTAGGAACGTTCATTGCGTCTGACATCGCTTTTACGCAATTTTGGTAATATTTACAAAACATTTGTATATTTTACCAATGTTTTGGCTACTAAAGATTTGGTAGCTGCTTTTACTAAACTATTTCTCCAGTGCATACACGTCACTCTAAGGCTAAGTTCTCTCCACTCAAACATTATCTCCCTCTCACTTAAATCCTATCTCTCGCTATCAAACATTATTCTTTTTTCATTCCTCTTCGTGCATTCATGAATATATGCCAACATTACCTATTATATCCGATTTTACCGAACCGGAAGTCACCATCCTCGATTCCAAAATGGCATCGGAATACGATATTCGACTTCCGCTGGTAGGCCCATGTCATATGTGATTTCTATATTTTTTAGCATTTTATACTACGATCAGCAAACCGGAAGTTGAAATAAGATTATATCTTATGTTATGGAATCTACGTTCATATGTTGTTGATAAAACATAGGAGAAAGATCATTTGTATGTTTTGAAATGGAACTGTAATTAATTAAATTAATCATTAACACGTTAAGCTCCGATTTTATCTTGCTCCGCTTTCCAATCAGCGCACATCTAGAGCGTTTGCACAATATCAGTTTCAATCCCAGCTTCCAAAGATACTTGTTGTATAAATAGAAAGTAGTCAAATTTTGTAAAACATCCGGAAACCAAACCGTATATATTTTTATTTTCTTATTTTGTAACTGTCAGTCCCAGTCAGTCAGCGCTTTCCTACCAAAAAGCTCAACGTCGGCCCCTAGGGACCGACGCTGGACTCAACGTGTTAATGTTCAACAGTCCGAAACAGCAAAAAGTCAGGTGTTGCCACGTCACAAAAGTATTTGACTGACAACAAGCCAATCTAACTAAATAATATTCTCAAACTGATGATTCTTGTTGAAAATTTTCTTATAACATCGTTTAATTTTGTGTGCTTTATTCATGTAAATGCAAAAAAGTGTTTATAGCGAGTCAAAATGTTGTTACGTCACACTCGAATGAATCGTATACTTTTCGTGACGTGACAACAACTTCTGGATACAGTTGAAACTCCTCTATTTGTGGACCGATCTCAACCAAATTTTGTGGGCTGTTGACCTTCATTGTTCGCTCTGAGAAACCCAAGTATAAAAATGTTTGAACCTATGTTCATTTGATAAACTAAAAAAATGCTCTATTTTTGTGACGTGACAACGGGTCAAAATACCTATTTTTCAAATGCTTGTTTCTCATAAATTACAAAATGAAACGAAGGTCTACCCACGGCTCTTCAAACAAGCATTTAATTACCTATTCAATAGTATAGGGGGTCTCCGTAGCCACATTGGTTGCGCGTTCGCTTAGTAAGCGATCGATCGTGAGTTCAAAACTCAGGGCCCTTATTGACCATCTTTGTGTTGTTACAGAATAACTACGTCCACGCAACAATCATCATCGATGGAGATCGATCCACGGTCGAAATAAAGGCCGTTTTATATTATCCAGCACGTAGCGTAAACGGCACGTACCGACACCGGCAGACAAATACATGATGTACTCATATCATCAGGCATAGCAACTTCTCTGTACGGACCAGCAGCGCAGACGGAGCGGAGAAATGCTACTGGTGATTAAATCGATGTCGTACCGAAGAGCGACGAGCGCACTCATACCACGAACTTCGACGTTTGATTTGTATGTATGGTGCTACTCGCCCGTGTAGTTCGTGCCCGGCACCGGCAAAATATTCTTTTCGAGAATTCCTTCATGCATTTGTCTGAAACGTGCTGTGTATGTCCGGAGCCGTTCCGCTGTATATACGCATACACATTTGAAACACACGCAATAATATCTGTCTTGCATGAAACGTGCCGTACCGGTTACGCTACGTGCCTGATAATATAATATTACCTTAAGATTGATTCATCCATACAACTAACTGCTCTGCTCTGCAAGACACATCGGGCTGCTGTTCTATAAATAACTCAACAATGATCAATCAACTGTCTACGCTGTCTGGTGGTCCAACTGGATAATGAAAGAACAGAAAGAATACTCTTACGCCTAAATGGCTACTGTGTGAATGTACCATATGTAATGGTATAGAAGGAATACTGGCGAATGACAACTGTGTAATGTAATGTGCTAATTATAGATATGATAACCATGTGACATGTACACGATTCAAATTTGGCTCTGTTACATCTAAAATGCTAATGAGCCTTAAATAAATAAATGGGATAAAATATATACATATTCAATAGTATATAGACATTGAAGTTTGGTTAAGCACGTGCAGAGATATCTCAAGAAACATAAATATAGTGAAAACCTAAAAGATTTTAAATAAAATTATGTAGTTTTTTAAACTCGCCTCTCTCAAAGGTTGGTGCATAAAAAATAAATTTGTCACAAAAAATTTATGATATAACTAGTGTTTATTCAAATAACGTTTTCAATTTTCTCCTAAAATTAGATTTGAAATTTGGTTCTCTAGTGCATAAACTCATGGAATGGGTCATATATACATTTTTTAGGTTTTTCAAAATTTGTTGTTTTATGAACCGTGTAAAAGCGAAATCGTGTAGAACAAGTACCGTGTAAATAGGGGCCAATGGAGTTTCATTTGAGTTTCTAGTCGCTTCAAACCACCACCACACAAAGCCATACGTGTGCATGCTCTGTCGAACGAAGCACCAATGTTGGTTTGCGTTGTACGAAAATTGTCTAGAGGTGCGATTTTTCTGAGGTAACACTAAGTAACATGTAGCATGATATTTTATACATGTATATATTGCCATTGTTGTTGTTCTCGTCCGGTGTCGAAGATAGATTGATGTAGTTATGAGATGTGGGATAACGGTGCTGGTGCAACAAGAATATAATCGCCTGTTGGCGAGTGTGTGTCAAATGCGAAAAAGTCTACCGTCTATCAATTGCGACACATGATCATCTTCTTGCTAAGGCAAGGATGCATCATCAATCAATTATCGTCAAAACATTGTACTAAACAGTTATTTCTAAAATTTCAAAGGATTCTAAAATTATATCTGAAATTAGAAACAAGCCAATTGAATGAAATAATAGCGTAGTCCTACGTCAACAATTTGATCGTGTTTTGATCCCCTATAATTTTTATTTTATATTTATTAATCAAGTGATAAAAAATCACATGCCCCCATTCTAAAAAAATACAGATCATTCTTGGTTACTAAAGATCGGTTTTTAACACAAATGTTATAAGCAATCGAAATTCTGTAAATTAAATTATACCACAACCTCAAAACAACGTCTTAATTTCAGCTGGACGGGAGCATCGAGACCACAGTTCCGAACCTGGAATCATTCGCCAACATTACAATTCTATTAATACAAAAAGTTCCAACAATATTGCTCTAACTTACAAGAAAACTCGACTCGATCCGTTCCAGCTCTACCAATTAAGCTTATTTATTCGTGTTCGTAAACATGTGTCAAAAGAAAGTTTATTTTACAACAAAAAAAAACGGTAACATAATTTGTTTCCAAAGTTGTGTCCTGACAGAATCTCAGCGGAAGAGCAGCGTTGGGTGTATATTTTGCTTCTAAATTTGGATCGAGCATGTTGGCACAAAGTTTACGCATTAAATTAGCATACGTGCTGCTGCTGCTGCTGCTGTTAGATGAGAGCATCCGTCACACGATGACCGAAGCAGCTTGGTAGCGCTACAAAGCTCAAGCTGGAGGAAGGAGGACATCTGTGAATGACAGTATCCCCCGGTTTGCTGCAAATTCCCAGGGAAAGTTTTGGCGTTATTTAAGGAATCACCAAAAGGAAGGAACCTCAATATGTCGAGCTTGGTAGCAGCTTTAAAATTGATTAGATTGTTCACTCAAAGCCGCTCGAATCAGGGTGGGTGTACAATTTCGTCAAAGTGACTTTTCGAAATCATTCCTGTCACATCCTGTGCAGGATTTATTTCGCAGCAAATGAGACCCATTCGTCACACGCACAGACAAACACAGCCCGATTTCCTAGGAGACGTCAACACCTCGCGGCAACACCCAGAACACCCCCTTTCGAGTTAGTTCTCCTCGGCAGCTTTTCTTTGCTACGATGAAAAAGGCGGGGGAAAACGTATGTTTCAGGGATACGATGCCGCCGCCGCCCCCAGGGAATGTGTGAACAAATACAGTCGTCGTTCGGCATTTTTATTTTAATTTGCGAGCGAATCCAGCAAGACAGAAAGCTCCCCATCGTCGGCCCCGCCACTGGGATTTCAGTCAATTTTGGGGAGACGCACGTTTAACAACATGTTTCCACCCTCGACTCGCTTGATTCTAGAGGACGTATACGTACATACAATGAATCACTGGTGGCACCCTATCGAATGAGTGGGGATTAAAATTTCAGAAGCGCGCGCCGTGGCACCTAGATACTCTCCGGATGATCATTACACCACACGACAGAGTTTTCGTCGGCGAACGAGTCAAGTTTTGCGATTTGTGGTGAGCAGCTTCTAGGGCTTCGGGTTCATGTGGTTTCTGAACGCGTTGGCTATAGACTAGGAACATGGTCATTTCGAATTTCAAAAGGTTACCCCATAAAAAATGTTCACCACCTCGAAAAACACACTATGCAAAATATCAGCCAATCGAACTTAAACGGTCAAAGTTCGAGTTTTTTGAAAATGGGAAAATCACCCAAGGAAATTGGGGTTTTCAAAAAAAAATTCTTGATGCCAAATGTCTTAAAATGTCGATTTTTTAAAATAAAAAGTCCGGGATGACAGTAGATCTCGACGTTTCATGTAATTTTAAGACATGATACCCCTTGGATAATTTTGCATCCCCAGAATATTTTTAAATTGTTCTTTTCAGTTGAATAAAAATTAAACTCCTGGCAAGATCGTGTGCGAATCTAGTCACCCAGACATCAGCCATTTCGGAGATGCTTTAGCTCTTAGCCGCAGAATTCACGACTTACCTTCACCGCTGACAGAATACGAAAGAGGCCGAGAAATAATACTGCGTGATTGGGCAAGGCGCCTAGAAGTATATCCTAACATAACATGCTAAAACCACTCTTCAGCCATCTTGGAAGTGACTTAGAAGTGATAATGTGTGACCCTAACCACTCGGCAACGGGAGCATCACACCGACACCGGCTTCTGTTATGAAGTTTAATTGAGTATTGTGATAATAGCGTAGAAATATTTCCTATTGCTTGATGCAAATTTTTGTGCGTTTTAAATGGTGCTGCTTAAAGTGATTGTGTCCCATTCACCCGAAACACGTTTACCCGAAACACATTCACCCGAATGTAACAAATACCCAAATGACATTCACCCGAATGTAACAAATACCCGAATGCAACATATACCCGAATGGACATGTACCCGAATGCAACAAATACCCGAATGTAACAAATGCCCGAATGTAACATATGCCCGAATGCCACATTTACCCGAATGCAACATTTACCCGAATGGAATGTTTTCCCAAATGAGAAGATTCCGACAAATCAGATTGTGAATTTTGTCGAATCTCCTGTTGATGAATAGTATTAAACCAAACCAACATGAAAAAGCAACAAAAATACGAAGTGAAATATGAAATTGTAATGAGGAAATTTGAAAATGATTTTGAAGACATCGCGGTGGAATTTTTAAAAATTATTATAGGGTATTTGTTACATTCGGGTGAGTGGAATTCGGGTGAATATCTTTCGGGTAACTGTCTTTCGGGTCAGTGGGTTTCGGGTAAATGTGACACAATCCTTAAAGTGCGCTACACATACAATGTCCTGAGACCGTAAAGTCAATGTACAGGAATGAAACATCAAATATTTTCCCATGAAAATCGTATGATCGCATGCACATACACCATCAACGGCAACTTCGACGATAAGTCCAAGAGAATAGTTAACGAAATGGAGACGGTGACATTGTATGTGTATCGCACCCAGCGTTGCCAATGTTCCAGTTTTAACTGGATTCTTCCATTTTTTTTTCCTTGATCCAGTCAAACAGTTAAACCCTAAAATATTCCAGTTTTTAAATTATTATCCAGTTTTATCCAATTTTTGTTATGAGAACATACAACAAACGGCTCTTTTTAGCGCTACTATTTAGAGTTCCAAAAGAGTTAAACTAACAGATTTCTGAACAATGAAAAAAATTACATTTAAAATAACCAAGTGTTCTGAACAATCACAGACCTACGTCAAACTTTCGTCCGTGCCCCTAGGCTCAGACCCTTCTACTTTTTTCCCATACATTTTTTGTGCCGGTTTGTGTGCTAACCCCACCCGTATTTCGAATGTTTATAACTCGAACATTTCTTAACAGATCGGAAAGATGTTTGCATCAATTGATAGGAAATATTTCTACGCGTTTATCACAATTGATAAAATGTTATTTTTCATGAGATGAACAATTGAATAACTGTAAAATGTCAAGCGTTATCTAAACGCCCTAACTGCCAATTTTTGATTGGCCCGATTTACGGTTTCCCCAACACAGACTTCAAAATCGATGTACCTGTGGAAATCCGCTTTGCAAATATACATGCAAGTTGGGGGTATTTTTGTTCCCACCGAGCTGTGTTTCCCTAACACGGACTTTAAAATCAATGTGCCTGGGGGAATCCACTTTGCAAATACATGCAGGTCGGGAGTATTCCTTGTTGTTGAGAACTTTTGCACTCGCTTGTCGTTATGCAGACCTGATTATGTTTCCCTAAAACGTACTTTTAAACTAAGAAGCCTGGGAAAATCGTCATTTCAGATACTAGAGATGAATGAACTTCGTGGTTTGAGAACTACGTTAACATCAGAGGGAAATGTAAAATACACTGATCGTTTGACAATTCTTCCGTTCACATATTTTGGTAGTCCTAGGCATCATATTAAACGTAAAAAGACGTTAATCAAATTAATTTGTAACGAAGAACATAATTTATAACAAAAATTTCGATGCATTCTAAATTAATATTCGAAGTGGTAAACAAGTGGATTGCATAATATAATTGCATAGTTCTATGTCGAAAATATGCGGTCGTGTCCTAGGTACAACCTCTTACAATTTTTTCATCAGAAATCAAGTTTTCGCTTCACTTCATATGAACGTTGAAATAAGATTCAGGTCAGATGGTGAATCGAAGTTGGATTGAATCAAGAGGCAGATTTGTACTCATTAGTCACGTCAATTAGAATAAGCAATGGCTAGAATTGTTCATCAGTCACCCTCGCTCTTACACGCTCGTCAATTCATTTCTAGTCAATTCAATGCATGTTGACGGCGAATGCCCAAGTAGTGCTAGTCGAAGCGAAGCGGCTGAGAGGAGAGTCGATATTAATTTTTCATCATCAAAGATTTCGGGCCCTGGTCAAAACAGTGCCGATTTTTTATCGAATAGAATTGCTTATAATCAAACAAATGTGTGATTGGTAGTTGAAAGTTGCATTTTAATTTCATTGAAATATAGTTCCATAACCCTGCAATCGAATCGATTGTTCAATTGAACATCACACTTATTGGCGCTTCCCGAATCTGGCTGGCATTTTACCCATCAGTTGTAAAATCATTCCAAATGACGGCTGCCCCCATCGACCACACTCCAAAATCAATAAAATCGTTTACGAATGTAATTGGCTTTCGTTATTATTTATTCAATTTTCCCCACAAATAATGTATTCATCCTCGTGTATTTTCATACAGCCCTAACTCGCTCACTCGCTCCGAATGTCAAACGCCCTTCCGAAGTAATGGGAATAGCCAAAAATTCGTCAATTTAGAAACGCGGCTACGATGGAAAAATAAAACAAAAAAACACCCACCCACTCACCCACAAACACGCATCAGGAAGCGCAACAAAAAACCACGCAAACGTTTCACACGCTTTTATGGCTCGATTCAGTTTCATTTTTTTGTATATCCCTACATTCCAAAAAAAAAGTCTAAGCAGCACTCGCACGAGACGGCACAGAACTTGTTGCCTGATTTGATTTGGGCGCAAGACCGTCCCCACCCTCCGAGAAAAGCCACGCGTAAAATTTTTAAATTTGTAATATTTTTCCTGTCGGGAAGCCCGATGCAATGAGGCTGCTTCTTGCACCACACACATCGCCGCCATAAAACTTTTTCTCGAAAAGCACGCGAGAGATAAATATCGAGCAAATATATTGCGAGTGGTGCAGGCACAAAACTCGGACCGGTTTTATTACCTCACGCAGCATCCCACCCACTCCCGGCAAGACATAAAAAATGTATATGTGTGTGTCGGCTATTTTCAGCGCTCTGGGTGCGATCCAAGTTCTGTGGCCGCCGCCGCCGCTGCCGTTGCTGCAGCCGACCACGACTCGGCGGCTTCCGGAGTATTAGCTTTGCATACAAAATGGTACATTATCTAGAAATTGCTTTTGTTATGCAAAAAACCGGCTGCCGACATGCTGCTTCTTGGAGGGAAGATCTTCAGCAAAGCAAGCAAGTGGCGAAACGATGTGTTCCTTACCCGGGGAGATTCTCTCCCCCTCCCCGAGTGAGGGGGTCTGCAATCTGCGTAAAAAGTGTGGCAATTTATGACCACTCACTGAGGGAATACCAATTAGCTTGGGTCTAACTTCCTTTGTCGGAATTTGGCAGCGATCGGGTATCGATTACCACTGTGCGACATCGAGATGGAAAATGAAAGGTGGGAAGATTTTTTAAATCTGTGACGTCACAGATTTTGTTCGTGTATGTCACATTTCTTATAATAGTACAATACATAGGAAAAGTGTGGTTATTGAAAGTAAAAATAAGCAAATGAAATGAACGAACGAGTTTTTTTCCTAAATCAATGCTAGCGTTCAAAATCATGAGGGCCTGACATTTTAACAAAAACTGAAATTTCAATATTTTTGAAGTGTGCTAAACTTAATTCCAATTCAATTTTACTTCTCGTAACGTCGACCAAAAACGAAAATGAACAAAGTCAGAGTCACACAATCTTCTGTTCCTTTGACGGATAAACATTTGACAATGCATGGGAAAAAATGTTGCAAGTTTTTCCATGTAAAATGAACTTGAAAAATAAATTTAATTGACTTCGTATGACTTAGATTGAGACGAAAAATTTTCCACTTGCGTCTTAGTTTTAGACGAATGAAGTTTTCAGCACCCTAATTGTGAAAAAAGTAATTACAATTGCTGACAAAAGTCAACCTTCCATGAAGTTGCTCTAGATTCCAAACATTAGAAAACTATTTCTGAAATCAAAGAATTTTCCCACCTTCTATTCTTCATCTCGGTGTGACATGACTCACGGTGGCAGTAAATTTTCCTGGGAACTTCATCCAACCCAGTGCTTCAATCCATTTATGGTTATTTATTTGCATTGTTCGAAGAAATTTGTAACATCTGTAGTTACAACAATAGTCATTCATTGAAAAACGCTTTTTAAGCATACTCAACAACTGATATGTCGCGACAAAGTTTAGGACCAGATCCTCGTTTCGGCTGTTGCGAGTTTTGTTTCGACCGATTTTTGAAGGAAATTGATTGTTTCTCGGTGTTATTTGGTGTTTTTCGGATCCTGGCAAGTTTTTATCATGTAAACAAGAAGTATGTAAGGTTTTAATTCTCGAATTCTAGTTGCGGTCAACGAAAAATGGAACATATTTGCACGAAAACACAACGGATTGTCATCTGCAAAATGTCCAAAGTAGGCAGCAGCCAACGCGAAATCGCAGAGTACTTGGGACGATCCAAAACCTTCGTGTTTAACCCTCTTCGACCGCATCTGAATCGTCTGGACGCCCAAGGAAAGCGAGCCTCCAAAAAAGATCTCTTCGAGACCTCGAAAAAGATCCGGGACGAACAAAACTTATCCGTGAGTTCCCGTACAGTTCATCGGCGGCGGCCGGTGGAGCAGGGGCTAGGCGGTAAAAGCCCCCGGAAGGTCCCGATGATGACGCCAAAGCATCTGAAGGAGCCGCTGAAGTTCGCGAAAAATCACTTCGATTGGATCAACCGGGAGAAGGAAAAGCAGTGGCGAAATATACAGTGGTCGAATGAGACGAAGGTGAACCTCATCGACTTGGGTCCATCGCCCAATAGGCTGCGCTTGCATGCCACAGTATACTACAAAGGTATGCAAGCATGGAGAAGGGAACATTACGGTGTGAGGGTGCTTTTCCTGGTACGGAGTTGGCCCCCTGTACTGAGTGGATAAGATCATGGATCAGTACCTCTACGCCCAAATCGTAAGGGATGTTATGCTGCCACACGCCGAGTGGGAGATGTCCTTGAAATGGCAGTTCACACCGCCAAGACCGTCAAGAAGCGTTTCCAGGATAACAAAGCCGGCGTCATGGAGTGACCAGCGCAGTCACCGGATCTGATCCCTATCGAAACCTATGGGAGATCGTGAGAAGGGCGGTGTACACGGAGAAGTCGAAGAATAAGTAGCAACTATGGGATGGGATCCAAGCTTGTTGCTACGCCATCCCGGTCACCAAGTGCCAGAAGTTGGTGGACTCCATGCCGAATCGGGTGCGTGAAGCGATGCGTAACAAAGGTTACACGACCAAGTGCTAACTCTAGAAGCATTTCACGGTATGGATTTTTCTTGCTTTTTATTTTTTTTTACCATGATTTTTAAATTTTTGTCGCATTTTAGTTGTTAAGTATGCTTTAAACACATTTTTCAATGAATTACTATTGTTTTCACTACAGATGTTATAAATTTCTTCGAACAATGCAAATAAATTATTATAAATGGATTGAAGCGCTGGACTGGATTATTTTTTTCAAAGAATTGTCACCTTTTTTTGCTTGAGCAGTGGTCTTAATGTTTTGCCCGACATTATGATTGAATGAAACCACTCAAGAAATTTTTTTGACATAGTTCTATGTCTTTTATTTCTATATAGGGGGGTCACTCTACAAGAAAATGTAGAAGGGTCTGAGTCTAGGGGCACGGACGGAAGTTTGACGTAGGACTGTGATTGTTCAGAACAGTTGTTTTTTAAATGTAATTCTTTTCATTGTTCAGGAAGGAATCTGTTAGTTTAGTTCTTTTGAAAATCCAAATAGTAACCCTGAAAACGGCCTTTTGTTATATGTACTCATAGCCGCCAAACGGTTTGTAACGAACAAAAAAATTAAATATGCTTCTGACAGAAAGCCTAACTGAAAATGATTATTGAATATCAGTCTTATTCTAAGGCATCGGGAGCAGTAGCGATAATGTTCGTTTGCAGACTATCACAATCAAGTCGTCTTGGTTTTACTGCTCAATCAATGTCATTTTTCGCTGTTCATGTTGCCGCAGCCGTAAGACATTCACTTGAGATGTCCGTCACCCCGTCATATATAGAAGTCACTCATGATTTACCTTCGTATCCGCTCGTAGAACATACCACTTTTATTTATAAAATTGCTAACTTGTTTTATTGTTTCCACTGTTGATGTCTCAGGTGAAAACAATGCTGGATAAATTTGCCGTCTAATGGTATATACTATAACATATATCGTAAGAACGATTCTGCGTAATATGCATAATATATTTCTGTAGTCATAGATTTATTTGACTTTGGCTTATATTAATGTAGATTATAAATATATTGATTTGTGCTTAAGAATAGCACTCCTCGTCTTCTTCTGCATATTGAATAAACAGAAGAAAAGGGTAGTAATGGCTTTAATGGTATTTTTGTGTACATTTTTGACAAAATGTGGTTCAGACCCATAAACTTTTTTTTCAACTCAATTCAGTTTTAATAGTCATTCAATCCAGCACCTTAAAAACAGAATTATTGATTTTTCAGTCTGTGAGACCCAGTGCGCAAATATAAGAGTAAGAGATGATAACAGTTGGTTGCTAGAAACTATCAAGTTGATCATAAATTTTGACGGGCCACGCTTCGCTTGCTCCGACCAGAAAAGGCAACTGAAGTAACAGCGGAATACAATTTGAATGCATCAATACTACTGCGTTAACAAACGTAGCTATCTCCCGTGCGTTTAATCATCAATACACTGGGAGTCTGACGAGAAGCGAAACATTGCAGCATAAGCTCCACCTTTGTCATTCTATACATAATTAAATCGAATAAATTTTACTCGTTCTGTCCCGAATGAATGTCTTAAAATTGCATTTATTTAATATACTGGGGATTATCCGATTTGTGTCAAATATGAACCGCTTTGTTGAAAAATTTGATTTTAGATGTAACTTCATTATGCTCTCTCATAGAGTCCTCTTGGTCCTTATTGGCGAAAAACTTTAGCAATCGATTTTTACGATCTTCTGTTGATCCCGATTTCTAATCACTCAGGATTTTTTTGACAATGCGAAAAAAAGATGGTAATCGTTTGGTGCTAGGTCCGGACTATTTGGTGGAAGCATTAATTATAGACTTGTGTGGCCTGATGGAACACAACACCCCTTCTGTTGGTCAATTTTGGACGTTTTTGGTTAATCACTGGTTGAATTTTGTATATTGCACTAAAAACATTGAAATTTTAAAAATATAGGGCCTGGTTCTCGAATACATTACGAATACACTTCACGGTGGAAACGGAATGAAACGTATTCGCGATGACAACGGTACGGTGTCGACATCTTGATACGAGATTAGTTTCCCACTAAACTTACCATTATAATATCAAATTATCTTCAGATGAAATTTTTGTATGAGATTATTATACCACGTGAAGAAAACAAAGTTTTCCACTCACATTAAACACCAGTTTGATACGAAGAAGTTAATTTTCATTAATTATTTTTTATTTGAAAAGTGCTCATTCTGCCTGAAAACTCATCATTATCTTCGACACTTCACTAACTCGTAAAACGTAGTTCAATGGCGTGCCGTTTATTTCGTTTCCACCGTGAAGTGTATTCGAGAATCAGGCCCATAATTTAACACATTGTGGACTGCTCACGAGATTTCTCGTGTTTCGCTTTCCGTCTGTTACGGATGGATTACGGAATAACCCGTGTTTTCTACACTTGAAGGTTAAATCCTTGGTTTGCCAAGAATCTAACAAGACCCACCGATGGCTCGCCTTCGTCTCATCCACATTGAAGGAAACGATCTCATTTGTGGAATCACAACAAATAAAGCGTGCGGTCCTTAATGTGTTAAGATAAAAGAAGAACAAAATACGTTATCAACTGATACAGTATCGGCACCGTAAACACCATGCAAAATTTCAGCGCTTGAATTTTCTATAAAGGCGAGGAGAAAAAGTTAAAAATATACCGATTTCACCATTTCTCATTTCTCATTGTTAACACCCTGTAACTCACAACTGAAAGAAACAAACAAAAAACAGCAAAAGAATTATTTTTAGTGTGAAATGTCACCTTACAACGAGCATTAACCAGAAATTGTATGATCGATATTACGCGAGACATTAATCACTAAAGCCAACCACCGAGAAAATAATGGATAACTTTTTCCCCAATCTAATATTATGGCCTATCTTGATGATCCCTCACACAATTGTGTAGCTCAGACACTTAACGCCACGGCGTCAGTTTGATGCAATGGTTGCAACGCCAGAGACATCTACGAATGAGATATTTGATCACGTCCACAGCTCAAGGGAAGACGGAGACGTATGATAACGCAAAACAAGACAGAGCAAGCGATGTTCATTGCTTCAAGTATAGAACAAGACTGAAAATTTGCCTCAGCAGGGATCAACTGTTTATACCCTAGCAACCATTCCCCTTCGTTGTTTATATTATCGCGACTACACAATTTGCTCCCCATTGACGGCAAATGAGCAGAACAAATGTATGAGGAGATGGAATGCATCTAATTTTCATCAATTTAAACCATCTACACACCAGGGTAATGTAACTGTAATGTAATCAAACAAGTCTTAGAGAATTTGCGATTCGTTTGGTATGCAAATCAACAAAATCCGTTCGCAACAAATAAAATAAAGTTATTAACGTTAACTTTAGTTCTCAAAAACCTGAACTGTTTTCTGATATGGCGTAGTCCTACGTCAAAAAATCAAATCGTTCCAAATTTTCTCAAGTATTTCTAGGTTTCTGAATATTCGGAAATCAATCATTACCCTAGTCTATAAGATCATCCAGAAAGCTTCGATAATAATGGGAAAAATTCTTCGATACACTCAGGGACGTTATGCTATAGAGAAATACATTTTAATGATGAAGAGTTATTACTTTACAGCTAGATGGCACTAACGTTCCCAGTCGAACTTTTGCTTTCTCAATGTAGGTATTATTGCGTCATTATTATTAGTAGTTCTTAAGAACTGTTCATTTCATCAAACGAACACTTTGTTTTGGTGATATCTTTATTATTTTTCAATCAATTTATACACGTTTTTTATACAGAATGAAGGTGTATTACATTACATGCCATTTGACGAATTTACATTAGAATTGCAACCAGATGGCGCAGCGAGTAAAATAATGATGTTTTGGTTGGTTTGTTTTGTTTTGAAAAATCAGAAATTTTCTGCAAATTTCCAGGATTCAAGTATTCTTTCTAAGATGAAAAGGTTAGAAAATCATCATTTTACATTGTTTCATTCATAACATATGACGAATGATTCGGTACAAGTATTATAATTCACATTTTTTCACTAAGTAAATGATGGGAGGCGTTTGTAGCGCTTCAAATATTGCAGGTCCTTCTCGTATCGGTCGAAAGGAAGCCCCTGCATAATCAATGGTATCAACCTACTTGATATGATATCGAGTGCATCGTCATTATTCACAGTTTGAGCTTCTGAAAAATGTCCGGAAGTTAGTGCTCATAACCTATATTCACTATCGAACATAAACATTCCGAAGATTATCTATGACTTTGGTCCAATTAAACAAAAATATAATTTTCTTACCATTTACTGATGACATTTAATGGCTAAAATGATTTTAAATAGAAATTAATGAAAATAATCACCAAATCGCGCTTTTCAGTGCGTAAAATCAACAAACACCCTCACTTTTGTGGTTCTGAGCTCTAATGTAGATATCGCATAAGCAGATTCGGCTTTGCGTAAATTCGTCAAATGAACTCATCGATTGGCTGTGCTTCTCTGCCATCCTTCTGAAGGTATCTCTTGATAAGTTACGAGTAACGTTCGACCGGACGTAATTCTGGACAATTTGGTGGATTATTACCTTTTTCGACGAAATTGATCTCGTATTTCTTCAGCAGTTTGAGGGTGGCAGCAGCGTCGTGAGCGGATGCAAGGTCTGCCCAGAACATCGGTGGGATTCTGTGTTGACGTTACACAGTAACAACACGTTTTTGAATGCTCTCCTTTCGATAATTATCAGCCTGTTTATGATTTCTGTTGTGAGATATGGGAATTTTTTTTCCACAAGAACAAACAGCTTGCCATACATCTCTACTGTTTCTTGTAGGTTCTGATGTTGTTCCTCGGTTTGATATTCTGGACGCTTCCGAAACTCACCTTAAGTTTTTTTTAGCAATTTTCCATACAGAGATTTCTCGAACAGGAAAAGCTTTCACATTCCTTCTCGATTTGTGGATTGGAAGCACCTCTTCTGGTTCTGGATCTTGGCAAATCTTCAATCTTAGACTTGTTCACAAGTTACGCAATATTTCTACAGAATAGTCTCTCGGAACAGTACCTTTGAATAATCAAAAAACGAGTATCTTGTTCGATTTGTGCCTTTTGACGAAATTAAACTGTTTTGAGACAAAATCCAAAACGTCAGCAACTTCAATCATCAACTACATGATGATTGAAGATTCATCAGATTTGGGTTAAACGTTAAAGTTTATCGTCATTTAAATTTGTCCGGTTTATAAAATGAACATTCCTCAGTTAAGATTCCTATACCGAATAACACGCCTTGAATGTATTCTGGGGTGACAAACTCTGGAATACTCAGTGCAAGATGGAAGAATTTTCTTAGACCAAAAACCCCCGGCCAGAGCGTGAATCGAGCCCGAGCCCCTGGCATGATAATGTGTGACACAAACCACTCGGCCACGGGAAGTACTTGATTATGGCTTAGGTTACCCTCGGCATCAATTTTGGTTCAGTAATTCGGTTCAAAGTTTATGGAAATCGAATGATCCGAAAAACTGCTTGATAATGGATGTAAGCGCAAAGATACGCTACACTCTCAAGCTGCGGTATTCATAAATTTATCGTGAATTCATCTTTCATGTCAACACTCCAAAAACCATCAAACTAATAACGATCAACCAACCAACCACACGGCTTTCGTCCAACCCATCACTGATTTTTTCCCGGTGGTGACGCGTAGAGCGGAAGGAAATAAGCAAGTTGCGACACAACATTCAACCCAACACGTGGTGTGCGCGGTAACTCGTAATATGGATGCGACGCTGTGGAAATAATTACAGTGCAGCGATAAATTAATCTAAACTGAGAAACTCGGCACTCGATTTTCGTCAGTAGCAGACTTTGCCAATTCACTGGGATCTGCCCTCCATCCTTCCCCCCCAAAAATAAAAAGAGATCGAAAAAAGGCAGCCCAAAATCAACGCGGTTGACACGGTTCTTTTTCCCCTTGCATCTATAAATTTTATATATTTTGACGTAGGACTACGTCTAACCGGAAGATATAGGAGGTGAAATGAAAATCTAGGCACTGAACAAGTAGGAAAAAATGCAAGATTTGGAACGATTACAACTCGAGCATTTCTCAATAGATCGCAAAGGTTTTTGTATCAATTGATAGGAAATATATCTACGCATCTATCATAATGAATAACATTTCATTTTTCTTGAGATAAATAATTGAATAATTGTGAAATATCAAGCATTGTCCAAATGCGCTATTTGTTTATTTTATATTTAGTTGAAAGTTTGGTCTCGGCAAAAAAATGGAACTGAATCGTGAACATTTTCGTGCGATGATTTTATACGACTTTCGACGTGGATTATCACAACAAGAGTGCGTCAATCAACTTAATTTGACTTTTGGCGATGAAGCTCCATCAAAAACCACTGTGTATCGCTGATATAGTGAATTCAATCGTGGTCGTAGTTCGCTGTCCGACGAGTTTCGTGAAGGTCGTCCAAACTCGACTGTAGTGCCAGAAAACATCGATGCTGTGCACGAAATGATTAAGCAAGATCGTCATGTAACCTATTGTGAGATTGAGGCATCCCTAAGCATTAGTTCCACCAGCATATATGCGATTTTACATGAACACTTAGTTGTGCGAAAATTATGTTCACGTTGGATCCCACATAATTTGACAATCGCTCAAAAAAAAGGCTCGTGTCGATTGGAATAAATGCTTTGAAAATTGGTTTAAGCGCATGCAAAAGTGTATCGATCATCGTGGCGAGTACTTTGAAAAACAATAAAAATATATTCGCAGCTTAACTATTTGTTTTTGTTCCTATTCCCGAAATATAAATAGTGACCCTCGTATGAACTGATTTATTTTGTTTATGCTTGTTTTTGAACTTATTGGTGGTTGGGGTCTTTTAAATTGATCATTCAGTTTTCACAAACCCATGCATGGTTCCCGAATTGAAAGTGGCTTCAAATTACAACACATTGTATGCAGGATGGCATCCTCGAATTTTCTCGGTAGCAAGAACTGCTTTCTTTGGTTGATAACTGATGTTGAAAATTGACTGACGTTACATCTGCATTGTATAGAAACATAACTAAGGAGCAACATGATGAGCTATGTATTTCTTTCTTCTTCTTCTTCTTTTTGGCTTTAAGAGGGTTTAAACTTTTCAGTTCATTCGCCTCTAGTATGTATTTCCTGCAGCTTTATTCTTATTTTAAAGGACTTTAATCCGAAGGTCATCCGTCCCTTTATTCACTGATGGTTTTTCAGAACGCTTATAGCTCGTCTATTTCTCGACAGATCGTAGAGTTCGTCGCCAAAACATCAGTTCTTTTTCATTTTTATTTACATTGTTTGCGGAGACTACAAATCTTACAATTCATTCGTTTCCGAAACCACAGTTTATGGTACGGTAATGTGCTCAATAGTGAAATATATGATAGTGAACGAGCTGAGGACCACTATGCATTCCCTATCATAGCCATCATTTTGATTGTACGATATGTGCATACGCCAAAAGATGACCGGAGTTGAACATTGATTAAGTACAAAGCCTTCAGAAAAATATCAAGAAGCAACTATAAGATAGTGAGAAAAAATTGAGAAAGTTTGTAAAAAAACGAAAAAACACAACATCAAATGTTCTTTTCAGAACCTCCAACATGTTCATAAAGAGTAAACAGTAAACTAATCCATTTTTCAGTTAGATAGGTAGGTATTCACGTAGAAGAAGAAAATAAAACAATATATTTAAAATATATATTTAGCAAAAGCTGTCCCCTTTGTATAGTCCTACGTCACTCCGGTTATGTCCCCGACATTACCCACTCGTCTTTTTTTAATTCCGGGGCTCGCATCCTTTTTTGCCGTGACTGAGCCCGGATACGTGATTGAATCCGCGTTTGATTAATTTGCTGCCGCACGGAATGGGTGCGCCGATACATACAGGATACAATTTTGCGGCCCGAAATTAGTTCACGTCATTTAGGTAATTTGTTTTCGTTAGCGTGTCCGCCGGTTTTTTTTTGTGGGAAGGGGACTTTTTGGGGATGGGTTTTGGATTTTGAAACGATGGTGCGGATGGCAGCTCCAATTGGACGGATTTTCCAGCAGCCGTGGTGTGAGACATATTTAGGTAATTACATTGAATCGATTCGGAAGCGAACCGTTTTATCTGCATGTCGTGAATCGATTTGTTTTTTTTTCTCGCTGCCATTCAGATGAATCGATTTGGTTTGCTTTTTTGTTCGTTGAAATGTAAACAGAATTGGATCGGTTGCTTTTTGCTTTGCAGTCGAAATAGGTGACGCAAAATAAAACGGCCTCGAATCGATTTTTCTAGAGGATTATACCCGGGCTGGATTCGGTTCCAATTCAGCATAAAACCCTTTTCTCGTTTATCGCTATTTGTCGATTGGGCGATTTGTCTGAAATCGACAGTGTGGAAGCCATTCAGAAATCTCTATACAGAGAGTTCGATGAGCATTTAGAAATCATTAAATCCGCTGTTTAAAAACGATGTGTTAAAATGTTCTTAAGTTGAATTTGGATCTCTCATTGCCACACAAATTTAACTATGTGAAGCATGCCTTCCGTTTCCCTTCCTACAAACATAAATAATCACTTGTTCTCCAGACGCAGTGACCGTTGTTTTCACTTCGGTATCCGAGGATGTAAGTTTATCATCCACCCTGACCACAGCAGAGCTCCCTCGGCCACATTGATTCTTGTTTCTTGTTCCAACATAACGAAATAATGTATGGACAGACATGCCTCGGGCTCCGAATTAGAGTTTCTTCACTTCGAACCGCACGGAGAAGAAAAATGTGGGTCACTTCATTCCAGCTAACCACACACTCACACACACATACATACCCATCGGATTAACTGACCCTTTTGATGGGGCAGATCGTGACCAAAATTAAGAGTAAAATGGCAGATTTACGGTGGAGAGATATCCTCGATTTGCTTTATAAGCTACGGGTTGAGGACGGACCAAAAGTAGAGGATAGTTTCTCGTCTGATTTAAGTAGAGCAAGTTTTGATTACTGTGAAGGAGCAGAATGAGAATCGATAGCTTCTGCCAATATTTGACTGCGATTTATCTACCTCCATCTTGCAGCTAGTTTCAATGTTTGTTTTTTCAGTATCCTTTTGATTTGATTCTTATTTTATGTGTGATTTTGTTGATTATATCATATCTGAAAGATATTTCTCGAAAGATTTTCCATTATTCTGTTTCAAATATTTTTTATCTACTTCCAATGTTTTCGTTTTATATTTATTCTCAAGCAATTCTCAAAACACACTTGCTATATTCTTGCACACTAAACATTGCTTGAAACTCGTTTCCTAAATGCTCTGCATATTTCCCAAATCCTTTCAATATTCCAAAACTGGTTCTAGGGTTCCAAGTTGATGCTAAGCCATCTTTCATCAGAGTTCTCAAGATCTCCCATCCCTAGCAAATTTTCTGTCTATTTCTGTCTTTTTGAGTCTCGAGTTTTGAATTTATTAAGTTTATAGCTTTCATTTGATTTCTGAAGCTATAGGCAATTTTCTCCAATTTCGGTTACTGCGTCAATTCTATTTTCTAGTTTTCAAAGAGAGTTTCATATGCCCTCAACTAGTTTTCCTCTTCCTCTTCCTCTTCCTCTTCCTCTTCCTCTTCCTCTTCCTCTTCCTCTTCCTCTTCCTCTTCCTCTTCCTCTTCCTCTTCCTCTTCCTCTTCCTCTTCCTCTTCCTCTTCCTCTTCCTCTTCCTCTTCCTCTTCCTCTTCCTCTTCCTCTTCCATCAGTTTTATTCGAGTTTTTCTAGAGTTTACCTAAGTTTTCTAAAAAAAATCTCAAGTCTTCCTCTTCTCAAAGTTTTCAAACATGATTATATCGACTCTGAACTTCCCAAATCATTGTTTTCTCTTGTTTTTACAAGTTTTATCGAGCACTCTAAAGTGTTTTCAAATATGTCCTGCTTCTAAAGTGTTTTAAGGCTCCAATTTTCTGAAGTCTTCTGAACTGATCCCAAAATTTTGACGTAGGACTACGTCTTTCATTTTGTTACTGGGGTGTAAGTTCAAAGTTTCGAAAACGAAAGCGTTACGCCGGAGAACGAGATTTAGAACGTTAATAGCTCCTAAACAACTGCACGAAATGGTACGATAAACACTTCACACGAAAGATAAAATGTTTAGGCGTTATATGCTTGTTACTTTTTGATCCAAAACTAGTTTCATTGGCCTCAAATTACTTTCAAAACAGGGTATTGAAATCACACCAATCGGTATATAAGCGAGTGCCGCTCGGAAATCCTCTCAGTTATGATTGCGCAACGATTGAGGTACGATCGCTGGAATGGATGGATAATTCCCTAACACAGACTTCAAAACCATGGAGCCTGTGGAATTCGACATAGCAAATTAGATGCAACCAAAGGGAACTTTTGTACTCGTTTGCGTTTTTGCAAATTGGAATGTCTGGGGAAATCGGCACTTTCTTGCGTTTCAGGAAATCGGAATGTTTCTCAAAACCATGGAGCCAGAGGAGATTGGCATAATAAATTAGGTGCAAGCAGTTTGTAATCGTTTGCGTTTCTGCAGATTGGAATGTTTCCCTAATACAGCCTTCAAAATCATGAAGCCTGGGGGAATCGGCGTTGCAAAACAGATGCGAGCTGCGGGTACTTTTGTACTCGCTTGCGTTGCTGCAAATCGGATTGTATCCCTAACACAAATTTCAAAACCATGGAGCCTGTGGAATTCGGCATAGCAAATTAGATGCAAGCAAATTCGTTTGAAATCATCATAAAGTTCATTCGGTTTTCTTAGGTTGACTCAAGTCTTCCTAAACTTTTTTCAAGTCTCTAAGAGATCTCACGATACCTGAAACGCATTCAAGTCTTCTCAAGTGTGTTTTGGGTATGACTGAAGACATACAAGTCTTCTAAAGTCATCTTCGTTCAAGTCTTTTCAAATTCATTCAAGTCTACTCACGTCTTCTCAAAACTGTCTGTGTCCCTCACGATCTTCTCGAATCTGTTTAAGTCGTCTTTTAGAATTTTTTCGAGTTATGTCGAGTCTTCTCAGGTTTTCTTTTTGCGGTTTCCAGATCCCTGAGGTCTACTAAAGTCTTCCCGCGTATTCCACAACTCATTCATGTCTTTTTATAATCTCAAGATTCCTGAAACGCCTTCATGTCTTCCGATGCGTTTTAAAGTCTCCATAAGTCTCTTCGAGTTATTTCAAGTAACTCTCTAACTTCAAGTCCTTTGAGGTTTTCTGGGCTCTTTATAAATATTTTGAAGTCTTCTAATGCCGTATATATTTTCTAATCGTTTGAAATCTTTTAAAGGCCATTTCAGCTTTCCGAGATCTCTCACGCTTCATGGAACGCTTTGAAGTTTTAAAGCATTTCAAAGTCCTTTTAACTTTTCTCCGATCTTATCAGTTTCTTCCACGATCATGAGTGTTCTCAAGTTGTCCAAAGTGCGTTCGAGATTCTCTAGTTATTTTTTATAAACAGTATTTCTTAGGCTCTCCCTAGTCTTGAAAGCCAATGTATACTTTTGACGACTTCTGAAATGTCTCTAGAGGATTCCGATCTATTTTAATTTTGGTTTTTTTCAGGTTCCCTTCACAAGACTTATCTAGACAAATGTGTTCTATTATTTTGTTTATTTTTCCTACTTTTCATCCAATTTATTTTTGTCTCCTTCTCAAGCTCTCTTTAGTATTCTCAAGTGTTCTGAAGTCTTCCCAAGACTTCGGGAGTATTTGATAGTCTTTAAAAGTATCCCAGAGTTTTTGCAAGCCTTCGTAAGTCATCCGAGAACTTTTGTCTCCCCTAATTTAGATCTCAGTCGTTCCTAAAAAGCTAGTCTTATCCTAGTATATTTCATACTTTAAGTCCTCTGATGATCATTTCTTGGTACTTTCAAGTATTTCATAATCTTTCGGAGCGTCATTTTCACCAGATTACATCTGACATATCATTCGAGTATTCTGGGTTACCCATCTCGTGGAATCTGCACACTGCTTCAGCTAAAATGGTTTTGTGTGGCTGGAAATTTTCTGAGCGCATTGTTGTCAATCATAACAACGTAACATTAGCATGCGCTTTTCAGTACACGAAACCATTATAATACGCTTTTATCACGATAACATACCACCGTTTCGTGCACTCGGGGTAAAAGCAGGGAATTATGTTATCTTGCTCGTTATCTGATGCCACGGTGATGATGGTGGCATGCATAGACATTACCTCCCCAAACCATCTATTCGGTGGAACTGGAAAAAAATCTCGACAAAACGAGCTTCGCTGCGGCATCAATAATTAGGCCACAAACGGAAACGTGATCCTTTCCGGCGGTACCGTAACTGAACGCGAAAAGCTTTCACTACTTCGGATCGAATCCCGGATGTCGGTGATTTTCAATTATCTGACTCTGACTGAAGGCTGCCTACTTGAAACGCTAAACCATCATTGTTTCATCGGCGAGAGACTTTCGAACCGAATGTAGGATTTCTTTTCTCATTCGCGCGGCTACCCCAAAATTTCAATCACGAATTTTGACGTTTCTTCGTCGAAGTTATAAAGCCTACAACACGACATAAAGCGGATTATGCGCTATATTATCTGCTCTCCTGCCTTTCTGTTTTCATCTTCCTTTCTCGGCGGAAAAGTCTGCTCAACACGGAACGCTCTATTGTCTTCAACTGCGGAGCTATGTAACCACCATTTTCCACATCCTCTCCGCCACCCCGCACCAAGCCACTGAAGGAATTTTGCGTTCGGCGACGACTTCACTCCATTGTTTCCGAGTGATGTGCCGTTTCCAGAGACTGTCACATAAACAACTCAAAGCCAATAATGTACCAACCGACCGAGCATCAGACCGCCTCCTCCCATCCCTTCCGGCTTAAGGAAGCCTGAAATATGACATTTCCACATTTGGGTTGTCTCGTATTACATTTCCTATTGTGTGGGGTGCCTGTGGTGGGAGTCTGGCAGCCGGTTGCCAGCAGAACGCGAAAATGAAGAAACATGAATGAGACAGAAGGAGATAACGTCAACGCTGGGAAGCGGCAGTCGACAACCTGAGCCGGGACGAGATGACGGCGTCTCTCGCAGAAAGACAATAATGGTATCAAAAGCTGACGCCGCCGCCGTCGCAGCTGCTGCTGGGAAACAGGACCAAACATAAACAACAAAAAGGACATAATGAGCATTAAAGATTTTCTGTTTGGTAGGGGAGAGGGGATCGTATATCGGTTAGGAGAACAAAAAATTGGAGTACATTTTTGAAACATGGTTGATTTGTTTGCTAATTTTATCTGTTGTGACACATTCGTGATTATGACAAACGACTCACTGACCAAGGGACATCAAATGTTCTCGTGAACCATCATTTTTCGCGAATTCCTAATATTCCTATTTCGAAAAATACAACCCAAATTATGTATGATCTGGCTCAACTAATTCTAGGCAACTAGGAGGAAAAGTGGAGAATACGGATATGTTAAGAATACTTCGAATATATCGTTGGAAAATCATGTTTTCGAAAACTTAAATGCAGTTTCTTGCAATTCAATATTCGGCCCCATGTTTTACAAAAAAAAATGTTCTTTAATGTAATGTTTTTTTAATGAAACTAGAACATACTGAACAGAATAACTTTTTTTTTTGTGGTGCAGGTAGGCTTCTATTCTGGGACCGAATGAGGTGTGTTTCCTGAACCAAGATGATGAAGCACGTGTTGTAATGGGCAGGCACCGATTAATGTATCTCGAATATCGCATCAATCTTCCGGATCATGATTTTGTGATGGCCGCTAAGCCTAAGCTTATTACTTCTGTAATCGCAAAATGCGATTCGAATGTATTTCATCATGGGCTCGATTTTAGAAGGATGTCCGAGCTGTCCGAGAATTCGAAATTATTCGATATGAAGGAATAATCAAGCCAGTAATAATTAATGTGGATGGATGGCCAGACGAGTATCCTCGTTATTAAAAGGTCATAAAGCCTATCCACGTTAAATTTCGGACACTTTTCTTTCAGTGTAGTTTATGAAATATTCCACTAATCAATGAAATATTTCACTTACATGACAGCTGAAACCCTCCTCTTTATTTTGATGTCCAACATGTTTACATTCTTCTTCAGTTTGGTAAAATGGCGTCGAATCAAGTGGAAGTACGCAAACGCATTTTGCGCGAACGGTAGCAAAAACCAACACTCTCAGTACGCGATCTCGCCAAAAAGCTAAAACTGCCCAAGAGTACCGTGTTTAGTGTGTGTAAATTGTTTGACCAGCGCTTAACTGTGGATCGGAAGATTGGAAGCGGAACAAATCGTAGAGTATGCTCCCGACAGATGGACCGAAAGGTGGTTGCTATTATTGAGAAACATCCCAACCTTTCAGTTAGAAATGTGGCTCGAAAGGTTGGAAAATCAAAATCATATGTACAAAAAGTGAAGCAGAGGCATGGACTGAAGACGTACAAAGTGAAAAAGGTGCCCAACCATGATGATAAGCAAAATTTCACTGAAAAAAGCCGTGCTAAGGTGCTCTACACCCAGTTTTTGCAAAAATGTTCATGCACCATGATGGACGATGAAACTTATGTTTTATACTGCAATGCGAAGGAATGCCGTAGCCAGGTGTTTTCGGACCAAGAAGCGGTCTAAATTCCTCAAAAAGTACTTGGTTTGGCAGGCCATATGTGGTTGTGGCCGAAAATCCAAATCTTTCCTCTCTACCGGCACTATCAACAAAGATGTCTATAAGAAGGAATGTCTCCAGAAGCGGTTGCTACCATTCATAAGAAACCACGGCTCTCCAGCGTTGTTTTGTCCAGATTTGGCCTCTTGTCACTATGCAAAATCCATCCTGGAATGGTATAATGCATATGAAGTCAAATATGTGCCAAAAACAGCAAAACCACCGAACTGTCCAGAACTTCGCTCAGTGGAAAAGTATTGAGCTCTGTTTAAGCGAATACTATTCGAAACTAAGAAGAAAGTGAATGACATTAATGATTTCAAGAGGAGATGGAAAAGCGCCGCCGCCAGCATATCTGTGGATACTGTACGGAACTTAATGGCAGATGTTCCCAAGAAAGTTCGTGAATTTTACAGACAACGTAATTAACATCGAAGTAAGCTTTCCTTGTTTTAGATATGAGTCTATTTTACTGAAATAAACAATCGGTTTTATTGTATTACGTGAATTTTTGTTTTACTGGCATCATCTTGGTGTCCGAAATTTAACGTGGACAGGCTTTAGATGTGGTGAATTATCATTTCAATTTATTGAATCTTGATGCAATATCCGTTGCTACAAATGATCTAGGATGCAGTGCTTTTAACCGATCTGAACGTCAAATGGCTCATATTTCCCGGGAGATAGCAGGTTTAATAATACGTCTCAGCTAAAGACCAAATGGATGTTCCGTCTATGTTGGTTCGAAATTCTATGCACTTGTCGAAAATTCTACCGGGTCACTACTTGAGTATTGGAATTTTCCGTGTGACACATTTTGTCCATCTCAGAAAGCAGTTTTACAAACCAGTATTTGTCGAACATGTTTCATCTATTTCGCATCACAAGTGGTGCTCAAGGAACACCGAAAGCTTCACAAGACCGGACTACTTGGTAAACGTCAGTACCCCAAAATGTTGGTTCAAAACGAGGAAACGAGTTATTAGTGGTAGAAAATAATGAGTCTATGAGTCGAAGATTCGGATACAGAATTACAGTTTGTAGTAGATGAAGATGATTTTAGCATATTTCGAATACAAATGAGGGGAGGGGATCGAAATACCGCACTTTCGACGTAGGATTACGTCTTTCGGGAACATATTGGGGTACAAATTGAAAATCGAAAATCGAGCACATCGTGAAAATTGTCCAATTTCAAACGCTTATTGCTCAGTCATTTCATGATGGATTGATGAAATTTTTGCGCCAATCGATTTCGTTATGGATTACTCCATAACAATTTTTTATATTGAATAAAATAATATATGTCATGAAACTAACCATCGAACAATTGAAAAATCTCAACACCTATCCTAACTGAAATACCCACTTCTGATTGGCCAAATTGACGACACATGCGGCGGTTCCCTAACAGAGACATCGAAGCCAAGCTGCCTGGGGGAAATCAACATTACAAATACATGAAAGTAGGGGGAGCTTTTCCTCCCACCGAAATGTGTTCCCTAACATAGACATCAAAACCAAGGTGCTCGGGGAAATCGGCATTGCAAATATATGCAAGTCGGGGGCATTTTTATATTTCAAGTAAGGTGAGTGATATGATTAATTCTAGCAAATTAAATTTAAATTTGGAACATTAATGTTGGTTGCTTCGTGAAATTTCATATAAATGACCGATCGTGTATTATGAAAAAATGTAGCATAAGTGTAAGTGTAAAATTGTATATGATAGCAGTTGTGTTAAAAATGACTTGATATATGAAACGGTTTATTTCAATTTTCATAAATAAACACCAAGGTGTGTTTCCGTTCGAGAACGGGTCGTTTGGTTTAAGCTGTTTGTTTTGTTGTGTGGAAAAGTGATGAAATATTAGAAAAAATGGTTGCTCTACATATAGTATCAGGTGTTGTTAGTCCAATTCAAATTCGCATTGGGTTGAATAAACACTCAGAAAGTAAAAATTATAAAAGAAAGTTACCTTCTTCAATTCAAATATGTTTTCCACTATATTAAAGTAACATGTTTTTACTGATGAGAAAAATTGATAATTGTGTTCGGTATTGATAATTATCATATATATCATTAATGAGTTTTTTTTCTTTATTTCATCCATACATAACACGGTAGGCATCTCGTCTAGGGTCACAGAGGGCGGTTCTCATCTTATCTCATTCCACTCCGGCATATTCTATCTGATACGCGACATCTACCGACTAATTACTATCCTTCTGTCATCATCACTCGGTTGTAAACACTGGTGAAGTGAACAAACAATACCCAATAACCAAACAAAACGTCCCTTTTCAGGGCCACCAAATCATTATCAAGACACAACCCTCCTGTGACTTTTAGCATTACGTAATTTGTATACCACGCCTTTTTTGACACCTAATCTCGCTTTGATGTTAAATTACATATCGTGTTGGGGAAATCATATTCCACTGTCTCTGCTTGCTCTTTTTGGTTGGTACCATTTGAGGAGCACAAATTGGACCAATCAAAACGTGGCACTTAACGCTTTTGGATAAAGCTTGGCATTTCACAATTATTAAATTGTTTATCTTTAAAAAATGAAATGTTGATGATGATGATGATGGACCCGCCCACATTGAATTATCCGTTCGTATAAAACTTCGTCATAAAATTTAAAAATATATCGGTCGGCTGTTAATGAACCACAGCTTTCACGTGTGAAATACAGTGCCTCTTAAATGCTGTAAGTGTTGTTGCACGTTTAATATGTCTTGGCATCGAGTTGAACACATTTATACCTTTGAAATAGAACGAACTTTGTGAAGCACATGTCAAGAAATTGGGTGATCTCAATTCATTCGCGTTTCTTGTGTTATAACTGTGAAAGTCACTTCCTCTTTCAACTCGATCACACAAATATCGAGGCAGCAAACCTTTAACTACTTTGAAAATGAACACCATAGTTAAATAAACAATCCTTTGCTTCACGGATAACCATTGCAGAGCATCCAAAATTAAAGATGAGGAAGTGAATCTGTTACATTTTAGTATCAACCGCATTATTTTGTTTTGCAAGCGCTGTGTTGAACTTGAGTTTGTCATCAATAATCACGCCAAGATATTTAATATCCCGAACGCAAATGTTATTCATTGTGTTAAATGTGTAAAAATATTTACTATCAATTGATGCAAACGTCTTTGCGATCTATTGAGAAATGCTCAAGATAAAAGCATTCGAAATCTTTCATTTTTCCCTGCATGTTCTGTGTTTAGGTTTTCATTGCACCCCCATATACTCCGGTTAGACGTAATCGTCAAAATCTAGCTAACCTGTAGCGTCTGCCAAACCACGTTGAACTCAAACATCGATACATACTTACGTGGTACATGAAATAGAGAGAAAGGAATGAATTCGTTTTGGGGGAAGTCACCTCAAAATGCAATGAAAACAATTTGACGGGGAAGAATGAAATAAGATAGTCGAGTCGTAGAGGGGGAAAGTGACTAAACGTACTACTGACTGTTTAGTCGTTTTGGCGGAGAAACTGCGTGAAGAAGACAAAAGTCATTTCCAACTGAATACGGAAAAGAATTTCCCCATAGTCAGCTGACTATTCTCAGTTGAATATGACTATGCCGAACCCTGACCAGTAGTGTGTAAGACGAAAACATAGCTATAAATTGGTGAACGTCATTTGGGAACACAATCTAGAATGTCACTTGGATAACTAAGCAGGGTATCACAATAGGAATTAGGATGATGTTGATGGTGAAGCGGGTTAGAAAAATCGCTGCTATTCCACAACTACTCAACCATGTAGCGTAGACAATTGTATTTAATGTGTCCAGGCAGTAGTTTGCTTTTTGGCCTTTTCAAGAGCAGCCATTTGGAGTATTGAAAGAGAACTTCAACAAGAGTTTCCAACAACCACAGTCCTCCGTCAAACTCCCGTACGTTCCTGTGGGCATACACACTTTTACTTTTTTTTTTTTTCGACCTTTTCAAACATTCGAAGAGATTTTCTTTAAACTGACCGGCCTCCTGATTGGTAATTGTTTCCCAGACGTTTCCCGATTATTCGACCTGTTTTCAAACTAATCCAGGAGGGATTCCTTTATTTTTTCCACTTTTCCCAAGACGGTTTCGAGAGACGTTCGATGCACTTAGACTATCCGCACAACTGCGCACAGAAGTGAGTAATTTAGTAATGCATTTTGGGTACCATCATTCTCCGGAATATAACTGTCAGCGAAGAGACGGCGAAGCAAGTGTCTCCAGCTCATGGCACACGGTACTAAAGGGTGTGTCACATCAAATTGCATCACGGAAAAAACGCTGTAGAAATTCGCCCAGTAGACCGATCCTTTTGATAATTTTAGACAGTAAAATAAAAACTATAAAACAACTTTTGGCATTTTCTTTTTATTCATACTTCGAGCCCAAGCCCGTATGCTCGCACCTTCCGCTTTACCCCGTCCATAAGGTTTTGTACAACGTCAGGTTGTAGTTTTTTTTGAACAGAAATCCATTTTCTCTTGAAGTCTGCCTCCGATTTGACAACTTTTGGGTTCTTCCGGAGGGCCTTCTTCATAATCGCCCTATATTTCTCTATTGGGCGAAGCTCCGGCGCGTTGGACGGGTTCATTTCCTTTGACACGAAGGTGACTCCGTTGGCTTCGTACCACTCCAACACGTCCTTTGAATAGTGGCACGAAGCGAGATCCGGCCAGAAGATGGTCGAGCCCTCGTGCTGCTTCAATAGTGGTAGTAAGCGCTTCTGTAGGCACTCCTTAAGGTAAACCTGCCCGTTTACCGTGCCGGTCATCACGAAGGGGGCGCTCCGCTTTCCGCAAGAGCAGATCGCTTGCCACACCATGTACTTTTTGGCAAACTTGGATAGTTTCTGTTTGCGAATCTCCTCCGGAACGCTGAATTTGTCCTCTGCGGAGAAGAACCTTTTGCCTTTCGTCGCGGTTAGGAGCCTTCTGAACCTTGTATGTACGCAGGCCCTCCCGCTGCTTGGTCCGCTGGACGAATGAACTTGAAAAAATTCAGCTTATTGGCGACATCCCGGACCGAACTTCTAGGATCACGTCTAAACTGCTTAACTAGGCGCTTGTGATTTTTTTCACTGACGGAGCATCCATTTTTGCCGTTCTTCATCTTCCGGTCGATGGTTAGGTTCTCGAAGTATCGTTTTAGTACTCTGCTGACCGTGGATTGGACGATTCCCAGCATCTTACCAGCAACTCCGGATTCTCGAAATGAGTGCGCAGGATTAATTCACGACGCTCTTTTTCGTTCGACGACATTTTTCCAAATTTACGAAAAATTGACAGTGAAGCATGGCCAACGTGATCTATACACTCTTATCTGATTATAAGCGAAAGCTGAAGATATAATTCCTAAAAATTAAATTTCTACAGCGTTGTTTCCGTGATGCAATTTGATGTGATACACCCTTTAGCAAGTGCCACCGTAATTCCTCTCTGATTGATCGCTATGAATCAGTCAAATAAATGGGGCGAAGTCATCTTCGAACCTACGAAGACACAGCTGTGGGGATTCCTCTCGGTAGAAAGCAGCTTCGCGTCGTCCAGAACAACTTTCCTCTGGTGTGGTTCGTGGATCCAGGGGGAAAAAGTAGCGCGGATCGGTTTACCGAGTTCGTTATTCATTGGGCGCATTATGCCCAATGATTGAGCTTGTTGCTTTCGTCCAGCCGGGACGGAATGATGGATGGTGGATTCGTAAGTTGGTGAGAGACTCGGCGACGTGGTTCGTCCCATAAGTAATTAAGCTGCCGCTTCAGTGGGTCATTATTCGGCAAATTTGCTGGAGCGTTAATTTATGATACTTCTCAAAACACGGCCAAATCAATAGTGGGAGTAACGAACGCTAAGCCGTCCATCATCCGTCTAATGACAATGGAGTGTCACCGCAGAGAAACAAGTTCCTTCCGGAAACACCATTTTGTTGCGAGGAATAGACCACAAAGTAGTACGGGCCCCAATGGCGTAAATTGAACTCACTCCGGAAAATTTCTGAGTCGCTCGGATTGAATTGGACCAAAGTAGGAGACACATACTCGACACGTTGCGTTTCAGGAACACAAAAAAAACTAAACTTCTCACAGCTCACATAAGAGCGAAAAACAACCGACAAATGGAGGAAAAGCGGCGTCAGAGTGCAGCAGTAGCTTTTACTTTGTGGGAATCATCGCCGGATTTAGTGTTTGTTTCGCTGAAGCCGCCTCTTCTGCTTATCGTCACGAGATCACATTCGAGCTTAATTTCGCCGTCGTCACACCTCAAGAAAAAGGAAAACACCGTCCGCCGTTGTGTGTGGGTGGGTGGGTGTCTGTATCCACGTTCGTGTGCTCTCCACTAAGTGAGTGAACATACTTTGCACCACACTTTCTCGTATTCTCTAGGGGCAAGTTACCTCTGAAGTGGGCATCCCTCTCCCTTGGCTCTCTCCCTCTGTCTCTTTTCCCAACGTATGCTTCATTCTCTATTTGTGTTTCAATAAAAAGTTTCGCGCAAACTTTCGCTACGACCAAGCAACCAACCGACCGACCAGATTCTCCTCCCCCAGATCTGGCACAATCTGTGCCAAAACTGTGAAATAAAAATGAAATGGTTATGCTTGCGATGGCGGGGAGACTTTGACTGCGAGCGCTCGGGGAAATGGAATTAGGGTTTGGTTGCGCAGCATCAAATTGCACGCCGAGAAACGGGATGCTGAATTGGGAAGTTTTGCACCGAGAGGAAGGAATGGAAACTTAAAGATTCTTAACAGTTCGTAATTGAATTTGTTCCGTACTTTTCGCTTCGTACGTTCAATTTAGCAGCGCTGAGGGAGAGGAAAAAGTTCAATAACGTAATGAAATGTTGCTATTATGGTGCGCAGATGAATTCAAACTACCAAAATTCTCAATTCGACAGTTTCACTAACATTTTTCCCCGTCTCTCGTTTCATTCCAGGTCAGTACACAACTTCGATCGATGCGTTATGTCCGAGACATAGGGTAAGAAACCTCATTCACTTCCCACCTATCACCACAGCACAGCTCTGTTATTGCTCTCCGGAAAATGAGACAATTTTCCAGTATAGGCAACAAACGATCGACCGACCGACTGACATTGATGCGGCGATAACAAGCCGTCGTTACATCTCCAGAGCCACAAACAAACTAGGAAAGTGAAACTTCCCCATTATGACATGCGGAGACGCCTGATGGCATAGCCCAAACCGAACAATGAGAAAGTTGTGCGCGTGTATGCACTTTTCCGCCAAATTCTTCATATAATGTATCATATTACACATCCGCCTCATCATCATCAGCATCATCATCATCTACGATGGCAACAATAGTTGTATTATTTTGGTGCATCGTTGTTTAATCCTCTCCTAACAAGTGAATGCACAATGCATCCACCAGCGAGCGAGAAAGGCTCCGAAAACGTAACTTTTTATGAGTCAGAGTAGATCGGATGAGTGGGTGTCGGTTGTCGAAAACACAAAGCACTTCAAATTATTATCACAGGCGATGGATGCGTTTAGAGTTTCGTTCTTTGCCCATAGTCCGAAGAAGCGGTGGGCAGATTGAGTTTGAGCTTAAGCTCAGGTTGATTGAAAGTTTCATAGCTGTTCTCTGTGGTCGATCCAAACCGGGGAATTTGCGCACAAGGGGTGCACTGAATGGCGCTTGGGGGCAGCAAGCAAGGCCCGAAATATTCAAAGATGAAAAATGAAAATCGATTCTGTTCTCAGTAGCTTCATTCCGATTAGGATTACATTGGCATTCGCCGTCAACATGGTTTGAATTGACTAGAAAATGAATTGACGAGCGTTGAGAGCGAGGATGAATGAATACAAATCTGCCTCTTCATTCAACCTGACTTCAATTCACACTTCTACTCCCTCTGACACGAGTCTCTTTACTTGCGTACACAATCTTATTTTTACGTCCATATATAATTTTCGTGTACGATACTAGAAAATCTAGCGTATCTGTAGTATATGTCAAACCGCGTTGAACTCAAACATCGATACATGCATACATGATACATGAAAGAGAGAAACAAATTCAAATGACATGAATTGACAAGTCTCAGAGTGAGATAGCAACTAAACGCCCGAATGACTGTTGAGTCATGTTGACGGAGAAGAAGCCCAATTGAATACGAAAGCGAATTTCTTCATAGTGCGCTGACTATCCTCAGTTGAATATGACTGAATATGAGCCCTGGCAGCAAGTTTCGGTGATTCAAACTTTCAATAGTCAATAACGACGCCGGCCACGTATGAATGTATAAACGCGGATCCTCATAAACACGAAAAATCCGAAGTTCGGATGTATTTCAACTCGCTGAGGCGGAGAATCTGTTCGGGAAACCCACGAAAGACAAACATTCTTAGAAAATAACAACCGAACAAATTTATATACTCCCCTTCTTCACTTTTTCAAAACTAGTTGACAACTTTTAAATGCAAACGAATTGAACAAAAGAGCATTGCAAACTTATTCGATTCCTGCTTGACGTTCATTCAGTAATGTAAAAACACTTCATTCCCATCTTTTAAATCAGAAGGAAAATGTTTAAAATAAAATAATAACACTCCCAGCATTTCGCGCATTTAATACCGTCTGTTCTTTTGCCAGAATCAAGATTTGGCACCGATCCGGCACGGATTCTACGAGCTTTAGGAAAACGGCTGGCTCGATTTTATTCCATTTATCAACGATGGCTGGCTTTAGTTCCGTCAGATTCGCTGGATTTTGTCCTCGAACTCTTTTCGTGAGTCCGGAGACTGAGAGATCCAATCAAGTGCCCTTGTTTTCTTTCTTGGCATTGTGTCACTAGTTTTGATGTGTACTTGGGATCTCCATCTTGTTGATATGAAACTCCGGGAAACCGTCAACTTTCTGATACTGGTGTGAAGATTGTGTTCCAGAATGTCCAACTAAACGTTATTTGTCATGATATTGTCAAGAAATTCTTACGTTCCGCAACCATTCCAGAACATTGAGTCCTACGCCATCACTGATCCTGAAATATATCAGGGTGTCATCTCAAAATCCTAAATATTTTTTTTTGATATTCCGTAATTTCCCTGTAATTTTCCACAAAAAATCAAGACTTAGATAACTGGGAAACATATGCAAATTCAATGAACTAGAAAGAGTAAATTTACAAACGATATCTTGCAATTAATGAAAATGCTTGAGTTAAATGACGACTAATAACAAGCGTAGGAAGATAAGCAATATAATTAATTAATTTAGATCAAAGTTTTAATGAAGAGTACAGTGACCAACACTAAGAAAATTGATTTGTTTCTTTATATCAATGCACGCATTGCACTGAGTATGTAACGAGATGGATCTTTCGTGCATCGCCATTCAATAAGCATCAAACAGACGTCTAACAGATGCACACAGACTCTCGGTCAAAACCGTCAACTAAGCTAGGAGCTCGTTGCATCAGAAAAGAGCCGATGCGCACGAGAGCAAATACGAATGACAACTAAAAGTATCGAAGGTGTGCTATTCACATGTGTGAAATATTCGCTAGCGTTCACAGCTCGAGGGGAAACATAAAACATAAAACGAGCAGAATAAGTGACCTTTGTTGTTCGGGGCACAGAAATATTTTGAGAATTTTCCTCTGAGGAGACGCAATACTTATACGCTACCGACAGCTTACTTACTTTTCGCTATTTCCCTTCGTTGTTTCTATTCTAGTGGCTGCATAAGTTGCCCGTTATTGACAGCTCTGTTCGGGAAAGCACACAAATGGACAGAACAAAAGTATGGGGTAATGGGAATGCGTGTAATTTTCATCAATTTCTACCGTAGACAGACTATGGGATTGTAATGTATAGCATATCAAACAAATCTTAGAAAATTTCCGATTCGATTGGTATGCAAATCGTTAAAATCCGTTCGCAGCAAAAATAGTTATAACCGTTAACTTTATTTCATAAAAACGTGACCTATTTTCTGATTTGGCACCCTTAATGTAAGACGTAGTTCTACGTCAAAAATTCGATCTGAAAAAATACATGAGGCGACATCGGAGAGCAGCTAGCGCCGTAGCTGCTATTTATGTCACCCGGAATAATATTCGAGGCACCGGCTATCGTAGATGGTGAGTTCAACCTACGAGCCAAAACCGCGAGCAGGAGAGATTTTCGGTATGGTGATACGACAAAGAGACCTCGATTATTTTCTGAACTCGACTTATGTCTCTTTAAGGTTGTGTAGCCATTAGGCCGTATGAATAAAAACAAAATTCACCTTTACTTTACTTCATTCGAGCAGTCGAGCAGTGAGATTAAGTTTTTACTACGTTTGGTATGAATGAAAGAAACAACTTTAGTATTTACTTTTCGAAAATGGATGTTTAGCTGATTTCGTATGAATAAAACAGCATTCTTTAAGTATTTACTTCGTTATTATCAAGTATGCTCATGAGCATACTTTGTATCTGAAAACACTATTATTCGTTTTGATGTCATATACGATTTATGTTTAATGCTGCTATCTTGCGCTTGAAGTTAAACAAGTTAACGATCCGCATTGATGGCATTGAGCTTCGTTTACTAGTTTAGGGGAGCGTAAAAAAATTGATTGATTTCCAGGCGGAATGAACACGTTTTTAAAATTTAAATTATGAATGAAAAATAACCTTTACGTACCAATTTGGCATTCTGTTTAAATGAAAAACACTTTTGTTTGCAAGTGGTGAAAAAATCTTGTACGAATATTGTTTTTGAATACAACTTTATATTATAATGAAAAGTTTCAGTAATGATGTTGGAAATGTATAGACAAAGGGTTAAGTAAAAGTCGGAAAAAAGTGTTTTAAGTGATTAAATAACATGATGTGAACATTTTCATTCAAATTTTAACATTTGAAAACTGGCTTCGTGTCTTCTAATATGATAGGTATTACACTGACGAGATAGGGACCCAAACTATGGTCCCTAATTGAAAGTCGCCACCAGATGTCGACACTATTCCTTTTTCATCGCGAATTCACGCTTTGTCCAAAAAAAAAAACGTTTTGAAACGGAACCTAAACAATCAGTTGATAGATGTTAGACAGAGTAAAAACTATGTTCGAATTCGAAAATCAAATTAGTAAAGTAAACTTTTATTCATACGGATTCAAGTAAATACTAGGAAAGTTTACTTTACTTGGAAACTGGCAGAATAAGTAAATCCTTTTTTTTATTCATACGACCTATTAACACAATATGGAAGTGACGATGCCAATTATAATTTACGCTTCATTGATGTTGGTGCATATAGTGGAGATAGCGATGGAGGAGATTTTATCAGCTCTGAATTTAGAAACGATGTCAATTAGCCTGGCCCTTATATTCTGTCTAACTCCTACAAAATATTACCACATCACATTGTTGGTAACACAGCGTTTCCTCTAAAGCCCAACCTCATGCAACATCTTTCGGCTGTTTATGGAAGCTTCAATTATCGGCTTTATCGTGTTAAAAAACGATTGAAAACATAACTCATCTTGGTTGCACGTTGAAAAATATCGAAAAAGACAATATAATTACTCCCAGAAATTGCTGACATAGATGTGGAAGTGGTAACGATGCTCCACAACTTCATGAGTGCAGAGGGTTGTGAAGGTTCTATGAATTTAAGCGAATGGCGTTCTCAAGTTTCATTTCTTATGGATTTTTCAGCTTCGTATCAGCTACCTGCTACCTGAAAATAAACAATTAAAACAACAATTTCGTTTCTATTTTATTCTCGCTGTTGGCGACCACCTTTTCTGTCAGCAAACTCCTTTTTTGATTTTGAGTCTGCTTGAAGCTGTAATATCCATTGTATTAAATTTAGAACTAAAATTATAAATTTGTGACTTACGATTTAGTCTTCTTTTAAGTGGCCAACAATTTAAATATTTTGTATTTAGTTCTATAAGTGATTTTCAGCTCAACTTTATAACAATTCGGTTTTCAAAATGGTTCTTTAAATTTACAATAACAATAACAAAGAGGTTTGGCTCACGTTGTATGAGGGGTCCGTCGTCGTTTTGTCGTAACACTTGCATTCCGATTGATAATACTTTTAAACGTTTGAGGACTTATTGAGGTCACCGTTTTTATTCAGATGAAAATCGGTGAGGCATCAGTCCAAGAACTCAGCTTCCAGCGGTTTAACAGTCGATATCGGCATCTTCTCCATCTATTCACATATGTGTTTTACGAGGGCATCATTACTCGTAGGTTCTGCTACACACATTGTTTTCACCATGTGCTACCGTTTGCCGGAGGCACTCGTTTGTTTCCACTATTTCGATGAAATTTGTTTCAAACTCGATTTTCAACAAATCTGAGAACGTAGAAAAATCTTGTTCTTGTTGTGTGCACGACATTGATTGAATGTTGTAAAAAACAACACATTGACATATTCAACGCAAGCAGTTTAGAACCAACGTGGGAAGATTTTTAAATCTATTACGTCACAGATTTTGTTTATATATGTTACTTTTCTTATAATAGTCCACTACATAGGAAAAGTATTGTTATTAATAGTAAAAATATGCAGATGAAATGAACGAACTAGTTTTTTTTCTTAAATCAATGTTAGCGTTCAAAATCATAAGGGCCCAACTGCCATTTTAGCAGAAACTGAAATTTCAGTATTATTGAGGTCTTCTAAAATTTATTTCAATTCAATGTTTCTTCTTGTTACGTCGCCCAAAAATGTAAATGAACAAAGTCTGAGTCACAGAATATTTTGTTCCTCTGACGGAGAAACATTTGACAGTGCATAGGAAAAAAGGTTTCATTTTTTTCTTGTAAAATGCACATGAAAAATAAATTTAATTGGCTCCGTATGACCTAGATTGAGACGAAAAGTTTTCCGTTTGTGTCGAATGAAGTGTTCAGCACCCTAATTGTGATAAAGTAATTACAATTGCTGACAAGAGATAAAAGTCCACGAAGTTACTCTAAAATCCAAACACAGTAGACATTGCAACGTTATTCGTTGATACATTCAATTTTGTATCATTTGAGTAACTGACCGGTATGCCTGGTATGTGAACTTTCTATCTTCCTGGCCACTAATACAGTCGAAGTTTAACACAACCAAAATCTGTGAATCTTCCCACCTTCTATTCTTCATCTCGCGACGCAAAATTGTGAACGACTATATGAGAACACACATATTCAAAATGAACTGTCAAAGCACAATTGTCGCGACGCGACGTATAACGCGACATTCTGGTTTCACCTTTATTCGCTCGCAGCGTTGGAGGATATCTATGGTTAACCTAAGCCAGAACCTCTGGTTATGAAATTTGAGAATGAACGAACGAAGAACGAAAATTCGATCAAACAAGAATGCGTTTAAGTTGATTGAGTTTTGTATTGAGAGAAATCAAATTATTTATATTTTTGAAGTTTATTTTGTATTGGATGTTCAAGTAAGTTTTAAAAGACTTTATTTTTATTATCAATACATTATCTAGAAAAGACGCGATGATATGGCGTCTTTAGTTCCTCTTAAGACTATCACGGATCAGGTCCAACAGCGTTTCACATTATCATGCCGGGTATTCGGGTTCGATTCCTGTTCTGGCCGGTGGATTTTTCGTCAAAGAAATTTCCTTCGACTTGTACTGTGGTCATGCGTATTCAAGAGCTTGCCCCTCGGAATCCATTCAAGGCGTGTTATTTGGCTTAAGAAATCTTAACTAAGTATTAATAAATGACGCTAGTTAATGCATACGTTAAGACGGCAAAAGTTCCACAGGGAACGTTAACGCCATTCAAGAAGAAGAAGAAGTCTGTAATTGAACTTTTTGTAAACATCCTTTGTGCAAGTTTCTACAACATGATACATTTTTAGAAGTGTTTTCAACCTAGATTATGTATTTTGCACACCTTTTCTAATGATGTAATGTTAGATTTTCAATGATTTTCCTGTTTTAGCTTGTTTTTCACATAGTGTTGTGTTATGTCCAATTACATAGAATAAATGACCTTGGTTTGTCCGATTTTGGGTGTTTCCACGCAACTAGTAAATGCAAATCGATTTTTTTTTCATGAAAATCACATATAATCAATACGAATCTGAGTTTGTTGAAAAGCCCCAAGTCTTTAGTTGCTAATGCTACCATGATGTGTTGAAATTATTAAATTTTTTCTGGGTATTAACGATTTTCCTCAAAAAGAAATTATGATCATGGTTTGTCCAAAAAATTATCATGGTTTGTTCGGTTTCAGAAACCACAATTTTTTTATGGAAAAAATTCAAATTTTCAAGTAGATGTTGCATTTATCATTGTTTGAGTTTACTGTCATCATATTGATCCGTTCATAATTTAGACTTTTTTCAGAATATTGGCCTTTCTCGAGCATTTCAAAAGTGTTTACCTCAACACGTTCAACATAGAGAAACTTTATTTCTACTATGCGCGAAGGACACAATTAACAAATTGCAGCGCGCCAAGCGGTTGCCATAGAAATCATGTGGATAAAACAACATTAGTGAAACGGGTATTTTTGTACTCGTACTTATTTGTACTTCTTTGTGCATACCGAAATGTGTTTCTCTAACACGAGCTACAAAAACAGGTACGAGGACAACGCTTTGGCTCGGTTATTAAAGATGGCATTGGAAGATATGCCTTCATATCTTCAGCTCACTGAACTTCTAAGCGTACCGTTTAATGATTAGGCAAAATGTTGATAGCCGTTTGCTGCAATAACATCGACTGATTCAACGATATGCGTTCAACATTCACGTAAAAATCAAAACTAAGTTCACAACCAAGGCATCGTGTCATACGTCAAAATTATTCATTAAATTTACTTGAATCGAAATACGTAATATATCACAATGAATGGATGGACCTTACATGGGATTTCTAACTCAAACTCTTAACTTCCTTGATCTTATTTAAACTAAATAGGTTGAATTTAATTGAATTCGAAAATTGTTTCATTCAATCAATAATTTAAACATTACAAACAAATGATTACTAAGGTAGTCACCCGTGCGGTTATATCGTATAACATACCCATTTTTTCTTTTTTATTCAATTCACGCTTAACTTTTCAATAGGACCTATCTGTTTTGATGTTTTGAGTTTGACTTTCTCTTTCGATTATCACGGCCTTGCAGACATATTTTGCACCAGTTTTGCCACATAGTTTGATTGACGAGGTTCCCTTACTACACTCCTGGTCGTCGAACAGATCAGGAAACTCTGTTACCGCTGAGTTATTAACGATAGAGATTGTCGATGAAGAGAATCGATCAAAACAGATAGATCCTATTGAATTTAAATTTAAAACAACCCAAAAACTCCCGCAACATAGCTCAAGTTGACGTTTAATATTCGCGTAAAAGCGAAAACCGCATTTGCCGTGTTTGCCTCAAGAAAATATTTTCCTTCTCGTGAAAACTTCCCCGTGGAATTCGCCGCTCGGTCTGCGTTCAGTTCGCTCTGCTCCGTGAAACTTTGCGGGGAAACTTCAGCACGAGAGCTTCCGAAGTAAACACTAACCTGTGCGCTGCAGAATGCAAAACCACAAAATAAAGAACGAACGAATATAAAAATAGACTCTGAATAACATTTAACCGCCGTCATACTTCCCTCTGCCGTCGGAATGGTGGGAAAATAAAATCAACCCCCTCGGGAATGCTGCTGCGCTTCATGAGATAAAAATTAGAACTGTGCAGATCATAAATTCCCACATATGGCATGCACTGGGTGTGTATAGTTACAGGTGGACAACGTGGGAAAAGAAACGGCCACTCGGAGGAATGCACTGCGGAAGGGGCAGCTGCGGAATAAAAATCATAAGAATGGTTGCCGCATTTTTGTCGACCAGGTTCGGAAGGTGCATTTTTTTTGTCGGGGTGAAAAAAAAACAATCCGCTCGTGGAATAAGAACGAGGGGCAAAAATGTTTCATCGCTATGGAAATGGATGTTTCGCGTAATGGAGACCATTTTCTGCGGAATTTGGGCGCGTGGGATTCCGTTTTGATTTTCGGATTGAATCTTTTTGTGTGGATATATTTTTGGGTCGAGCAAACAGATCCCAGGAGCACTTGGTAAAAAGTTGCGACTTTTTATTTTGGTGGCGACTCTGGGTGTGTGCACGCGATATCCAAATTCGGCCCTGACGAGGAGTGACTACGCAAAATCTGACGATGGGTTTGCGGGAGAAAGAGATTTATGAAAGCTGTTTTCCGCTTCGTCTTTATGATTTATTGTGATTGCGTACCATGTTCCTCTCATCGGATGGGATTTACTTTCTTGAAGAGAGTCAAGCGAATCTACGGCTCGACGAGCGGAAGATTGTGCCTATCTGGATACTGGTAAAATAGATGATAAAGAAAATCAGCCTTCGCCAGGCTTTCTGTTTGCTGTTTTGATATGAAAAACTAACTATCGGATGAAAAATTACCTTCCTCACTGAAAATGGCCGAAATGATACTAATTTCGCCGAGAGATAACGTTCGTTGAGACTGCTACAGTAATAACGTTTGTTTGATCATCAATTGTGTGAGCGAACTCAGCGCAAACTTCAAGTGCTCAATAGCTTTAACCCCCAACGATTTTATAATGAATTTTGATCAAGCACACTTGAAGGCACTTCGTAAAGTTCAGAGTATTGCCGCAGACTCCTGCATTTTAATTGTTGGGGAGGGTGGAATTCTAGCTCCCCTTTCTCGCAATGACAAACATTTACTGCCCACTTATTCTCCGGCATCTAGGCAGGAGAGTTTGTCTGTTTTAATTGAACCAACCAACCAACGATTACAAACTGCTCTCTGCGCTTCCTACCCAACCGCCAGAGTCCATGCACTCTAACTATGTGGGAGAATTTAGCATCGTCTTTATTCAAATTAGTCCCCTTCTTCTGAAATACTTTGCTGTTTCTTGTAGCAATACTGGTAATTGATGTTTTAGTTCCATAAAATGAAAAAAAAGTGCACAGAATAAAAATAGCACAACCTCTGCCTTCAATAAACAGAAGACTTCATTTTTCAAAATTCAACTGGGAAGCGTACTTAGTAAAGTACCTGCGTACGATACATTAGGCCATATGAAAAAAAATTAAATTCAGCTTCACTCCACTGCAATCGAGGAGTCGAGCAGTGAGATTGAGTTTTTACTACGTTTGGTATGAATTAAAGTAATAACTAAGTATTTACTTTTCGAAAATGGAAATTTAGCTGATTTCATGTGAATAAAATAGCATTCATCAAGTATTTATTTACTTCGTAATAATCAAGTGTGCTCATGAGCATACTTTGGATCTGAAAACACTTTCATTCGTGTTGATGTTGATGTTGATGTCGATTTATGTTTAATGCTGCTATCTTGCGCTTAAAGTTAAACAAGTTAACAATCAGCGTTGACGGTATTGAGCTTCGTTTACTAGTTTAGGGGTGCGTCAAAAAAAATTTAATTTCAGGAGGAATGAACACGTTTTTGAAATTAAAATTATGAATGAAAATTAACTTTTCCGTACCAAATTAGTATTCTGTTTAAATGAAAAACACTTTTTTCTGCAGGTGGCGAAAAAATCTTGTACGAAAATTGTTTTTGAAGATGACTTTATACTATAATGATAAGTTTCAGTAACAATGTTGGAAATGTATAGACAAGTAGTTAGATAAAGATCAGAAATAAGTGTTTCAAGCAATTAAGTAATAAAATGTATAAATTTTCATCCAAATTTTAACATTCGAAAACTGGCTTCGTGTCTTCTAATCTGATAGGTATTACACTACCGAGATTGGAACCCAAAATATGGTTCCTAATTGAAAGTCACCACCAGACGTCGATACTATTATTTTGCCATCGCGAATACAAGCTGTGTCAAAAAAAAAACGAAAGGATCAGAACACCGGCAAGAAAAGTGACGTTTTGAAAATAAACCTAAACAATCAGCTGACAGATGTATGACAAAGTAAAAACTATGTTCGGAATTCGAACATGCGTTAAAATAAAATTAATAAAGTAAACTTTTATTCATACGGATTCAAGTAAATAGTAGGAAAGTTTACTTTACTTGGAAACGGGTAGAATAAGTGAATGCTTTTTTTATTCATACGGTCTATTATCTGAGAGTCGCGATTTCATCGACAAAATGTGTGCCTCAAAGTTTTCCAGCTTCCAACTCGACATACGAGCTCGTGCACATTGCCGAATCGTCTACTTTTTTTCGTAAACATGCCCACTTTACTTTGTTGTGCCAAATTAGTCTCAGAAAATGGTGTCGACAACGGTGCCAATATCGTGCCATTTTGCAATGATTTTATCGATCCATCGTATTTGACAACTAATTATGAGCCAACATTGTGCCAATTTTGCACCACGTCGACCGACTGCAACGCCGTTCGACCGTTACCGTTACATTGTTTTCAAAGGTGAAACATAAGAAAACAAAATAAATTTACATTGAATAATTTTATTTATGACTAGCTGACGCGGAAAACGTTGTTCTGCCATATAAAACATTGCTAGTAAATATGTTGTTTGTTAAATAATGAATAATCAATATATTGATAGTGTGTTTAAATGTTTAACGATCTATATTGTGATCGATCGATTGTGATCGATAGAATAGAACGAATGAATTGATTTGAACGGGAGGGTTTTTGATGTTTATGCTACCGTAACTGACGGTGCGCATTGTCATTCGATAAACAAAGTGAAATTTTAGTGACTCATGTGTTCATAGTTGTGTTTGACATACCGAGGAATGGAGCGCTAAGTCGATGACAGCCGACGAAAAATAAGAAAAAAAAATAGTATATTTTTGTCGTGAAGCTCTATGTAGTCTATGTCGAATTGTGTGGCAAGATTGCACCATTTGCACAATTCAATTGTATTTGAGTTGAACGGGTTACGTAATGCAATATTGCGATCCGTTCGGGTAATTCTGACTCGATCGGATTTCAGAACATAGGAGGGTAGGTGATCAGTAGACGTATCTAGAATTCCAATGGAAATAACGTTACTGATTTCCTCAGAGCGTATTTTTTCGACTAACCAAAATAAAAATGTGTGTATGAGGTAATCCTCGCTTTTGTCATTCAATTTCATGCATCCAGCAACGTCTAGAACCGAATACGCGTAATGTGGTATTGGGCTCATTAAAGACTTCATTTTTTGTTTGAATGCGCGTGCTGTAATGTCATGACAATGCATGTATTTTGTTTCTCTTGAGTAATATTACACTCTAAAACGTATTCATTCATCAATAACTCTACGGCTACTCGTACCTACATATCATAGAAGTTAATGTTGTTCCTCAAACTTGTTCTCATTATTATTTTTTAAATTCGTCAAATATTCTTGTCTAATGAAATGATCTAGTACTGTGAAAAGCTCCGAAATATTTGTGCGTAATGAAAATAATTCGAGATTTTAGCTCTGGAAAAGCTTATTCAGTCGTTCATACATATTGATAAAAAAGATAGCTACAGCTTTTAATCAGGCGAAATTAATTTAATGTTAGCATTATACATGTGCAGACCTTGAACTATTATTGAAGCTTTTATTTCCAACCAGGAAAACTTTGAGTTACTTTATATTTTGTACTAATAATATTCGTCCTGATAAAGTAGTACAATAGTACAAAAATCAGGGTAAGTCAGGATCATTTCTAAAGAAATAAGTAAAAAAAACCTTTTAGGTTAAACGGTTTCTTTGTGATCAAACATAATAATAAAACAGATAATGTACTAAAAGGTAGAAAATATTACGCAAGTTCCGCAAGTCCCATCAATGTCCTTGATTAATGAAGCAAGGGGTATAATAACTGCTAACTGCTACTTGCCGAATTATATTCTAGCTTTTAGTACATTTTCTGTATTATTATTATGTTTAATCACAAAGAAATCGTTCAACTTAAAAAGTATTTTCACTTAATTTGTTTTTTTAGTTTTTAGTAAATTATTTGTATCATTAGCATATTTCTCTAAAAAAAATCATTCAACGTTTTTTGAATTTTTTATTCCTTACGTAATTTTTCTCAGAATATTTTTATGATGTGCTGTATTCTATTAGTCAAATCATTTCACGGCGTCAATTTGTGGTTTTTGGATTTGAATTTTGGATTTGAATTTTTCATAAATAAATGTGTTCCACTAATCTAGCCCTTGTATTTGATACCCATATTGATAGGGTGCTGAGAAAATATGTAATCCACCATTTTGGATTTGCATTTTTCACAAATAACTGTATTTCACCAGTCAAGTCCTTTCATTTGATACTCAAATTGATATGATTTTGAAAAAATATATATATATGGCGCCATTTTGTGGTGGCTGCCATTTTCGATTTGCATTTTTCATAAATAGCTGTGTTCTACAGAGGTAGACATTCGTTTAGCCGCACCCTATTTTTGCTCAATATTTTTAAAAATAATCAATTCTTTGCACAGTTTTGCTCATAAAAGACGATTATTGTGTATTTTCATCTAATTCATTCTAAGAACAAGTATAAATTCACTTTTTTTAAAGTAATTCAAATATGTGGAATCAGGGTGGACATTCGTTTAGCCGCATCCTAAAATTTCAATAGAAGAAAATTTGTGCGGCAAATTTCGAGTCCAATCGGTAGCTAATAATTAGTATGTCCACCTCCATTTCGGATCCCTTTGAAAACTCGATTTGGCATCGAGTCTGACAGCTATTAAAGTGTTGCCATATTGATTCAAATAGGGGGGTCAAATTTCTATTAATGTGAGACATCGCTACATACAAACATGTTACAGGGCAAGCTAAATAAAACCGTTTAAAAATCAGGCTAAATTAAGTGTTTGACAGAATATCAGGGAACATACAAACAAGTCTGGGAAATCTTGAAAAATCAGGAAGATTGGCATCTCTGTCTACAACGGTTGTTGCCATCCAACTAAATCGACCCAATAAGTGAGAGATAAACGTTCCGAGTACAAAACATCATCTCTAATGGCCGATATTCGGCTGCGGTTCCCGCTTCCCCACCAGGCCTCTCATTAATCGTAAAAGCGATGGGTTTTAAAATTCATTCACTGACAACCGGGCGTGCGTCGCGACCGTCTATCAAATTTTGACGTACGCTTGTCTCCGGATATGTGCAATAAAAACGTTTATTGTATGCGCCGTATCCACGGAGCGCCACAACGGCATTATCGTAAACATAAACATTGTTCCCCGAGAGCATGAAAAAAGATAAATTAAATCAATTTCTCTCCTCTCGTGTATATATTTTTTTTTTGCTTCTTGTCAAAGCGGAAGGAAGAATCATTGCGCGGCATTCCATTAGATGGCGGTGTTGACATACGCGACAAACCGCAAAATCATGACATTTAGGTTGGTTTAAAGGGAAAGCGGCAATTGATCGAGTGAATCACTGGCGCGGCTGGGAGTGGAAATGTTGAGAGCGGCAAATAATAGCTATAAGCAATGAATAAATTTAGACTGGAAGCTGAAGCTGATGTGCCTTGGAACAATCCTAGCAGAGGAACAATATTCACAACAATCATTTAGGGGATTACTGTGTTGATGGGAAATCCGCAATTTCATGTTAGAATGCTTAAAGGCCTAGCAGTGATTATCCGAATTCAGCTTGGTGAATTGAGTTAGGTATATGTCCTTGGATGAACTTCAGTTCAACCGAAGGGTGAGTGAAATTCGTCATTGGAAAAAAATCATTCCAGAAGATAATTAAATTAATTTCAAGCACCACTGGCATTGTTTATTTTTGTTAAAAACATAGAGAACAAATTTTAATCAATTTACACGAAAAAAAAAATCGAATGGAATTCTGTCCCAACCAAACATTTAACCCCTTGTCAAACTGATCCAATTAGCATTCATTACGCAATCGAAACTATAACGCTTGATTGATTCCCCCCCATTATTATCTATCGTATTTCCAGGTCAGTAAAAATATGGTTTGTCATGGAAACCTTCCGCTGCCTTTCTCTGGACTGTCACTTGGAGTCCCATCGATGCAGGTAACAATAGAATCCATTCAAATAGTCCACGCTGTGGGGTGTGGGCCTTATCTATGCTGGCTTCCTGCTTCTGTATCCATTCCTTTTTTTTACTTCCGACCAGCCAGAATAGCAATCCCTGGGAGACCATTTTGCACAATTTACACAATTATAAGTACTCCTCTCTCGCTGCCCCTGTGGAATGTTATCGCCCATCGGGTGCACAAAATGTTGCCACACGCCGGCAGATCGGATTTTCACTCTTTCGAAACCCTTTTCACAGCCCCCACGCCCACGAATCTAAGTGACTTGGGCTGGCGTTAATTTGCATATCTATCCATCTCTCGGAATGCTGGGTGCCCAATCTTTGATAACAGTCCCCTCGGCAGTGAATCTAAAAAAATCCAGCAGATGACAAGCAGGGATTGAACCAAGGCCGATTGGAGTGTAACACGATTTCTCAAAACTAGTGATGTACGGTTTTTGAAATTGATCGTTCATCAAGTAATCGAATATTTTTCAGCTGTTTATCATTAATCGCTTAATCGTTTAATCGTCACACTCAGAGAAATAATCAGTGTATATGGCGAATATTAGTAACTCGATAAAACCTTTCTACCGTTATTATTTGTGCAATTCCAAATGAAATCGACAAATGGCAAAACATGAGTATTTTTTGATTCGAATGAAAGTTTGTATTCCGTTTGGGTTGGAGGAAATAAGAGTTTTCCACAGCAATTGTGAATTTTTTGACTAAAGCGTAACTTTCCAAAAGGACGTATCGATTTTAGTAAGAGAAATCTTTGATAACCTATATCTCAAGAATTATGACTCGTACCGAAATAGTGTCTTGGAAAGACTTATAGAGTATTTATGTTTAAACGTGAAAAAATATATACACTGAGAAAAAATTTAGAACACTTTTTTTATTTACGTAATAAAACTTTAATTTGTTAATATCAATTTTTTAATTTTTTTTTCAATTTTTTCATATAAAATAGAAGTCATGTAAAAAATTAAAAAAATAAGTCCAAGATGATAAAACTATTTTTGACAAACTTTGTGAAACATCGATTTTTTCATGAATTTTTGAAATTTCGAATTTTTGTATGCTAACAATGTGAAAAAATCCCTGCAAAATTGTTTCGTTTTCTCAAAAATCGGCACGAACTATCCGGACATCATTTGGTGACTGCACAAACAGATTATTTGATAATTCCGTTTACGGACAATGTCAGTAAAATGACCCAAATGAATTTGGAGATTTTTTTTTTCATTTTCAAACACGCACTCGCACTCGCGTGCGCTGTTCCTGAGAAAATGAAAATCGCGATTCGAACCAGAGACGTCGCGATTATTAAACCTGCATTCGGTCACCACTTCTTGGCCCACTGCAGACAAGCAAAAATTGAATAAAATTTGGGTCTTGTTGTGATGCGTTAAGGTAGTAGCTCGGTGTGACGACCGAAATTTCGACGTTTTCTCATAATTTTTTTAACAAGAAAATTAAATGCGATCGTTTTAAATTTTTTACATGTTTTATTAGTGTTTTAAAGTATAGAAAAACAATTTTTTATTTTATTTTACATAATTTTTTTTTTAATATTTGACGTCAGAGTGGAGGCCTTCCGAAGTCATCTGAAATAAAAAAAAAATAAAAAGATTATTATTCTGCAGACTTTATTTGAATGAACTAACTTATAATATACATAAAACAAAAAAAAACTAAAACAAAATGGCGGACTCGTGAAAAAAGTTATCAAAATCAATTTTTTGTTGATAAATTGTTTAAATAAAATAATTTATTATGTTTCGAAAGTTACGTATTTAGATATGTGTGCCTAGAATAACGGGTAAAATTTTTAGCCAAATCGGTTGAATAGTTTTGAGTCAGTGCTTCCTCGAAATTTGAAAACATGTTTTTGAGAAAAACGCGATTAAAGTTTTGTCAGATGCTTTCATACACACTACGGAGCGCTCTCTTATATTAGCTATAACTTCAAAAATATTTAAAATTTTGGTCTGAAATTTTTTGAGTATATTTTTAAGATGTTTTTCTTCCGAAAAATGTAATAAAAAAATCGATTTTTTGAACCTGTCACACCGAGCTACTACCTTAAGCCATCCGTACAAGACAAACGTGTGATTGTATTGGTGAAATCATAGCAGAAGCACAAAATTTATTTCGTTAATTTATAAGTGTGGTTGTAGGATTCAATAAATTAAAGAAAAAAACATTATAATGAACCTGGCTTCAAATTGTTTCATTTTTTTCAGCAGGAGTCGGAGTCGATACTAATAATTGTGGAGAGTAGGAATCAGAGTCGGATTCGGGAAATTTTTCGACTCTGACTCCGACTCCCCTGGAACCCTGGAGAAAATTACAACTAATTCCAATTCTGTTTACAGTCAAGATAGTGATATAGTGTATTCGACAATGTTTTAGATCTTATTTAAATATGAACTTTTTCGGAAACGTCAACCCTCTGTCTATTTTCTGGAAAACATGGCATTTTTGTATGGAGACTTCTGAAAGAATAATGTTTTACTCGTAACATTTTTGTGTGTAAATTCTCGCGTTTGACATGTTTTCAAATAGAAAAAAGTTTGCAGAAAATATAAATCACAATAATTTGTACATAAATATGTTACGAGTTCAACATAAATTTGTAATTTTCTAAAAGAAACTATGAAAAAGTTATTGTTAGAAATACTTTTGACGTGGCTGGTTGGATATTGTAAGTGCTATTCATATCTAATTTTTCAGAATTAAGAACAACATATTTTTGAGAAAATTTAATTTTAATTTTTTTACAATGGAACTTTTTTTAAAAAAAACTGTGATATCTTTTAATGAAAACATAAATAGTTACCAACATTCCATTCTCTAACCTACATTTTGTAGGTTTTTGAATGTTTTTTTTTCCTAATTTTGACTTTTTTTCAACTTTTTTTCGAAAAATCTTATAACATCTTCAAAATGTAGGTTAGAGAATGTAATGTAGAAAATTGTTGTCTTCATCTAAAAATAACGAAAGAACGAGTGAAAAAATTCATATAAAAAAAACTGAAAATAACAACTCATTTTTCTGAAAAATATTGTTTTTTTTTATTCTGAAAAAAATAGATATTAATAACCCTTACAATTTGTAACAAGTCACCCATACATCGGAAGATGGGAACATTTACAGTGATAGAGTTTTCCTAACAACGTTACTTAAATATTTTATTCGAAAATTTTGAACAAATACGTTTTTGAGATAAATGAATTTCAATTATTCAAATAATTTGTTTTCAGTGTACATTTTTTTAAATAAATATTTTGATATTTTTTAAAAAAATTTTACAATTTCCTACATTTCATTCTTTCACCAGAATTTTGCAGGTATTTATTTTTTTCAGTCAGAAATTTTTGAAAAAAATATTATATTTTTACCCTTTTCAAAATTGCTTCAATGACCAATGGTTCTACACCCACAAAGTTTTACTGCAATCTGAGATGTTACTGCCAATAGCCAGTCGAATTGGAATGCAAATTACGAAGCAAAGTGGAGTGAGTCATCACTACATGGCATGTTTAATGTAAACAGAACAATTCTCAAAAACTAAACTACAATGACCATACGGCTCTTTTTTCCTCAGAATTTTGGATCGATTATTCGACGCAAATTTTTCGTTCGCTTCTACTATTGGTTGAGTAGCAATTTTTCGACCAACAATCGATTTTTGTAGTAAGTATTAAATTAATCGATTAATCAAACGGTTATCTGATATCACTACTCACATAACCACAAATACATTCGAATATTACCCCATATCATAAAATTAAATTAGAAGGAAGAGAGTCTTTTTCTACTGAGAGTAAAACGGAGAGCGTATTTATCGTGCAAACTCACCCAGGTTCTATTAACACGTTAAACCCCGCGTCGGTCCCTGGGGACTGACACTGAATTTTCCGTCTTTTTTGCGCTGATCAGAAGACTTTTCGTTCGAAGAGTGTGGCATTGGGAACGGCAGCAACAAAGCTACAAAATGATATTTGGCAAAGTCCATTATCAATTCGCTGGGACCGACACGGGCCAGACGAAAAATTCGTTATCGGTCCCCTATTTCGGCCGGGGCTCAACGTGTTAATGATGTTAAGATCGTTAGGAAAATCTCAAGCAGAACTGTCAGTGGCGAACTCAATTCAGAAGAACACAAACACGATATACGGGGCTCAGTCATACAATAAGGGTTTAATTTGAATGTCATCCAGGTGTCACGTGCAAAGCGTCTTTTATTTTGCTCTCCTATTTTGCTCTTATGTTACTGAGACATATATTTCACACACAAACTCGCCTCTTGCGTGAGTAAAAGCTATACCTGTATGGCTTGATATCACATTTTATGATACCTCTAACGTCATTTTAAGTTATATTGTGGGATGTTAAAACATTTGCTAAAAATAATGTTAGGTGTAGACAAGGCGTAGAATTTTTTATCTCACTTGAAAATTTTTAAGCCCCCTGAAAGAAGTTCTATAGCCAACACTAAGCTCAAGTTACATTTTCAACAATTGTTTTAATATACTTACCTGATTTGACAGATTTATTTAGTTTTGTTCAATTGTTTTCTTTTTGTTTCAGAGTGTTTGACTTCTTTTATGGAAATCGTTCAGAATCTTCTTCTTCTTCTTGAATGACGCTAAAGTTCCCAGTGGAACTTATGCCGTCTCAACGTTGTCATTAGCTAGCGGCATTTTTATCAGTACTTATTTGGGATTTCTTATGTCAAATAACACGCCTTGTATGTATTCTGAGTGGCAAGCTCTAGAATACGCGTGTGCCAGTGCCGTTCGGAAGAACTTTCTTTGACGAAAAATCCCCCGGCCAGAACGGGAATTTAACCCAAACCTCAGCCATGATAATGGGTGACGCTAACCAATTGGCCACGGGGGCACCCGTTTTGAATCATATGTTCTGCTGTTTCAGATGTTGACACAAGACCACAAAAACACCCAGAGGTAAACCCAGAAACATGATCACCCAACATATCAGTTTACGAAACGCACCTTTTACGAAGCAGAAAGCTGTTAGGATGGAGAACAATCCCCGCTCGGACCGGAACATGACCGTGATGTGGGTTTCGACTGGAATACTCCCCAGCGTTTCGGAACTACACGGTTCCTTCCGATGGAACGATGCGGTGTGCGGTAAGATGGGTTTATTTGATGTGGGGACCAGAGACGATTCCGGAATCGTCGCCATCCGTTCGTCCGTCCGCGTCTCCTTTTGAGACCATATAACTGTGGCCAAAACCAAAAACCGGGCCGAGAATTATGGGCCCCGGATTAGCGACACTGCGGCAGTCGATAAATTGGCCCATTTGATGAGGATCGTGTTCCGAGGAAGAGCTTGGAAGGTTAAGACAAACGTGCGGAATAAATTGAATAATAATGTTCGCCGAGAGGTGTCCGTCGTTGGGGCTCTGGGCGATGGTTTCCGTGTGGGTGTGTGTGTGTGTGGGGAAGGAGTTGGCTCGTTTATGGCCGTATATAACGCGTCCTCGGAGCCATTAGGATGTTGTGTTTTTTTTTCTTCTTTCGGATCAAAAGCTTGACCTGAACAAATAAGTACCCCCGAATGTCATCATGTTTTCGTTTATAGCCACTGTTGCTGCTGATTATTCCGGGGCAGAGATATATTTCTGCTGATATTTCGAGGTGCCGAGACGGATGTCCGTTGCCCTTCGGGCAACAACGGCGTCAGCACGAAAGATGGATCCTTGTTGGATGACCCGATGAAGAAACGTCGCTGCAGGGTCAGATAATGATGACGGATATTTATTTTCGACCGTGTGACTATTTTTCGCATCGTCCGAACGTGACTTGACAAATGATGCGACCTTTTTTCTACCTTTTTGCGTGTATACGGGGGCGTTGTTCCTTAAGGCGACAAATCAAGTGGACCGATGAGACTTTGGATCTAACACAGGTCGCTCTGTTTTGGATTTAACTGCCGTTAAAGTTTGACATATGTCTTACATATTTTTTAAAGTAGGGAACTGCACTTCCAAAGGTTTTATTTCCCAAAAAACATGAGCTTATACATCGCTTTGAAGGCAGCAAACGGATGTTGACTATGCGCTCGCGAGCACAAACAAAAGCCATTCAACATCACCCCTTCCGAACAATGTAGAGCAACTCGGAAGTGCAATGTAGTCATTCCGTTTCCGGCGTCTAGATGAGAACAGTCCCAACACAATTCGACCAAAATGTTCTTCCCAAATATGAACCCACTTTCCCATGAATAGCAGACTCCGGTTACGAACTTCCATTGCTACGGTCATACACGTTCACACGATACAAGTTATGGCGCTTCGGAACGACACGTTATGATGGCTGGCTGGCAGATTCAACACAGCGGCAGCATCATCGTTCATATCTCTTCAAATTTGTTTCCCGCCAACCAAACAAATGGGCCTTCCTGGTAGCAGCATAACCGTGCGTATGTGTGCATGTATGTATGCCGTTTTTCGGCACACAATGTAATATTTTCGAAGCAAGCTGCCATTGGATGCTTAGAAGGTAAAGTGAAGGCCTTCTTCGCTCCACGACCCACGCCCACGCCATCTCCCGGGGGAATGCCGTTGGAGTGGCCAAAAATGTTTATGTTCTATTTGGAAAAGCGCTCGCTTCCAGTTACAACGGCAGCAGCGACACAAAACAGCAAACGCAAATGCACACATGTTTCATCGGCAAAAGAGGAAATCAGCAATTTAGCCATGTTGTGTTACATGATGAATATTTTGCACCGTCAGTTGTTTTATATGCATATACGCTTCGCTTCGAGCCCTCCCGCGAGCGGTTACTTGTCAAGTGTTTGGGAACCCAAAAGTGCACCGAAGTCAAATCGGCGGAAAGAGTGGGTGAATGTGTTTGCATTTTTTTTTGTTGCAATTTCGCTCCGATGGGTTTCGTTTTAAGCCCAACCGAACGCACCGTTTTTCAGGCGCCCGCGCGCTTGGCCATAGCGTTCTGTCAGTCAGATGGAAACCTCTTAATAGATTAAAACCCACACAAACAGCGCGACTTCCACATGAGGTCGGCGATGCGGCGGTACCCCGGCCGACCACTGCAAATGTCTCCCATAAACTAATTTCACTCAGAAGCCGTATATACCACTCATGGGATGTAACGGGAGCATACCTACCTCCCTCCCTCTCCCTCCAGGGAAGAACGGCAGCAGAACTCCGGTCGTGCAGCGAGGATTGCATTCTCTGCCACAGCCTGTTTGCGTTTCAACTTTAATTAGTTCATATGTTCGGAGTGGATTCGTAATAAAATTTCACGGAACCGTTGCGTTCCATTAGGAGTAAAGTTAACAACACATCATCATGCATCTCCCGCAAAGCGTCTGTTTGTAAGGATTCACTGGTATAAGCGGATTTACATATCGTTTGCTCGCGCGCAGCTACCGCGTCAGGAGCTGGCGTCGGGTTTAAATCAAATGAAACACTAATTAATACGAATGCCAGGATGCTAAGTATGGTATGGTGATGGAATTAGGCGCTATGTTTTTTTTTATTCTAGACTTACATGGCCATACTTGTGATTTCGTTCGCTATATCTCGAATTATTTACTAGATAACTAAATCCATTCAGTAGATGAACGCTGATACATTTCTCGCAGATGGCAGGTCACTCAAGTTCGCCGCATATCTACTTTTGGTCATGATACAATGCATCTCATGAAACTCGATAAGTCTCCGATCTCAGGTCATAATAAAACAAGTGAGCAATTTAACAAATAGAAGAGGTTGTGTGGCTCCTTAAACCGAGGAATCACCCACCACGATCAGTGAAACTGTATCGCTTTCGTTTACACTACTGCCGGTACTGAGAATGAGCTCTACTTGGTGCACCCCAAGGTGTGTATATATATATATATACTAAAGGTGTGACCGTGTCGTCAATAAGTGGGCGATGGGAAACGGTATAAATATACAGAGGACTGTGGAAAGGGATTTGACTGCAAAACGCGGGAAAAATATTTCCATCACCAAGCGACACCGATTTGTTCTCTTGAGCTGAACCATAAAATAAGATATAGACAAACCTAGCTTTAACCACGAAAGACTTACCTTTTAACTTTTCAATGTTCTTATTGCCACCAAACCAATTCCACACAAAAAGAGCAAAAAAAAAATATGCGGAATATAATATAAAAAAAATAAAAATATATAGAATATAAAAACTGCGGAAAAAATCCAAGATGGCGAAAAGGCCTTTCTCATAAGTCGCGCTACCGTATTTTATTTATCGTGGTGCACTGATGGGATGTCTCAATGAAGCATAACAGGTGTTATCGGCAAGGTTATCAATATAATCTTGAAGCACCACACATCCTCCTTCTTCCCAAAAAAAAAGACGAAAGACGTACGTAAAACACGGTTACAATAATTATTCGTTTGACAATCATTCACCGATTTTCCATAAGATATTCCCAGGCATTCTGACAGCATGCACTATTTTTCCATGTGATTGCAAAAGTATATAAGTAAAATCTTCTCACTTCTCCGAAAAAAAGACGAAAAGAACAAATGCATGTGGATTTTGTTTTAGTGTATTTTCCTTCACAGAAAACATTTGAACCACCTTTGGAATGTATGAGCGAATTGATGACATTTAACTATCAAAATACCGAGTCAAGTTCTTTTCTCCATAGGTCTTCCCGAGGCCGTACTTGTTCTGAGCGGTCGTCCCGATCCGCACTCTTATCATTATTTTTTTTTTATAGGGTCGTTCCGATCCGTAAATATTTTTACTTCCATTTTTACACAGCACGGTCGTCCCGATCCGCACTCTTATCATTATTTTTTTTTTTCATACGGTCGTCCCGATCCGCAAATAATTTCACTTCGTCAGTTACAATCATGTTTTCGTGAGTACTTTGAGCCAACGTCACCTTAGCATTACGAAGGCCGCTTCTGTCGCTGTAGAGAACTGTCAACTTCTTCGGCTTGATTGTAAATGTACATACGATTGGTCGGCAGCCATTTTTTGCGTTCCAGATAATGTTTTAAATCCGATCTCTTCACAACACTTCACATTCATTACACACACTTGCGCTGTGAGTGATTCCTCAGTAAAAAAAGCGAATATCGCCAAAATGTGTATCTTTTATACTATATGTTTCTATATTTGAAGATTAAAAATAGTTCAGAGATTGAAACTGAAAAAGACATGGAGCGACTTCAGACAGCAGCAGTCGCCGTAGCAGTTATTTATGTTACCCGAAACAATTCGCGAGGCACCGGCTGCCGTAGATGGTGGGTTCGATCTACGAACCAGAACCGCGGACAGGAGTAATTTTCGGAAGTGGATATATGCTTAGGCGACAAAAAGATCGCGGTTCATGCAATAGTGTTAATGACTATCAGCGATGCCAACTATAATTTCCGCTTCATTGATGTTGGTGCAACAGCGATGGAGGAGTGTTTGCGAGCTCAGAATTTGAATAACGCTTTCTTAGAAACGAAGTCGGTTGGCCTGGTCCTTCTATCTTGCCTGGTTTCAATATAATATTTCCACATTACATTGTTGGTGACGCTGCGATTCCTTTGAAGTCCAACCTCATGCGTCCTTATACACAACTTTCGGCTGTTCATGAAAACTTCAATTATCGACTTTCTCGTGCAAAAGAACCATCGAAAACTCATTCGGCATTTTGGTTGCACGTTGGAGAATCTTGGAAAATATAGATTCTAAAGACAATATAGGATTGTTTCCTGAAAATATTGAAAAAGTTATTAAAATGGCAACTCTTTATGAGTGCAGATGGTCGTAAAGGACGTATGAATTTGAGAGAATGGCGATCTCAAGATACACCTCTCGTTGATTTGTCAGCGTCAGAAATTCAAATAGTAATCAATTCTCGTAGAGCTTCGTATCAGCTACGTGACACACTTGCTGATTATTTTCAAGATAATTAAATTTAACATTTCAGGACTCAGTGAGGTCAAAAGTTTCGTAAATTTGAATAATGGTGTGGCATTTTTCTAAGAACTCAGCCTCCAGCGATCTATCAATCGATATCGGCATCTTCTCTATCAATTCGCAGGGTATTTTGCAGTGGAATCATGTCTCGTAAAGGGTGTGACACATCAAATTGCATCACGGAAAAAACGCTGTAGAAATTCGCCCGGTCTACTGGGCCTTTTGAAAATTTTAGACAGTAAAATAAAAACTATTAAACAACTTTTGGCATTTTCTTTTTATTCATACTTCGAGCCCAAGCCCGTATGCTCGCACCTTCCTCTTTACCCCGTCCATAAGGTTCTGTACAACGTCAGGTTGTAGTTTTTTTTGAACTGAAATCCATTTTCTCTTGAAGTCCGCCTCCGATTTGACAACTTTTGGGTTCTTCCGGAGGGCCTGCTTCATAATCGCCCAATATTTCTCTATTGGGCGAAGCTCCAGCGCGTTGGGCGGGTTCATTTCCTTTGGCACGAAGGTGACCCCGTTGGCTTCGTACCACTCCAACACGTCCTTTAAATAGTGGCACGAAGCGAGATCCGGCCAGAAGATGGTTGGGTCCTCGTGCTGCTTCAATAGTGGTAGTAAGCGCTTCTGTAGGCACTCCTTAAGGTAAACCTGCCCGTTTACCGTGCCGGTCATCACGAAGGGGGCGCTCCGCTTTCCGCAAGAGCAGATCGCTTGCCACACCATGTACTTTTTGGCAAACTTGGATAGTTTCTGCTTGCGAATCTCCTCCGGAACGCTGAATTTGTCCTCTGCGGAGAAGAACAACAGGCCCGGCAGCTGACGAAAGTCCACTTTGACGTAGGTTTCGTCGTCCATTTCCAGGCAATGCGGCTTCGTCAGCATTTCGGTGTACAGCTTCCGGGCTCGCGTCTTCCCTACCATGTTTTGCCTTTCGTCGCGTTTAGGAGCCTTCTGAACCTTGTATGTACGCAGGCCCTCCCGCTGCTTGGTCCGCTGGACGAATGAACTTGACAAATTAAGCTTATTGGCGACATCCCGGACCGAACTTCTCGGATCACGTCTAAACTGCTTAACTACGCGCTTGTGATCTTTTTCACTGACGGAGCATCCATTTTTGCCGTCCTCACCTTCCGGTCGATGGTTAGGTTCTCGAAGTATCGTTTTAGTACTCTGCTGACCGTGGATTGGACGATTCCCAGCATCTTACCGATGTCCCGATGTGACAACTCCGGATTCTCGAAATGAGTGCGCAGGATTAATTCACGACGCCATTTCGTTCGACGACATTTTTCCAAATTTACGAAAAATTGACAGTGAAGCATGGCCAACGTGATCTATACACTCTTATCTGATTATAAGCGAGAGCTGAAGATATAATTCCTAAAAATTAAATTTCTACAGCGTTTTTTTCGTGATGCAATTTGATGTGACACACCCTTTAGGTGCAGCTGCACACATTGTTTCCACTTTATTAATAAACTCCATGATGCGGCGATCAACAGCGTTGTGCTGCTGTTTGTTCCTTTTCCGTGGAGTTTCGCGGTTATCTTTGGTATTCAGTTCACGGGATGTTTCGCCGGAATCATCCCCACAAATGTAGAGGCGATCTGGCGTAATGGTAACATCCATACCTTTCATGCAGAGATCACGAGTTCAATTCTCACTTCCGACATTCTTCCAAAAATGGAAGTAAAAGTGACGAACCAGCCTAAATGTGTTGAAAGTCACTATAATGGAGAAGAAAAAAAAACCCACAAGAATCGAAAATGGAGAAAGTAGATTCAGGGTTGTAGTTGATGGCAGTCCTACAATATAAAATTGTTGTTGAGTGTCATGCTAGCTATAGTTATAATTCACTTCCTATTGCGTATACGTAATTTCAAAACCATTAAAACTTCAAAATATGGTCATGATGGAACTGCAGTCGGTGCTGACCCTGATCTTGAACCTTATGATAGTGCATTCATTCCGCCAACATATTTATCACGGAGGTTCTTCCGTCTTCCTTTCACCGCTTCTACTACAAAAAAAAGCATAAAAACAGTTAAAATAAGATGTCCTAATGATAAAAAAATATGCAACCTACACCCAAACTAGCGTTGGCAGAAAACATGCCATCTTTAGCAGAAAAGTTACCATTTCCTGGTCATGAGAGTCAAATGCGCAAAAAATGAGCTATTTTGAAGCTTCAAAATGGTTTGTATGTATGCGAGCAGACATCTCTTTCTGTTTTCTTTTCTCTTTTCATTTGGGATTGTGCAAAAAAAAAAGTCCATACGACGTCAATGGGGATCGATCGAACCAAAGCCGACTGGAACGCGAAGTTACTTTACATGAGCACGCTATCCATGTAGCTGCCAGCGCTATTATAAAGGCGCGTGATAATATTACACCTCATCATAAAATGAAGTTGGAAGGTGTTTTCTAAGCCGATAAAGAACATGAACGAGAATATATCTTTCTCTGTCTGGGCCGTGTATTTGGCAAACTATACGAAAAGTTTTCATTTAAATGTGTATCCTGTTTCGCTCCCTCATATTGGCTCTAGCATATATATTATACAAATGATATACATGTATTGGGAAGTAGAACATTTTATGTTATCTTTAAGCTCATTTAATGTAATGAATCGGGATGCCAGAAAATGTGCTAAGAATTAACTTTGGGTGTACCTTCTTGTTTCAATGAATTGTCTATATCATTCCAAATCTTCACCTTTACGTGGCTGTTTTTGGTCGATATCCCTCCAGCCAGAGGCACTCTTTTGTTCTCTCCAATTCGATGAAATTTGTTTCAAACTGCATTTTTCATCGAATTTTGAATATTTCGTGTTTATTGTGTTCACGGCATCAGTTTGAATGTTTCTAAAAATAACACGTTGATATACTCGACGCAAGGAGTTTAGAGCAATTGTCAGGATTTAGTACCGCGATGCTAATGACGCGCCGCATCGCTGTGGGCCACTAAATGGAAACATAAATATTCAAAATTATCTGTCAAAGCATAATTGTCACGTCGCGACGCATAACGAGGCATTCTGGTTCTACCCACGATAGATACAATACGGTAGCGCAACTTATGAAAAAGGCCTTTCAGCCATCTTGGATTTTGTATGTAAACAATCTGCAATATTTTGCAATATCTTTTTTTTGCTCTTTGTGTTTGGTATTGTTTTGGTGGGAATAAGAGCATTGAAAAGTCGAAAGGTAAGTCTTTTACGGTTAAAGTTAGGTTTGTAATATACTCTATCTTATATGTTTCAGCTCAAGAGAATAAATCGACTTTCGGTGTCGGTCGGTGATGGAGGTATTTTTACCGCGTTTTGCAGTTAGAGACGTCGGTTAATTATTCGATCGTAAGGTTTCTGGAATTTTAAGTTTTCCTATATCTAATATTCTTTGTTTCTCTGTTCTTGGTTAACAAAAACTTAATGCCTGTTTTTGATGGGGCATAAACAGATGATATAAAAGGATTTCTAGGAACTCCCTGCGACTTGTTTTATCGTCGATATTGTTCAGCTCATATATTATAGAAAAAACCCGAAGCTGTAACTGTAAAAATAACCATAAGCCACCGATTAATTTATAATTTACAGTTTACAATTCTTCCGCAAGTGCATTTATTGCACAAGTGTGTATATGCGTGACCATTATATTTAGTGAACAACTATACGAATGTCAAACATTTGTACTTTACTTTTGCACGTATGAATCTAACGACGAGTATATCGACGAATAATATATGAATCCATTTAATCCGGTGACAAAAGGACTAAAATCAAATAAGAATAGTCCGAAAATGATATGATGCATTATATTTAATAAATATTCCACGCCACTCACATTAATTTCTACATTTCATTGAACAATATTCTAAAATAGGGAAAAAAGTCACTTACCCAAAAAAGTTACTCTTGTACGCGTGTCGGTGTCTCAGACCGAAGGTGGTGAAAAAGTGATATACGTCCCCTTCGTACCAACTTATACGATACGCTAAACGATGATGAACAACGAATGACGAAGCTAGAGAGAATCGCAATGTCGTAGTGTTGATATTTTCTGAGAAATGAACGAATTATTGATTTCTTGGTCTCTCAGACCTATGCGCGAGTATAGGAGTGTTAACCGTCATGGTGTTTCGTCGAAATTCTTCGGATATGCTAAATCATTTACGGTTGAACCATAAAAATGATTCCCTGGTGGTTGAGGAGACTGGGAAGAATTCAGGGTCTGCAGGAGTAAAATGCGGACTTAAAGAAGGTGGTCTCAGCTCCCGTTCTAAAATAGTAGTATTCAAATTCAGCGTGCCGAGGAAAATATACCATACTAGTGGTGAATGATTCTATAAATGTACCTCTTTTGAACTAGTAGCTATAAGGACCAAGCAGAAATATTCAAACAAATCAGCTATTTCAATCAACATTCAAAGAACAGGTAATTTTGAACAGAAAAATTTTTATGTTGGTACAATAATAATATTGTGCATCATTCTCATTGTGTACTTTCTTTTTCAATCGTCCTCAAAAAATCATGAAATGGTAAATTTATCAATATACTAAAATACCATTTCATTCAAAAACAATTATTCTGCACCATGTTTATTTCAAAATGATATTTAATGTAACTTTTAAAATTATGACATCATACTTTTTTATTACAAATATGTCTGTTCTTTTTGATTACAAGAAATAAGTATTCGCTCGGTTAATCGAATACTGAAAAACAATTATTCGAATGAATCGAATATTTAAAAATGACCCCACGATTAATCGACAATTGAATAAACGAAAAATTTAGACATCTCTATTTGCAGTCAAATCCCTTTCCATAGTCCTCTGTATATTTATACCGTTTCCCCTCGCGCACTTATTGACGACACGGTCACACCTTTATTCCACACATCTTGGTTCTACCCACGATAAATACAATACGGCACCGCGACTTATGAGAAAGGCCTTTCAGCCATCTTGGCCATCAGCCGCAGTGTGTGTAAACAATCAGCAATATTTTGCAATATTTTTGTGCTTTTTGTGTGTGGAATTGTTTCAGTGGCAATAAGAGCATTGGATAGTTAAAAGGTAAGTCTTTTACGGTTAAAGCTAGGTTTGTAATATACTCTATCTTATTTTATGTTTCAGCTCAAGAGAACAAATCGACTCTAGGTGTCGGTTGGTGATGCAAATATTTTCCCCGCGTTTTGCAGTCAAAACCCTTTCCACAGTCCTCTGTATGTTTATACCGTTTCCCCTCGCGCACTTATTGACGACACGGTCACACCTTTAGTATATATATATATACACACCTTGATTCCACCTTAAGGCACCAAGTATGTGTGTACAAAATGGGATGTCTCAATAAAACATAACAGGTGTTATCGGTCAGGTTATCAATATAATCTTGAAGCGCCACACAGAGGTATGTTTTGCGAGCGGATGTGAAGCTAAATCATGTATTATGCATTCTTTCTTTCAAATTAATTTCCATGAATGTTGTATGCAACACAACATTGTGTGCAATAATTCGTTCTATCAAACAATTTAGCAAGACCTTTTTCGAATGTTTTATGCATCACTCAAATTTCATGCAAGATTTCATCAAACAACGAGTAAAAAAAAACATAGAAAGTGTGTTTTTCCTTTTTCTATTTTCCAGTTTTTTGTACATTATCTGTATTATTAGTATATTTCTCTACAATAAAAACATTTAGCAATTTTTTAAAATGTTCGATTTTTGCCTATTTTTCGGAATGTTTCCATGACGTATTGTATTCTATTAGTCAAATCATTTCATTTATGATGAGATTGCATAAAACACCATTTTGTGCCGGCGACCCTTGTGAATTTATGGTGTTCATAACGTTCATAAGTTTGTTCTTCAAGTCAAGTCCATTCATTTGATACACATATCCCAATTAACATTTTTTTAAAACTAATCTGGAATAAGCCATTTTACAGCGGCGGCCAAATTGGATTTTTAAAGATGATGGAATACACAGTATTATAATGACAGCAGAGATGAACGTGTGTTCCAAATTTCAGATCAATTAGTCAAAATGAACGGGGTCAGATTTTTATTAACATGGGACAACCCAACACACATACAAACATACATACAGACAGGTCAAGTTGAATGAAACCGTTTATAAAAGTAATTGGCTATTTTGTTACAGCGACCATCTTGGATTTACATTTTGCAAAAACAACTGTGTTCTACTAGTCAAGCCCTTTCATTTGATACCCATATTGATGAAGGTTTCACAAAAAATTTATATATCGCCATTTTGTTGTCGCGTCCATTTCCGATTTACATTAATCATGAATAGCTGTGTTCTACCAGTCAAGTTCTTTTACATGATACCCATATTGATGAGGTTTTGAGAAAACATGTAATCCGCCATTTTTCCAAAATAACTGTGTTCTGCTAGTCAATCCCTTTCATTTGATACCCATAACGACGGGGTTTTGAGAAAATATGTAATCCGCTTTTTTTTTTGACGGCGGCCATTTTGGATTTGAATGTTTCATAAATAACTGTGTTCTACTAGTCGATTCCTTTCATTCGATACCCATATTGATGGGGTTTTGAGAAATTGTGTGATCCGCCATTTTGTGGTGGCGGCCATCTTGGATTTGCATTCTTCAAAAATAACTGTGTTCTACTAGTCAAGCCCTTTCATATGATATCCATATGGATGGGGTTTTGGAAAAACTCATATTGATGGAATTTTGAGAAAATATGTAATCCGCCATTTCGTAGCGGCCGCCAGCTTGGATTTTTAAAATCATGAAATACGCAGTTTTATAATGACTACAGAGATAAAAGTCTGTTCCAAATTTCAGATCAATCGGTCAACAGGAAGGGGGTCAAATTTCTAATCATATGTGGGTCAGCGCTACACACAAACATGTTACAAACATACAAACATACAAACATACAAATTACAGGGCAAGCTAAATAAAACCGTTTAAAAATAGTGAAAACCTCAAATATTTTAAATATAATTATGCAGTTTTTTAAACTCGCATCTCTCGAAGGTTGGTGTATAAAAATCAAATTCATTTCAAAGAATTTATGATATAACTAGCACTTATTCAAATACAGTTTTCAATTTTCTCCTAGAACAAGATTTGAAATTTGGTTCTCTGGTGCATAACCTCATGGAATCGGTCAAATGTACAAATCATCACTGTCGTCTGTAATTTTATTTTCCAAAACAGTCCATTTCAGCGTTTGAGTGAATCGTTTCCGTTTGCTGGAGTGTTTCCCGGTGCCATCTCCCCCGCTCCATAGCCCCAGATTGATCGAAACTAGCCATTTCTATCCACTCACAAACGCACTCAACCATTGTTTTCTGTCCCACTATCGCAACCCCGGCTCGCTTCGCTCCGTATCCTCGTTTGCTGGGTCGTTTTACGACCGATGGGAAAAATTGGCTGTTTTTTTTATTGTTCACGCATCGTAATAAAACAAAATCGAATAAAAATAAGTCGATGGAAGAACACAAACACTCGAGACAAAACACGACAAGACACTGTGATCCCACATTCCTGTCCCTCAGCTTTCGCCCAGAGTGGCCGGTCCTTTGGGGAAAATTCAATTATGTTGTTGTTATCGCCCGATAGTGACAAACAAAACGAGACTTGGATTGAAATGTAAGGGTTCGTTCAGGCTCGTTTCGCGCTTGATGTCCTTTGAAGCTTGGCGTTGGATCCGGCTTTGAGTGAGAGCTTTGCTGCCAAAATTTTGAACATTAATTGCATCGGTAAATGGGAATGGAGTTGGCGCAAATAACAGCGCCAACAGTTGCCAACGTTTTCCGAAATCGGCTCGGTTTTTGACTTCTCGCTCTGACAGCTCTGGTGACGGGTGCAAATTGGAAGTTTAAAATCCAATTAAACTAGCCATTTACCGGTTGATTTTGAGAAACAGCTAACCCAGACCGTGGGCCATAGGGAGACAACAGGCTTGTGCCGAGTTGTAAAATGCATTTATGAATTTTACAAGTAATTACCACAGTGACAAGTGACATTGCCGGAATTAATTTCGGTGGTTACGTTTTGCATTGCGGCTGGTGAAGGTGACTACAGGTGATGAGAGCGTTGACACTGGCCGTTTCGTTTTGCGTAGTTTCCGAATGGTTTTATCATGTTTTTAGTTACACATACTAGGTATTTGAATAGACCAGCATCACGGCATAGATCACAGCCATAGCTCACGGTTTGGGTTGAGACGAAGTACGGCTCATAAATGTCCCACAACTTCCCGGGAACGTGACTGCAAAGTACCGTGTTCACTAGAGGGGTAATCTGGGAACGCCTCTGTTCTGTAATGTGCAGCGATGCATACACGTAGGGGAACCGCGGGTAATACGGACAGTGGGGGTAATATGGACAGGTGGTTGATTTGTATAGTTACATTTTGAATTTAAGATGTCTGTTAGTGAGAACAGCTTCTACATGTTATTCTGTAATATTTAAGCCACCCTATGGCAACGAATACTGATCAAAAGTGGAATGGGGAAACAAAAACCGAAAATCATACATGATTCCGCGTGTGGATGTAATTTTATCTGCTTCGATATTAGGCATTTTGAGAGTTTTAATATCAAAATTCAATACGGCTGATAGTTATATTTCGGTTTGTGAGTTAACAGAGAAGCAATACTAGGTATGTACGGAGGATTAAATTCATTTTTGAGTGGAAAATTTAAATTATTGAAATAATTGTACTAGTGGGGTAAAACGGATAGATGCCAGTGGGAGTGAGATGGACTGTGAAAAGTCTGTTTAATTTATTCCTAAGGAATGCACTGCGTCTATAAATGGAAATCAAATCGCCAAATGTGGACTGTTTAGAAACTGTCTGGAACGAAAAGCAAAATAGTTGAGAGCAATATTGGTGATTGACTAGAGAATCGACGAAAGCATCCAACTTTTTTCAACATGTGAAAACAGCTTCTTCAATCAATGTGTTGGTCTCGCATCCTACGATACCACTCAGTGAGTGAACGAATCCGAACATGTGGTGGACAAGTTCATTCTGTCTCGTAAGTAGAAAGAACAGCAGCTCTGTCCACCAATGATTCACTCTCCATCGATCGGATTTGTGTGCGAATGAGACAGAAAATGATCGCCAAGCGATAATTTTCCCATGATTGCACTCATTTGAACAATTATCATACCGACAGCAAGCGTTTTAGGGACCGATGCAGCAAATGTCTGTATATTGTGATGCATACCATACAAACATTTTTGACGTAGGATTACGTCTTTCGGGAGGGGGTACAAATTAAAAATCGAAAATCGAGCACATCGTAAAAATTGTCCAATTTCAAACGCTTATTACTCAGTCATTTAATGATGCATTGATGAGATTTTTGCGTCAATAAAAACTATCTATCGAACAATTGAAAAATCTCAACCCCTATCCTAGCGGAAATACCCACTTCTGATTGGTCGAAATTGACGACACATGCGGCGGCTCATGTACTTACAAATATTGGTCAGTTATTTCCTGATGGATTTACGAGATATTTGCATCAATCGATCTGAGCACTCCATAACACTTCATCACAATGGATAAAATAATGTATCATATGAAACTAACTATCAAACAATCGAACAATCTCCAAACGGAAATACCTCTTTCTGATTGGTCGAAATTGAAGATACGGAGGAATCGGCATTGCAAATACATCAAAGTAAAGGAAATTGTTGTTCCCACCGAAGTGTGTTCCCTAACAGAGACATTAAAACCAAGCTGCCTGGGGGAAATCGACATTGCAAACACATGAAAGTAGGGGGAGCTTTGTTTTTTTTTATTTTCGTTCCAATAAGTATCTTTCGATGGATTGATTGAAGAATGATGTTTCAATCAAGTGGATAGAACTTATGTTTGATAGAATATAAATAAAATTTTAAATTTTTGGAGCTTTTATATTGGTTGCTTCGTGAAATTTCATATCAATGACCGATCATGCATTGTAAAATTGTATATGGTAGCGGTTTTGTTAAAATGACTTGAAATATGAAACGATTTTTTGTCTCCCAAGGAAAGTTCATGCGACAGATGAATTGGGAAAAAGAAGGATTTCCGTGTCCCGTTGAGTTTAAAGCGAAACTGAAAATGGGTTGAATAAACACTCAGAAAGAAAAAAATATAAATTAAATGATCTTTTCCATTTCAAATATATCTTCTCTATAATAAAGTAACACTTTTTTTTCTGGTGAGGAAAATTGATAATTGTGTTCGATAATGATCACAGAGGGACCATCTCGTTCAGGGCCACAGAGGCGGCTTTCATCATACGCACCATCCAATGACTAATCACCATCCTTCTATCATCATCACTCAGTTGTGAACACTGGTAGAGTGAACAAAGAATACCTAAGAACCAGACAAAACGGCCCTTTTCCGGGTCGCCAAATCATTATCGAAGAGTTTACCAATGTGATTCTTCAAACATACCCAAAACAACAGATAGCCTAATGGAATCCTACGTCAACTATGCGGTCGTGTCTTGGACACAACCCTCCTATGACTTTTTTATAAGCATCGAACAAAGCGGCGGTTTTTATTCGATCAGTTGTTTTGAATGTCACCTACTTATTCTTAAAATTTATCAGGTGTAATACATATTTTAGATTAATGTGGGCTCGTTGTATATGCGATAAAAGATGTCATGTTTTGTGAATGCTTGTGGCACAGTAGTTTGTTTTCGAAGAATAGCAACATTAAAGGAAATTGGAAAACGCCAGCAGGTAACTTTTAACGACAAAAGAAGCAGGACCACACAGCTAACGTGAAGAAGAAAACTGTTATCAATATAAACCAGTTTTCGCATGGAGTATAGCGTTTCATCAATCGATGGAAAATGAATACGATACAGTAATCTTCCGAATATACACATTTCAGTTTTTGCGGAATGTTCCTATTTTGAAATACAATTATTCAAGAAAAGAAATGAGGTTCCAATGAAAATCCGAAAGAACATTTCACACAATCAAACGTTACGTTTCGGATTGTATCCACTACTTCTCCCAACAAAACGTCATTCATGTTAAGGACCATTACGTCTTTAACCCTAACATACTCGCGCAAACGATCTCCCAGACCGACAATCAATAAATTTGTTTTAAGGAGGAGGAATCAAATTACTTTAAAAACTGAGTGAAGACGATGAACACATATTTTCTGGAGTTCCTTTATTCAATTATATCTTTCTCTTTAAACCAAAATCGCCTAAAATAATAGCCATATTACTAAGCCACGTACAGTCTGTGATGAGTTGTGTTCATAGTACACGCGGATTGCTGGACAGAGTTGTTGGCTTTGTTTTACAGTTTAACTAGTTTAATTTTGTCTCGATTTCAGCTTTATCAGAAAAGGAAAAGTTGGGGTAAGAGTGTTGAGATTGTTGCAAAGAATACAAAATAAGTGGTACATCTTTGAATCTGCTTGGATAGTCCTTTGATTTATTGGATTCTCAAAATATTTCTATTTAGCATCTTCATAGGTTGCGATATTATCGCAGAATAGATTTAATAATTTTTTGGAGCTTTGACGGCTGTGCGACACTAGTAAATAAAGTCCGATTGAGCTGAAATTCTGCTTAGAGTATTTTTCCAACATTTCGCAGGTATTGCCCTGGTCAATCAATTTCTGCTGAATCGAAAGTATGCGTTCTATTACAACCGACAACGAGTTACCAGCATTTTCCATGACTCCACAATGGAATCAGCCGGTACCTCGTCCCAAGCCTCGGCCACCAAAAACATAGCATTCCTAATATTGATTCGCTTAACAATGTCATCGAACTCTCCTTAGCTTCTGGGTGCCGAGCTTTTGCTTGTATTTGGATATTAGAGAGGATACACTTACTTCACCACAAATCAAATTAAACGAAACAAAAGAGAACGAAACTGAATTAAATCTTACAAGCGAGGCTCACGATAACTTTTAGGAAAGTTTCGAACATACAAGCTATATTTTGAATATACAAACTATAAACAAAACGTTCAATTTTGAAAAAAAAATATCTTGTGTTAATAAAAAATTGTTGTTTTTTTTTCTAATATTCAGCATCCGACCGAATAGTAAATATTGACTGGATAGGCCGGATATCGAAAAATTACCGGATATCCGTTTCATCTCTAGTCGAGAGTGAGCAGCCTGAGAAACTGATCATCCATTGCAGACCATTGGACAAAACTATTTGTTCAAAGATTTGGTGTTTTTTTCGAAAGTCATCAAAGTTTAGCATGGATCCCACCAGGTTTAGAAATTAGAGGGACGAGATCTAGCTTCATGAGGATGCATCGTATGCCTTTACAACAAATCAGCCTAGCCAGCAAGCAATCAACAACCCATCCCTTCTTAGATGATGCCTACACACGCTACTAATGATTTTTTTACACGCTACTAATGATAAATCATTAATAATTTTTGTTACAAGTTATCTCAAAAGTTTATTTCAATAAGTGCGATCTTTTGCTCCACAGTCTGCGCACTTGTGCTCCCACTATTGGACAGAAGTTTGCATTTGACAATTTGTATTATAATAAATATCAGACAAGCAAAGCTCGTATTTATAGATTGCGTTTCGAAGGTTTTATATAGTTACTATTTGGTAAGCAAACTGGCCCCTATTGGCTTTTCTTTTAAAAGATATTAGACGGCAACTGTTAGGTGCGCACCTGCGAGCATCATCAATGTCCACTGCACATCGAAAAGTTATATTTTCATCGCACTTTATTTATTCTTTTTCTTGAATGGCGTTAACGTTCCCTGTGGAACTTTTGCCGTCTCAACGTATGCGTTAACTAGCGTCATTTATTAATACTTAGTTGTGTTTTCTTAAGCCAAATAACACGCCTTGAATGTATTCCGAGGGGCAAGCTCTAGAATACGCGTGACCACAGTGCAAGTCGAAGGAAATTTCTTTGACGAAAAAATCCCCCGGTCAGAACGGGAATCGAACCCGAACCTCCGGCATGATAATGTAAGACGCTAACCACTCGACCACAGGTGCACTTATTCTACTACTTACTTATTCTACTACTTGTAGAATTTTTTGCCTTGCGATTCATTTCTTTCCTGAGAGCGACACCACTCTATCGCAAAGCGATTCGATCCAAAGCTTCGAGGCTTAGCACCCAATCGGATCAGAAAATGAAAGTAAAGCGACGGCAGAAACTAACGATCGAATCATAAAACGATACAAGCGAGCATCGATGAACACGCGCACAGTTACCAAGCGATGACTCTCACGCTGAGTTCATTCAGTGTTTTCGTTGACATGTCAGTTTTCTGTTTCATGAGTGATTTAAAACATATTATTGTGTGCGTTGAATGAATCAAATAAGAGAATGCAACGAATGCTCGTTGATACGATTAGAACCATCCTTGGTTGAGGGTCTGTCCGTTTATACTGCCGAAAAGCACGATATTATTTCTAGGTGGATTAATTCGATTTTTTCATCATGTAACGGACATTCGTGATGAGTTCAGACCTTGGTTGAATCAAATTATTCCTCTCGCGATCCATGAACCTCTGCGCTTCATATATTACAAACCGGTCCATATTCCCTCCACTATATGTCCATATTACCCGCATCGAAAATAAATGTTGTACTTTTCGGTCTGTTTCAATTTCAGTAAAAAACATTGAAAAACACTTTTTTGTAAAATATTTGGCCAATTAGGTAGAAAAACAGTATATTGAATTGCAAGAAACTGCATTAAAGTTTTAGGAAACATGAGTTTCCAAAGATATAATTGAAGTTCATCTTAACATGTCCATTTTACCTCCACCTCCCCTATGTTTGTTCGTCGCCCAGCCTGGCGATGGTTTCTGCGTTGCGGTCAGCAGGATTTGGGGGAGTATCCCTGTATAGGGGCAATGAATTAACGATTGTAGATACTAGGGGAAGCATTGCACAGCGATGGCAATCGGGACGACAATTATGCAAAGCTAATTCTGAAGTAATGATATATGCTGTCGCTGAATTATGCAGAAGCAGAATCAGTTCCTCTTCAAAGCCAGTAGGCATATTTACATGTTTACGTAATTTGACCTCCATATCTTAGTAGTGCATGGAGTGAAAAGTACCAAGTCTAGTTACATATTTTGCAATCGCAATTTTCCCATCTTTCAATATTCATCAATTGAAATAAATTATAACAGAAGTTGATCAAACATCGTCTGTAAATTAAACGTTCGAAGAACGCAAGAATTTCAATTATAACGAAGCAAAAAGCCTCTTTTCTTCTCAAACGACCTTTCACAGTACTGCATATATGTTTATAAACAGCCGTCGAAATCCGGCGAATTATCACTTGTCACTACACATTCCGCCTTATGGTTCCAAACACCCAATATCATCATCCGCAGTATGGAAAGTGCTTCTGTCCCCATATATGTTGATTTTTACTACATGACATAACATAAAATAAACTCACTCCGTGCCATCCTCCCGGCAAAGATCTATACACTCTGCCGACGAGACTTTTGCGTTTGACAATTATTCGAGAATACTCAAATCCACGCCCGCCATATTACGAGCGCGCGAGCAACAGCTCTGAGAGGCATCCGCCTTCAGCCGCCAGCTTCCAATTTTGGGGCGGATTTTGGTTTCTATTACTTCAAACAACAGAAGCAACAAAAAAAATAAAAAATAAAAAAATCCAGTCCCAACGCAAATCTTCACCTTCGTCAATGTCAGCGAATTAAATACGCTCAAAAAGGCGAGCGCCCAAGTTTGCGAACAAATTACGCAGGAATTCAAGTTGATAATTTTGGGTTCATCTCGAGAACATCCCGGAATTGCGCTGCCTGCTATCTCCTATATCCAGCATCCAGCAACTTTGGCTTTGATTTGTTTTTACGACTTTCCAGCGAAAAGGGAATTTCATCTCTGTTGTGCCTTTTTATTCCCAGGTACACCAGCACACACACACACGCACAAAAAAGGACCCGAGGCGTGCGTGATATGGAAATTGTGGAGTTTGTTTTATCCACTAAAATCCATCACTTTTATTATGATACGTTGCAATGAGTTAGCGTTTCCACATTTCCATTTCCATTTCCACTCCATTCGAGAGAGAGATATGTTGACTCGGATGAGGCGGCAGTAAATAACGAATGTAAGCTCGAATGATTTATCGAATCGTATGGATCTGCTACGTGCGCTTATGCTGAGCTAACGAACAAGCTTTTTCCGGGCCTAATTTCGGCAGGATTTGCAAATAGGAGCGAAGAGATGGTGCGTCTCCATCGGGTGCGTCTTTGTGGATGATTCTCGGAGTTCAACATTTGATTCGATCATAAAAACAGAGGATCTGATATTTGTCAGAGAGCAAAAGCGAATAGTTTTGTTTGCCGCCTACCAATCACAAATCACGGAGACAAAACTTTTTCTCATAAAACAGGAAACATCAAATGGAGTTTCGTCCCAATAAAAACAATGAAAAACTAGGACATAATATTTGGAGGGTGGCCAAAAAAACCTTGAATGCAAATCCCGCTGCTCGCGCACGATACAAAAATCAAATTTGAAGTTGGAATTAATGCAATTGGATTTTTCAACCGATATTGATATTTCCATTCTTGTTTTTGTTTTGACATTTTTTTTTCGCTTCGCTTATTTGTCAGATTGAATTACGGATGTGATTCCTCTTCGATTCGATTTATTGTGGTTTATTGCAATCATGTTTTATAATGGAAAAAAATATGGAATATGGAAAGTTGATTCGAAGATCCATAATGGCACGATGGCACGCGATGGACAAAAGGGATTTTGTAGATGAAGTACAGTGTTTCCTATACAATCATTCCCCACCCATTCGAAGTTTTTTCGCAGAAACTCCAACCGTTCGTTCACCGACACTCGATCTGGAGTCGCTTCAAATGGGAATGTCAGCTCCAGACCCAACTTTAGCGAGGGCACTTGTTTCCTTTTCCTTTCTTCGAGACCCAGAACAATCCCGCTGGTCCTCGTCCGCGTCGTCATTTCATCGGACGAATTGAAACCGTTCGAATGCGAGCGCATTGCAGAAGAACAACGAAAGGAGGCAGCATTATTTCCTCTCGGAATAACATCTCTCCTGCTGCCACAGCAAAACGAACAAGACAATGGTTCAATGGTTCAGGATTCTGTGTGGGAGCTGTGTGTGTGTGTGTGTTTAGTATGTTCCGGGGTCAGCACGAGGTGCCATTCAACATCGGTAATTCAACTTGGCTAAAGTCAGGAAAAGTCTTTCAAACGGCCTCGCTCTTTGTACTATGTTTGCAGCAGCCTAATAAGGATCACAAATGCTTCCGGTTGCATATTCGAGATAATGGATCATTGAGGGAAGCGCGCTGATTCAGGCTCTGGCCATGATGATGTTAATGTCTTCTAGCGGGTATTTTATTCTGGATTAGAATTTCAGAACCATCCAAGTTCTACACATTAATTCCTGGTAGTTCTATTCATACGTATGGAACTGTTAAAATATTGGACTGGTTTGGAATTTTAGAAATTCTAAACCAAATTGACAAGAGATGATTTGAGCAGCAATGGGACTATTTGAATTGTTTGAAATGGAAAATGATTGATCTATTGATCGGTATCTAACTCTCAACTCAAAACTCAGCTCTTAACTCTTAACTCTTAACTCTCAACTCTCAACTCTGAACTCTTAACTCTTAATTCTTAATTCTTAATTCTTAACTCTTAACTCTTAACTCTTAACTCTTAACTCTTAACTCTTAACTCTTAACTCTTAACTCTTAACTCTTAACTCTTAACTCTTAACTCTTAACTCTTAACTCTTAACTCTTAACTCTTAACTCTTAACTCTTAACTCTTAACTCTTAACTCTTAACTCTTAACTCTTAACTCTTAACTCTTAACTCTTAACTCTTAACTCTTAACTCTTAACTCTTAACTCTTAACTCTTAACTCTTAACTCTTAACTCTTAACTCTTCATTAGAATTTTTACTCAAATAATCATGAAACCGTCAATATTATGAACACTGTTTTGTTTCTTCCACTTTAAATTGGATACAAGTGATTACGACACCATAAATTGTTCATAAACACAAATATACTTCATCTACTACTCTATCTCGATATTTACTCATTTACTCCGCAGAAGTGACGCTTGGCCAAAGTAACGGAATACCAGGTATGTTATATCGCCTGTGTCAAAGAAGAAGAAGAAGCTAATTTTAAAAAAATCTCAGTTTGTTCGAAATCGTAAAGTTTTTCAAATATTGTGCTTTGCTGCCTCCTTTCGATACGAATGACTATCAGTATTTATGATGTTTTGATGTTTACAAGTGTTTACAAGGAATACACAGGTTGTTGAAGTCACAAGATAAATATATATAAATATAGGTGGATATGTTTATGTGTATACACAAATTATCGTACGATTTAACTGAATGAATAAAAGTTGTCAATAAAACTGGAGTTAAACTCATCTTTAAAATTGTACAAAAATTGATAGGAGATTTCCAGCATTTGTTGATGCTCATTGCCAGAGTTGGTTATTGTATAGGTTGTTTGGAACGAAGGTCTAATGTAATGATTTTATTTTGAGATTTATATTCACAAACATACAAATATAGCTAATATAAATTGCGCATAACCAGCCTATATATGCAAACGTGGAGGCGATATACGTACGTGGCAAATTAGTTTGGATGAATATACGACTTATACAAGCACGTAATACGACTATTGTAATACGATTATATTATTACGAAATCTATTTTTACAGGCATAAAATAACAGATGGCGGAAAATATTTACTTTGGATTACAAATCGCCATTTGTTTAAATGAGAACATTTATGTTTCTAGAAATAGAAATTATTCAATTGGCTTTAAATGGGAGTGGAAAACAAATGTTTAAAATGAGTGGTGATGACTACGAAAATTGCTCCGATGGGATTCGAACTCCGGTCATTTGGACTATCAAGCAGCAGCTATCTCACACGGCTATCTAAAAAATAATGCTGCCGCATTTAAAACTCGCACATATGACATGAAAGAGATGCAACAAACCAACTTGGCAACCTTTTGAAGCCAAATAAACCAAGGCGCTTTGAAGTATACAACCTGGTTGGTCAATACGACAAAACCACTCTGCAGCCATCTTGCAACCCTATTGTGTTTTGTTTTTAGTGCTAGTAGAAGCTGAATTCCACTGAACTCACTCTGGTAAACGCTTTCTTTCGTACTGTTTTCATATACTGCTCCCCTATCCAACTTAGTGACCAAATATGTCCTCAATTACGATCTAATATGAGTTACTGTTGAATTATCATTCAACAGCATGTAACACGATTTTTCGCAACACTACATTGATTCGAATTATACGTTTATGTGACTATCGAACTGCATCTTCAGTTATCGATTAGTCCAATTTTACGATAGTGCATATCATAAAACCGATGTTTGTTATACACAATTACGACATAATATGTAGTAATAAAAAATAGATTTCTCGCATTTTTATACGACTTACGGCATACACGAAGAATGCTTCGATCGACATTATATACGATTGTGGCTCGATCCTACTTTTCAAACGATTAAGAATATGTGAAGCTATACGATTCCATGTCCCAGTAAACATTAAATCGCATAACTAGGCATTTTTCATGTCTCCTATGAAGTAAGATCTAAAATCGTGCATCTAGAATCGTATAAAATGCGAAAACCTCGATATTATTTATCACTGCAGATTTATTTATTTATTTATTTATTTATGAATAAATGAATAAATATTCATGAAATATTCGGAATAAAATCTATAAAAAATAGGACGGTGGGCACTTTATTTTCTCGACGACTGTATGTCGAACCATACTGAACAAAGCTATAGGGTCTTTCAGGTTAAACGCTCACGCAAAAAAGTCGAATAGCTCCTTATAAAAAAAATGTTTCGCTCCATCGATGGTAACACTGCATTCACCACTTCGGGACGATAATATTCGGCTACTCGTTCAGTCTGATCGGATGGTTTTTAGTGTCAAGATGTACAATTTACAAGAAGGTGTAAAAAATTTGGAGGAACTTGAAGAAGAAATAACTCGGATTTTCAACAGCATCGAAGTCGTAATTTTAGAGTTGTGCATGATGAATTTTGTTCATCGCTTAAAACGCGTTATCGAAAAAGGGGTGGTCACATCTAAAAGTCCTAATGTCATAATGTCCTAAAATAAGCTTTATTTTCTTTTTAAAAAAATAAAAATCGGTTCACTTTTGTAGAGGTTATTAAAATTTGTTGCGTGAGTGTTAAATCTGAAAGACCCTGTATAAAACGTTAAATGGTGAATCTTCCTCGATATAATCATTAGACGCAATAACAGATCCGATCCCATTAGCAATTTGTGCCGAACCGGTATGATCCGCATCGGAACCAGATTCCACACAGATAGCGAAACAAAACTTGGCACCACGAATGACGATCCAATGGAACCGCCACTCCATTCTAGCAACAAAACGCTGCCAGAAGAGCCGTTCGGAACCTAATTAAAAGCCAACAACACCACGTGACATCATAATCGTCAATTTATCGAGAGTACACATTATTACTGCAAAATAGTTCCCAACATTGCAATAAGCATTCTCTCGATAGAACGGTGCCTCTGTCTGCCTCTGGCTGCCTGGCCATTTGCCGTTTCCGTCCAACCGCACTAATTTTTCCATTGTGTAACTATTCCAATCGCGCGCATTGATGCCACCCCCCTGATACCACTCAAAAGTTGCTCTGGCTCAATCAACTAGTTGGCCGGACCGGCTTTCCCTGCCCCCTACCTTCCCAAAATCCGATGCAAATTGCCGCCATACACCCAATACACAAACGCCCCACTGGGGGTGGACATACGATCGGTCTGAACGAGAGCTGTACTTGTTATAATAATGCATCGCTATGGGCCAGCGCCAGAGTTGAAGGAGAAACCACAACCGATTACGACGAGGACCTAGCTGCTCAGCTGCTCTCGTTCCTTTCCGTGCCGCTTATCATCGATGTTTTTGTGTGTGTGTGTGTGGCCAGCGAGATCCCTAGCCTGCACAAAGAACCTCCAGTCGTGTGGAAAATACCCTTGAATGCTGTTCAAGAGGACAAAAAAAAGACTGCATTTTTCCCGGACCACTATCTTCAGTTCATGTGGACGACGACGGCGGCAACTAGGACGATTCGAACCTAGGAGAGCATAGACTAGTGCAAATAGTGGCTTGGTTTGAAGAAGAAAAAAAACTGGCACAACGAAGGAAAAGGCGCAGTACAATGATAATAAACACAGCTTCGGAGCGAATAATGAAAACGGGAACGGAAGTCTGCAGAAGAAGCAAAAAAAAAATAGAATAAAATACACGAGACGTGACCGGGATAAATATGTTCGGGGTTTGTGGAACGGATGGAAGGCTTTCATACTTGCTCGTTAAATATAATTTTAGAGACCCAAGGACTGTCGTTGGACGCGATGATTCGCGCTGCACCATTGGCAGTTAATGTCTCCAAAAGAGCACAATCGAAGGTGCTAAATTGGTTCGAAGAATCGGATCACTTTGAAGTTTGCTCTCAATAACAAGCGACCCTTTTCCGAATTGACGCAATCGAGCCATGTACACGCAATCCGAATTAGATAAGGTTGGATGCGTTCACGGAATGAAGTTCCGAGATTTCGTTGCCATCCCCTCGGGCATCCAGCTTTTTTCCCCAGCTCGGAAAACATCCCTCCCAGCTCATCCTGACATCCGTCCCAAATACGGAAGCATTCAATTCATTACGGAATTGATTGATAAATTGATTGTTTTTATTGCATCAGACTGTCTCCGGTCGATTTCAGCTCAATTGACAGCCTGATCGATTGGCTTTCGATTGGTTTCTTGGCCTAATGGATTGGTTCGAGCAAATTGTTGCTACAGTTGTCGTCCGTTTGTTGAAGTATCGATTTAAAGTTGGGAATTCAATTGAATAAACCATTAACCCTTTTGAACCCGGGTGGGGGAATGTAATTATAAATCGGTTTAAATTCGTCAACGTTATCACACCGTATCAATAATTTAATCGTCGATCCCATTCAATTTGCATGTAGAACAGAAACAATTCAACTGCATTATTCATATTCAATTACCCCCATGTTTCACTGTTCCATCGATCAGAGGGTTTTTTGTTTGCAGCCCTTTCGCATCGATGTTCGATGTTTTAGTCACAGGTGCAACATTCTACGACGAGAAAAAGGTGTGATAATGTTCACCGCGCGAGTTTTCGATGGGAACGACTCGGAACGGGTTACCTTCGTTCGCAACTTATTTGCATTCCACCAACGAACGAACCAACCAACAGAGTCACAGGTGCTTTGGCAGTTCCATGGTCGCGTTATTCACGGAACGGTAAAACCATTCGTAGAGGCGAGACCAGGTGCTCTCGAGAAGGGATGACTAGATTTTGCGGAGGAGGGTTGATAATGGTGGAATGTAAATTGTAACAATGCTCCTGCTGTGTGGCGTCGGCGTTGAATGCATTATTAGGGTGGATCAATGAAGCTAGTAAAATTTTATATAGTGATTGAAATTTGGTCGTAACCATGCGATCGAGGGCCACCTTGAGGTGGCTTCAGTGGATTTACGTTGATCACATTAGACGTTCTCTACGCGATGCACACTGTTGGTGCTTGTTTCGAGAATGCATTTGTAGAACATAATATAAAAAAAATCGAACAACCTACAGTAAGCCACAGTGAAAATCGTACACCTCCTATGTTTTAATAATGAATTACAATAAACACGAGAGTGTATCGCATTTTCACTGCAGGTAAGGTTTTATGTTATGTTTTATCGATTTAATACTGAACATTTTTGTTCACTTAAGCAAATTGTCACGTCCCACGATGCTGGAACAGAATAATTTTGAATAATAGCAGAATATTTGGCACATAATTCCAATGGTTTCACACGCAATTCCAATTTTATACTTTCATTTACTCCATTTCTTCTTGCAAAAGTGCCAAATATTAATTTGCAATCACTTCGAAAGATGGTCGCGATGGCTCTTGATGGATTCATCAATAAAAGAGAAAAATTGTAGGGAGTTCTATACCAGACACGAGTGCTTAGAACATAGGACTACACATACATTTTCTTTAATTCGTTTGTTTATCATTTCGGATATCTATACATACATAAAAATGGATTTCTGTCTGTCCGTCTGTCTGTCTGCCTGATTCTTATGGACTCGGAAACTACTGAGCCGATCGATATGAAAATTGATATGTAGGAATGTTTGAGGTCGGGGAAGGTTCTCATAATAGTTCGAGACCCCTCCTCTCTCTAAAGGGGAGCTGCCATACAAATGAAACACAAATTTCTGCCTTACTCGAGAATTAATCAAGAAAATGAAACGAAATTTCGCATGTGGAGGTTTTAGGGTGGTTCGGTGGGTGGTTGGACACTCCTCCCTCTCTAAGGGGGCCATATAAATGCCATATAAATGAAAAACAAATTTCTATATCACTGGAAAACTAATCACGCAAATGGAGCCAAATTTGGCATGCGAAGGTTTAAGGGGACACAAAACGTTTCTATGGTGAATAGGCACTCCTCCTCCTTTCTCTGAGGGGGGGGGGTGCTTCTGCCATACAAATGAAGCATACATTTCTGCATAATTCAAAAACTGATCAAGCAAACGGAACCAAATCTGGCATGTGGAGGTTTTAGGGGGCAAGAAACATTTCTAAGGTGGTTCTACACTCCTAGCACCTTTCTAAGGGAGGGCTGCGATAGAGATGAAACTCAAATTTCTGCATAACTCGAGAACTAATCAAGCAAATGGAAGCAAATTTGGCATATGGAGGTTTTAGGGAGCAATAAATGTTTTTATGGTGGTTTGACACTTCTTTCCCCTCTCTATAGAGGGGGGGGGGAGGCGGCTGAACAACTTGGGAACTAATCGAACAATCCGAATCAAACTTAGCATATAGAGGTTTTTGGGATCGATAAACGTTTCTATGGTAGTTCGACACTCCTCCCCCCCTCCCCCCTCTCTAAAGGGGGTCTCCCATACAAATGAAAGACAAATTTCTGCATAACTCGAGAACTAATCAAGCAAATTGAGCCATATTTGACATGTGGAGGTTGTAGGGGGCACGAAACGTTTCTATGTTGGTTCAACACCCCTTCCTCCTCTAGAACGAAGAGGGGGTCCCATTGAAAAAACGCACATATTTCAACCAAACATATTCCAACCAAACATGACAATTGAAAATTTTCGGAAAACTTCGGAAGATAAATGGGAAAATACGAAAAATTCAATTCGCATGTGTTCTCCAATTACATATTGTTAGCAGGGTTATCATATCTACAGAATAATCTGTATTTATACAGATTATTCAGACTTTTTGAAACCAAGAATCTTTAGATACAGATTACAGATTTTTCTGGTTTTCATACAGATTTACAGATTTTTCAAACCAACGATCCAATATTAGTTATGGCTTGATCTCAATAATATAATTTCCCAACTCGCCACTTTTAATCATATAGCGTTCGAATCAGTTTGAATGAGTATCTTTTGGCATTCATATGTAGCGTGCAGTACTGCTTTCTCATGTTCAATCTAATGCGAAAAGATTCAAAAGTCTGTGTGATCGGCTAGTTTTACAATAGATAAATAACACTGTTCATCTTCCTCCTACTAAAGCACAGTGAATGCGAATTTTATACGTCGATATCAATTGTCAAATTCATTAAAATTATGCCAATCAATGACACTGAAGCTAAGATTATGCTTCAAAATTGAACTTATAAATTTACATGTGTGTCATACTGGTTGCAAATATTTCCACTTGAAAAAGCATTGTTGTTTAATTTGTGAGATTATAAAAGGTGAACAAGATTCTTTTATTTTCTATAAACTTCTGATAAGTATCTACTAAACGATGTTTTTTATGTTTATGTTTAGAAAATATTTGTTATAATTTTTCTTCGTGTGATGTCTTTCGAGATAGTCCCCAAAATCCAGTCCTGGTTTTCGCATCTATGTATATAAAAATGGATTTCTGTCTGTCTGTCTATCTGTCTGATTCTTATGGACTCGGAAACTACTGAACCGATCGACATGAAAATTGGTATGTAAGGGTTTTTGGGGCCAGGAGGGGATGGGTGCAATAAATATTTTTACGGTGGTTAGATACTCCACCCCTTCTCTAAGGGGGAGCTTCAGGGGAGCCATAGAAATGAATCAAAAATTATGCATAACTCAAGAACTAATCAAGCAAATGGAACCAAAATTGGCATATGGAGGTTTTAGGGAGCAATAAATTTTCTATGGTGGTTTGACACTCCTCACCCTTCTCTTAAGCCTCACAACTCGAGAACTAACCAAACAAATGGAAGCAAACTTAGCATATAGAGGTTTCAGGGTGGTGAATCACACCATTGAGGAAAAGACGGATCCTTCGGCTGAAGGAGGCCTGGATGTTGATAGCTCAGGATTTTGTAAACTTCTTACACTTGGAAATTAAACACAGGAATACTTCTAAACACTTTTGGTTTTATTGGCGATGCTTAACTTTCAAAGGTTGGATTTGGAATGAGAAATAATTTTGGTAGGGATCTTCGTTATGCACATATTTGTATGTATGCGTTCGGCTTCTGTTATACTGTCAGGATATTTTGCTGCTGCTGCTCGGGTTGTAGTGGTTGTGAAATCTTGCACGAGAATTGTGTCTTAAAATAATCTGATATTATAATGTCGAGTTTTGGTAGAAGTATCGAAATTTTATAGTAAAATTAATTTTAAAGGGTAGATTAGAAGATGAATCAATGAACCGTTCTACGATTGGAGCCATGAAGGTGCGCTTAGTAAAAAAACGTGGATGTGATAAAGAAAAATAAACTTCGGGCAGGACGAAGTTTACCGGGTCAGCTAGTAAAAAATAAACTGCAAAGTCAACTATTTTCGATGTCAGATGAAGCGGTTGATGCGTTTAAAATACATGCTTTGGAGGTACCGCTTTTGAAGAGGCATGTAACGGGTGAGTCATAAGTAGCGGTACTAAATAAAGACACGTTTGATTATTCAACATTTTTACTGCATTGGCAAATTTAATTCTTTATTGCATCTTCACAAGTCCACAAGTGGCTTCACAAGTGGCCCTTTATCTTCAGTCATCCTCAGGATTCCCGGAACCCTCGCCATCATGGTCTGGTCTGGACTTCCTTGAGGTTCACTTTTTTGGCACATCTAACAATACGGGATTTGAGTTGTTGAACTGTGGTGGCCTTCAAACCATTCGCGCACACTGAATGGCACGGTATGGCCCAATACCACTCGTTTGGCCGCGCCTGGGGTACGGTTGGGGAATTGCCTTCTTCAAGTACAAACGGTATGTTATGGGTAGTCACCAATACAAAGTGGCCTTTGCGTAATGGCACACGAAGCTAGGCCCAGTCAGAACACAATATCTTCACCCTTATGGTGCTTGTTTTATTAAAGCAATCATTTTTGGCAAACAGTTCTACGTGTAGCCACGTCCAATTTTGAAGATTAGACGATTGCTTTCATAAATTGACAAACTAAATTAACAGTTTTTGAAGCTTAGATTCAAAATAACATCCTAGGAGTACCCGGTAACCCAGCATATGTCTTGTGGACAGATTACGCAAGGTTCTACCAGCTACAAAACCCAATACAGCCTTTCCCAAAACCAGAACAACCTGACAAACGCCCCCCACCCCCTCCTGAACAAAAAAAATCCAACTCAAGCGAATAAACGACACGAAGCGTGATATCCCCCAATCACTTCGGAACGCACAGTCGCTGATTTATGTACCATTGTGCGCTGAAAAACGGCTGTACACCGAATCATATCGCTATTGCAGCCTCGCTCGATCAATATGTGTTCCGCGGATGATGACATTCCATGACCCGATACATTATTCCAATGAACGAGAGAAAAAAAATGCAAAAGTTGTTTATTTTTCAAAAAACAACCGTGAAAAGGCACAAAGAAGAAATGCTAGGAAACACTTCGAAGGACGCCAATCTTTTTCTTGTGTTCTTTGGTTGTGTTTGCACGAATAAAAAAATTTCACCACCGATACGTGTGCCATAGCAAGAGAATAGCGGATCCTTCACGGCGGTGCTGCGGCTGTCAGTCGTGAAAGCCCTGAGATATTGATCCCAGGGGTGTAATTTTAATCAAGCAACACACGTTTCTTGGTCCCGCGTAAGGAGGGTGGCAGCGGAAGATATTATCGCGCCCAGGTAAACACGCGGTGCTCGTTTGCAGTGAAAAATGGGACTGAGTGGATGTGACACCGGATTCATCAACTATGGATTGGATAAAATGGTGGAGAGATGTGGAGAAAAGAAAATAAAACGTTCCGTGTCTGCCGCTGCTGCCGCTATCGAGGAGAATTTTCCAGCCTTAACGATCGAGCTTATCTTGATAAGCTTAACTAGGGCGAAATTGGGGGCTAGATTGCTCCCCATTAGGCTTAGTGTGTATTTACATAGGAGGAAAATCCCCACCGTCGGGGTCCAATCCCCGCTTATAACGATTTCACGGGGAGCTAATTGAAATAGCGCAATGAATTATACTCTGTGTATGAATTTGTTTCACTTCCAATGAATAGAGTATCGTCACACGGATGAACGGAAAATTATCCTGAATCAGTGTGAAAGAAGCTCGCGATTATATGGCGATAGATTGTGTTACATAGAATCATCTAGCTACTTTCGCCAACGGCTTTTTATGCTCTGGTAGTGCTCGTATGCCAATCCCTCAAACACACACACACACACACACACGTGCTGTCGTCAGGCGGCCGGAAATTGCCGTAGGCAGGGCTGCTTCCCATAACCAGACTCGAAATATAATCTCTCGACCAAATCCTGCTTTTGTATATCGAAGCAACCCACTCCCTCCATCCCTCGTACACCCACAAACACTCATCCATCCTCCCATGGTTCCATGTTCAACATAGGCTTTCGTAATTAGTTTTATGAGGATCCATTTTCGGCCGTGTGCAAAACTTTTCTGGTTTGTGTTTGCGATGTCGGGGCGAAGCCAAAATATTAATTTGGGTATACGATAAATTCTCATCAGGCGTGATGGCGCAATAGACTGACCAAAGTGAGACAGAGGGCGCGCTATGAAAGATGAACCATTCGACAAATTTCAATTATTACCTTCCGAAACATGACGCAGGAATTCCTGTTCCGGCTCCGGGCATTCATCAATCATCGTTAGCGACGGGGAGTCGGTTTTTTTGGTGTACCTTACCTAGGGAGGAAACCGAGTTGTTAAATTCTCGCTCCGTTGGAAGTCTAAACACTATCGAGACTGAGACTCTTTTGAAAACCAAACGAAAATTGATCGGTAACCGAGCACCGTCGGAACGGCAAATAATTAACGCGCAACATTCAAAAAGTGGCAATAAAATTGGAAAGGATTCAAACGAAGGATGAAGCTTCTCGGTCGAACTTTTTTTTGCTCCTCTATTTGCACTCAGCACCAGTCCGATACCCTACTTCCCCACGATTCCCACTAACGAAATCTGTTGACACTTCAAATGGCAGCTAATTATAGCCGCCAATGGCACTGCAGATAATGGCGGAAAACAGTTCCCCCCACTTCGGTCGCACGGTTCATTTGTTTCGCAAATTATGTGTTCAGTGGAAAAACAAAATTGTCCCGAATGTTGGCGAAGGAGGGTTATGGCTATGACCGCAGCTTTTGCGTAATTAATGAGGGTAAACAAAGCAAGATTTGGGACATTTTTGGAACAGTGAATTGGGTAACTTGATATGGAATGTCTTGTTAAAAGAATTTGTTCAGTTATCGAAATTAAAATGGGAAGAATGATAATGTAATGAAACAGCCACTTCCGTTGTTCGAGAGGATGCATATCGGTAAATTCAATATCCTGCTATTATGCCAATCGGGATTAGGCATTTTTCATTTTTCCTTCAAGCCATAATCGGGGATAGAAGTTTGGATGTTCATTTTCCTTGAGAGCTAAGATTTTATTCGCTCGAAAACCAGATTTATTCGTCCCTCAAAATAAATCCATTCCTGCGGAAACTTGACATTGTAGATAAACGAGGGCTACGCAGGCTCGATTGGTTTCCATTAACTAACATTTGGCTTCCAGGAGATTACATTGCTCTAGTTAATGCAAGTCAATCTAACTAACCTCGTTCATCCATTTTTAAATCGATCTTTAGACTTTTTGGCTACGTGTAACCGGAAAATATGGGGGGTAGAATGTAAACATAAACACAGAACATGCTGGAAAAAATGAAAGATTTCGAATGCTTATAACTCGAACATTTTTTGATAGATCGAAAAGATGTTTGCATCAATTGATAGGAAATAGTTCTATACATCTATCGCAATTAATAAAATGTTAATTTTCCTGAGATAAACAATTGAATAACTGTAAAATATCAAGCGCTATCTAAACACTTTAACTGCCCCGTTTTGATTGACTCGATTTATAGTTTCCCCAACACAGCCATCAAAACTAAGCAGACTGGGGAAATTTATATTGCAAATACATGCAGCTTGGGGGAACTTTCCCACCGAAATGAGTTCGCTAACACAGCCATGAAAACCAAAATTCCTTACGTTACATGGCGTTTGTTCAAATCATGTATTTACACAGCAAATATGTTGAATTCGATTACATTCGAAAGTTGTCTCATTCAATCAATAATTTAACCAATACAAACAAATGATTACTAAGCCAACGGTAGTCCAACGTCAACCTTGCGGTTATCTCATAGATTCACCCACCCTTTTTTTTCAAATTCATAACTTTCGAATATCATTTTTTACATCGTTTAAAGATAGATGACGCTTTATATTTTTTATACTTCTTCTTGAAAGCTTAGATCTTCTTACATAACATATCCAAAAATTATAGATGAGATTTTCATGGTTTCCGAGTTATAATTTTCAAAGTTAACATGTTTCCAGTCTTCGTTCAATATTCGTTCAATATGCGACTAGACTACCATGCCTGCATTGATTTGTGATTTTAGAAGTTGCACTGACCTGCACTGCCAACTGCATGATATTGTCAATATGTGCGAGATGCTTCAGAAAAGCTGGATATAAATAGTGTTTATATATGACCTCACTGACAATAAATAAGAATAAAACAGAACATAATAGAGGACTTAAATGACTAAAGAAGTGAATTCGATTTTTTATTGAAAAGAATAAAGTTAATTTACAGACTATTGGAAAGGCAAACCGTATGTTTGAAACATTACGTTAAAAATGATTTATTAGCCTGAATATTTCAGGTATCAACCAGATTTCAAAGCTTTTTGTTTAACTTTAACTTTTACGAACGAAAGATCATCTGTCTACAGATCTTTTGCGATTTGATATACATAATGCCAAATATAAATTAGTTCAACTTCATTCAGTTATTCAGTTATTCAGTTGCACTAAACTCAAAACTGTAAATATGGCATTATGAACTTGACAAACTAATCTGCCAAGCAGTACTAACCCAGCAAACATTAAATCGCATAACTTTCGTATAATCGTATATAGAGCATCGTATATATCCCATATATTGGGAGGTATATGATGCGCCCAACTAGCATGCAAAAGTGATTTTTGACGTAAAACTACGTCGTTCAAGAAGGGTGCCAAATCAGAAAACAGGTCACGTTTTCATGAAATAAAGTTAACGTTAATAACTATTTTTGCCGCGAACGGATTTTGGCGATTTACATACCAAACGAATCGGAAATTCCCTAAGATTTGTTCGATATACTATACATTACAATCCCATAGTCTGTATATGGTTTAAATTGGTCAAAATTGAAAGCATTCCAATTTCCTCATACATGTGTTCTGTCCATTTGTGTGCTTTCCCGAACATAGCTGTCAATAATGAGCAGCTTATCGACGAGCAACGAAGGTGAAATAAACAGTGGATCTCGCTGAGACAAACTTATAGAGGCGAATGAACTGCAAAGTTTAAAGCCTCTTGAAAACAAAGAAAGAAAGAAAGACAAACTTTCATTCTTCGTGAGGAAATAGACTGAACAACATCGTTGTTGGGCGAGCTGGACGGCGGTGCCATTTAAAAAAAAAGTATCTTCGTTACCTGAAACATCTTCTCATTTCTTTCATTCCCATTTTTGTAGTGCCTCCTTGGTAACGCAAATTTGTTATTCACTTTCTCTGCTGGTTAAACGGGAAGGAGCAAATCGTATGTGTCAAATCCTGTTAAATAAGTTAAAGCTTGTACCTGTACGTGGTATTGTGTAAACATTTTGATCAGGCTAACACACTTAGGGGAACTGAGGGTAGCTGAGGAACTGAGGCACCGTCTGCGTAAAACGAGAATATGCGAAGATGTGTGAATTTGCCGGTGAAACTGAAAACCCTATGTTTTGGGCTCTAATGTATGGATTCTAATGTTCTTTGAAGACTTTTTTTGGATTCTAATGTTCTTTGAAGACTTTTCCTTGAAACTAAACCTAAAGTACTAGCAGAGATTAGAATAATATCAACTGCATAGACTGGAATGTTTATACCATCTGGAATTATTGCAAAAATTGGGGAAGTTTATGTGCCTGAAGATTTCGGGTTATTGATGATGATTTTGTTGGTTCTATTTTCGAGGATACTTTTGACGAAGAAACCTAAGCGACCACGCATCGTTAAGACTTTTCAGTATCGTATACCTCCAAGCTCGATCAAATGTCTTGGTAAGGTCAAGTGTCATTATTTCATTAGGGTTTTCTTCTCGAGATAGGGTAGATTCTTTAGCTTCGTGTAGTTGATATCATCCGGTCCTATGGAACCTCGTTTTAAGTTATTGAGCACTGTATTGAGCAAATCTTGTTCAGTTGCAACGAGAAAAGTGTCATATCTGGATGACGCGGCGACAAACGTGTTAAGAAGTAGAAATATCCTACATGAATTAAAAAATTCAGAAATATAAAAGTATAAAATTATAAAATTATAAAATTATGAAATTTAAAAAAAAAATTAAAAATTATGAAATTCTAAAATTATAAAACTATAAAATTAAAAAATTGAAAAAACTAAAAAATAAATAAATTTATGATACATGGAAAACAGCATTGCCAATGTTCTAATTTAAACTGGATTCTTCCAGCTTTTTTCCTCGATCCATTCAAACAGTTAAACCCTAAAATATTCCAGTTTTTTTTTAAATTTTGTCCACTTTTATCCAGCTTTTTATATGTTAGCTTCAGTTTTACCAAATTTATGTAATAGAAATTCACAATGCGTAAATATTATCCTTCAGTCATCCTTCCTGTTCCTTCACCAATTTTGTTTTTTGATGTTTTTCGTTTGATCGATCCGAGGTTTATTTTCCTTGGTATATGTTTACATCAATCGACCATTTGACGAAATGAAGATCCCTTGTGTCACAACATGCGGCGAAAATTATCTTCAGGTAACCTGAAAAGGGAAACCTGTACAATTCATTAGACCGGCTATATATTCTATTACTTATTGCATCTTTTTAAATCAAAATCAAATCGTGACGGTGAAAAATTAACTGTGGTAAATCTGAGAAGTAAGCCGAGAGAACTCCTCTAAAATCAATCGGCCCGAAGATCACTTCCATTAAGCATTGCACGTACGCTTTATAGAAATTTAATCGCGATGGAGGAGAGTTATCTTTTGGTAACCTGAGAGAACTTTTTGCTTTTTCGGACAAGCTACCATAGAGATCCGTCATTCGCAGGTGGAGTTTTTTTTTACTGTCGAGCAATAAATACGAGATTTTTCTAGTTTTATCCAAATAAAACCGTATTTTCTAGAGGTTCTAGAAGAAAATGTCCTTAAATGTTGTTTCACAGTAATGCGCGAGAAACGTTATTTTGATCTGCTTGAATGGTTAATTTTTTTTTTTTGCGCTATATCATGATCTACATATAAATACTACACGAAGCTTCGAAGGAAATTCTATTTCTCAAGCATTGTATTTCGAAAAAAAAATCATTTTAGATATATCAAAGGCAATTTTCTTAAACTAAAACGATTTTACAGGATCCAGTTTTCCTGTTTTTTTAAGAGCAATCTTCCAGTTTTTTGAAAAAATATTAATGGCAACTCTGATTGAACACAGTGAAAACAAACGTTGAAAATTGAAAACATTGAAATCATTGAAAACATTGAAAACTTTGAAAGTATTGAAAATATTGAAAACATTGAAAACATTGAAAACAATAACGACGCCGGCCACGTCCTTACAATCACCAGGGAAAGGGAAGGATTGTTAGTATGATATTCGCCGCCTGAAGGCCGAAAGGGTCGCCTCTATAACGTGGTTCCCTAGGGATTATCATGGGAGGGATAGTTGTTAGTGGGCAGAGGTATGAATCAGGATTCACTGAAGTAAGTGATGTGATAATATATACGTTCTAGAAACAATCGTCAATATGTTCCGTCGTTCATTGCGCGTGTACTTTATCACGCGACGGTGGAGAATTATCTTTGAGAAACCTGAGAAGGTAACCAAGAGAACTCCTCTAGAAACAATCGTCCCGGCGGAATACTCCATTACTCCGGGCGTATCCTGTATCAAGCATCAATTGCGACGGCGGAGAGTTAACAGTGAAAAACCTTCCCAATTGAACCTGTTTGGGCACTTACCACAATTAACAAGCTGACCCTAATAGAATTTGCCAAAATTATATTTAGTCACTCAACCCGTTTTGCATGACGCAAAGCGGAGGAGAGTAGTAATAGGAGATAGGATTCTCTCGTTATCGAGATGAAACACTCTGCCTCGATAACCACTATCAGTTTTATCGAGCAGATCAGTCTAACAAAAACCGTCGGATAAGATAGTTCTGTTTCCATTTCGCTACGAATAAAATTTCAATAGTGTACCACGTGTTACCGTTCGCGCTTTTATTACGGTAAACTTCTACCGTTCAACGGACCAGATTCCGCCGTGAAAAGATCACCAATCCGGAGAACCAGCGCCCCAACAGAACCCTTTTAGAGTCGGTCGACCCGGCGATAGGTTCCGTTATTCATTGAAGAATAAAATATTTAAACAATGAAATAATTAAATAATTAAAGAATTGAAGAAAACTACCAGAACTGTAAATAATTAGTGACGGATATCTTACACTCATAATTTTATCTGTAAACACAATCCAGATATTGGAATTATTGAACTTGGAGGCAAAAATGTATAATTAGTGACGTAGAGCGCAACATACGTAACCACATATCACGGTCACGCAAGTTCTAAAAGGAGCCCTACACCAAATCATACAACATGCAGTGAATCCAAATCATTGAAAACATTGAAAACATTGAAAACATTCAAAACATTGAAAACATTCAATAATTGAACAATTATTTGACAAATTGACAAATTTTGGGTCTTTGTAGCCACATTGGTTGCGCGTTCGCTTAGCTTACTAAGCTTACTAAGTTCGCTTACCGTCGGCATGCAAGTTCTACTTGCAACAAAAATCATCGGGCGGTTGTGCTATTAATAACACAACAATGATTATATCAACTGTCTCCGCTGTCCGGTCTAACTAAACACTGGAACAGAAGGAATACTCCTACAACTAAATGGAAACTGTGTAATTTGCAATTTATAAATACGATAAACATGTAACATGTAGACGATTAAATCCTGTTCTGTTTCAGCTAAAATGCTAATGAGCCTAAATAAATAAACAAATAGGGAAAAATGGCAAATTGACAATCATTCCAAATTGAATATGTTACAACTGTAAAAACGTTGAAACATACATTCTGAATTAGACCCTGTTTGGACAAACAGGTTTTTAAGTATTACGAAGAAGAAAAAAAAAATAGTTTAGCCTTCCGGAGGGTCGCGACGGAAGTTGATGTATTGGTCTAAAAAGGAAAAATGATGTTCCAAATGATAAATGCTCAATTGTTATATTTTGAAGTAAAAATTGAAAGTAAATTTTAAAATCCCAGGTTGAATTTTTATTTGTTTACATTCTGAATTCAATAATCTACACCAATAAGAAAAAAAAAGATTTAATAAAAAAGGATCAGAGGTTCAACAAAATTTTCGAAATTCCGGCTTTTCAAACCACCCTGATTCAGAAAGATGTATCCTAAAGATTAAATGGGAAAAAAACAAATTTGTAATGGCTTGGGCAAAATCTAACTGTTCAAAAGTCTAATTTTACTGAAAATATTTTCAAATTGTAACCCAAAAGTAATGGGACCGATTTTTAATTCTAATAGGAGTACCGGTAAGTTTCTTCGTTTTTTTAAAAAAATATTGATTTATTCTGCAAAAATGGTTACAAATTTAATATTCAAAGTATAGCCCATCGCTAGTTACAACTTTTTCCCATCATTCTTTGCGGAAATAATCGGCCGGTTTGTCGGCTAACCACGAATCGATCCAATTTTTGACCTCATAAAAATTGGAGAAGTGCTGGGCAACCAGGCCATGTTGCATCGATCGAAATAGGTAGTAATCGGACGGAGCAATGTCTGGAGAATACGGCGGGTGGGATAGGACCTCCCATTTCAGCGTTTCCAAGTATGTTTTGACCGGTTTCGCGACATGCGGCCGAGCATTGTTGTGCTGCAAAATAACTTCATCGTGTCTTTGCTCGTATTGTGGCCATTTTTCCTTCAGTGCACGGCTCAAACGCATCGATTGTCGTCGGTAGAGGTCCCCCGTAATAGTTTCATTCGGATTTAGCAGCTCATACTACACCACAGCTGGTCCCACCAAATAGACAGCATAACCTTCTGGCCGTGAATATTCCGCGCGCCGTTTATGCCGTTGGAGCAGTTGTTCGCACGTGAAAAAACGGCGTTTGACGTCTCGTGGCTTCAATTCATACGGCATCCGATGTCGTATCTTTCGGATCATTTCCATTGCTTTTAAACGATCGGATGTGGTTTGCTGGGCCACTCCAAGTGTATCTGTAAGTTCTTGTTGCGTTTGTGATCTTGATCGAGTAAAGCCTCCATTTCTTCAACTTCAAACTTTTTTGGCGGTCCGGAACGTTCCTCGTCTTCCAAGTCAAAATTATCACTTTTAAACCGTGCCAACCACGTCTGACGCGTTCGCTCAGTTGGAACATGGTCACCATAAACTTCCATCAAAATGTGATGACTTTACGCAGCTTTTTTCTTCATATTGAAGTAATGAAGTAACACTCCCCTCAAAAACACTCTCGTTGGTACGAAATTCGAGAAATTCGAAGTGACAAAAAACTGTGTTGTTTACGCTTCAGATTTTTGACATATACTGAAAAAGACGCGCAATGACAGTAGCTTTCCAACGAGTCTCTGGAAATTTGATTCACTGGAATAATAATCATGTTACGTCATCAGTTGTAAAACCGAAGAAACTTACCGGTACACTTAATAATTATGTTCGATCGAATTCTGACAAAATTCATTATGAATTAGATTAATTTAAACAAATGACATTTTTACCAAACTGTTACTCAAATTTTATAAATACATTTCAATTCGCCCAAATTATTAATTTACTATCCTGTTCGGTTGAACATTTGCAGGAATGAGACGATAAGAAATCTTCGGATTTTCCTCCTAGGAAAAGCTTCGGTTGAAGCTCCTCTTTCAACAGTAACCTCGGTTGAGGCACTCTTCATGGCACCATTCACTTTGCGAAATGGACTGTATAGGATGGGCTAATTTACTCTTTCGGGGTGTCTTGAAAAAGACAGTTTTGCCTCTATCCGCGTATGAATAAGAAAACCTATTCACTCTAACTAAACTTTGATATCTATTCCACTTCTGTGATGTTAGCACTACTACATACAAGAATACATTGATTTTTATTCTTGCTTTTCTTGCTTGCTTCTTTGTTTTTAAGAGGCTTCATACTTTGCAGTTCATTCGTCTCTAAATTTTGATTCGCTCTAGACTGTCTCCTTTATATCCGAACGATTGCGCCAGCTCGTTGTATTGAAATGCCATTCAGCCAATCAACGCGCGCCACGTCATGTACATAATCAGGTGTGCATTACGACAAGAGGCGTCTAGAAGATTCTACAAGGTGTGTTTATTAGGACGACTAGAAGGTTCTAGAAGGTATTTAGTTATCTTTAGTTGGAACATTGGAACGAAGTGGAACAACTGATACCCGTGGCTTACTCGGGGTTAATAGATGGGGTACGAGGTGGGAATAATGGAAATGATAATACTATTGGGGTTGGATTTCTAATTACAAGACCGAACAACCCTATTGTCGCAGAATTGTTATTTCAAATACAAAATAAATTGTTTATCATTGAACTACTAACGAGCCGCGTTTCAGTTTCGATTAGAAACGCAAACAAATGTTTACTCTTTCTTTTCGGATGATTGTGAATGAACTGAGAACATTCATATTAATATATTTTACAGTGGCAGGAAGGGGAAAAAAATCAGGTGTATGACACGATTCTCGCTATCTCACTCTACCTACCGTCACCGCCTATCTCACCATCCCTCTGCTGTAAAAGCTCATCTTCGACATCACGATATGTCAGATGGTGATAAATTGGTAATTCGCGATGACAGTGGCATGGTATCGACGCCTGGTGGCAACCTCGAATTAGGGCCATAATTTGGGTCCCAAACTCCTTAGTGTAATCTCTATCAGATTACAAGACACGATGCCGGTTTTTAAATTTAAAAATGTGAATTAAAATTTTCGCATCATGTTATTTAATTACTTGAAACACGTATTTCTGACTTTCATTCAACCATATGGCTATACAATTCCAACATTGTTGCTGATTTTTTTCATTATAATATAAAGTTGTCTTCATAAACAATTTTCGTATGAGACTTTTTCACCACCTGCAAACAAAAAAGTTTTTAATTCAAATAGAATACTAATTTGATATAGATAAGCTAATTTTCCCTCATAATTGTAATTTTGAAAACGTTCATTCCGATTGAAAATCAGCTATTCTTTGACGCTCCCCTAAACTAGTAAACGAAGCTCAATGCTTTCAACGCGGATCGCTGTTTTGAAGAAAACAAATACTTCTGACGTTTGTCAGAAAATGTTGGCACCAAAAACATGGCGAGTGCCATACGGCTGGAAAAAATGCAATGAACAAAACGCGCTCAAAATTGGACAATGTTCGTGACGCGACCCGTGTTTGGTTTTTCGCTTTGTACCCGCAATATGTTCTCGAGAGACGTAATCCTCCGTACTTCAAAATAGAACAAATTTTAATTGAGATTCCACAAGAAATTATGAGGAACCGTATATATTGAAAAACAGATGAAAACGTTTACAAACGAATTCCAGGTTCGTCCAATTTGCGAACTCAACTTCTGCTGAAAAAGTAATATGAATTTTCAATCAATTGACGTCATATTTTGAGGCCAGCTATCAGTTTTAGTGGAACTGATTTTGAAAAAAAAATAGATTTGTCAATTTTGATGAGTGCCTGTCAGATTCAATCAATCAGCAGCGGATCTGGATTTGACAGGAACTGGTTCCCAGGCCTTGCCTCTGGCTCGAGTGAAAGTCAACAAAAATATGAAAACATTCATCCTTGTTCGGGAATTGTTTGGTTTTGTTCGAACACACTGCGCTCTCTCCCTCTCAAACTCGCATGACAAAATTTTCATTCTGTTTTCATAGCCACTATCTGCTCCAACCAATCAACTAAATTAAACTGGCAAACTTCAAACGACCATAGGGCACATCTATGTTCCCATTATTCTGAGTTATTTTCCCCCGAAAACCATCCATCCGTTGTCACATCGCCAGGAAGCGCCACCGTTTTATTTTATATTTTTTCTCCGGGCACAGTGCCGCATTCCAGAGGGCGGATGCTACAGCGTGACATATTCCACTTTTCTCATGCGACCACAAAATAAGACTCGAACCAGGCAACCGCGCTCTATGACCCCTGCAAACGCTCGCCAACAACTACTCCCTGATCCCACATAATAAATTTCGGTTGTTTATTTCCGCTATAATTAATTAAATGGTTGCCATTTTTCCGTTGGCGTTGGCCAGTGGCGGCGGTGGCGTTCGCGCGAGCTTTTCCGGCCGACTTGTTTGGAAAATCTATTGCTAAATTCATGCACAACCTGCCTCGCCTGCCGACCTGCCAACCCACGGCCAATGGCGTGCGACCGGAAACAAGCGGACTAGAAGCAAACCACCCCAAAACCAAACGGTGAAGTCGATGCTGCGGTCCGGTCCGAAATGTACACCAGGCACTTGTCGCTTCGTGTCGTGCGGTTCGGAACGCGGCCCCCGTAGCGAGATCTGCTGCTCTCTACCTGAGCAAATATTAACCACCGGATGGACACACCGAGGCACGGTTATCACCGGGGTCGGAGGACATTCCGACAGGTACAGCGATCTGAGAAATAGTGCGCTGTTGCGAATTGTTTAATCTACAAATCTGTGCCGAATTGTTTAAAAATTGAAACGGCAAAGTTGGGGATTTCGGTGGGGGATCCTATAGATACGTTTCCGCTCGCGTGGAACGGAACGAACTTTCCGATCTATCACACACACATACATACACACACGAATCTATCGATTAGCGCAATATTTTATGATACTATCAATTAGATTAGTTCTCGCGGGTTAGTCTGGCAGCGGTTGCCAAGCGGCTCCGGCCAGAATAATCAGTGCTCTCGCGCTGGTCCCCGGGTTACGCGGCCACACAACTAGTATTTAATTAGCAGATGAATCATTATGACACTCTCCGGACATATCCGGCGGTCGTGGCAGCCACGGGGCCGCAAAACTGTGAACCACTATAGAAAATGTAATTATGCGAATAAACAGTCCGACTTTGGCTCAGAATGCTGTGCGCTAGGTGTGTGTGTGTGTATGTATGTCTCTGTCCTATGTTAAACAAATTAGGAATGAGATGATTTGTGAGTGTTGTTTACGGACGGTGGAAGCGGTTGTTCAAATGATTCGCTTGGCTGGACCAAAGGATTGCACCGCAGGCTTAGTGGTGTTAGCTCTTAGAATGGACTAGAATGGATCCAAAGAGATCTGCCCGAGAATCGATCGTCGGATTATTACGTCACGAAATGAGGACATTTGCGCGTTCAAGTGAGAAGGTGGAAAAGGGGGAAACTAGGTCTTTCCGGGAAAATTATGACAAAAGCCGGTAGGTCATAGGTGAGAGGCTGGCTCTCATTTCTACCGCGCTGAATGTATCTTCGTTCACACGCCAAGTTGTTTTGAAGCGGGCAGATTGGCTGGGCCAGTGTTGGCAGAATGGCACTTGAATATATTGTACAGGATAACACCACGGCAGCGGAACTCCATACAAATCGCTCGTCGAAAAGTGTCTCCTTTTTCACCGCTTGTATACATCGACGAATATATTTTTTTCCACTATGTTCCGTAGGAGAGTGTATGCATACTGACAGATTTATACTACGAGGTGTTTAATGAAGGTTGAAAGGTGGGAATGTTTATGTTTATATATGAATTATCGTACGATTTAATTGAATGCATAACAGTTGTCAACAGAACTGGAGTTTAGCACATCTTTAAATTTGAACAAATATTGATGAGATATTTCCAGTAATTCTTGATGTTTATTGCGTAATTTGGTTACTGTATAAGTTTTTTTGAAATGAAAGTTTAGTGTAATGATTTTATTTTGAGGTTTATATTCACAAACATACAAGTAATGTAAATTGCATGTATATGATGCGCCTAGCCAGCCCATATATGCAAACGTGGAGGCGAAATACATACATCTCAGCAAAAATTAAATCGTAGAATTATCGTTTTTATAACATCACTAGCTGGCCCGGCAAACTTGGTCCCGCCCAACATTTGTTTTTTTGTTATCAATACCTTCAAACATTCACGTTTTCCTACTATGAGCAAGTTCATGAGTCCAATCGCAATACTGTTCATTGATTGATCTTCTAATCGACACCGTTGAATTTTTACTATAAGATTCCTAGTATTTCTAACAGAACTCTTCATTATAATATCAGATTATTTTCAGACACAATTCTCGTTCAAGATTTTTCAACCACTTGCAAATAACATGTTTCTCCGTTACATGGAATAAATGTTTTATACAGAAAATATGATAGAATAAAGACAGTCCTAAATCGGACAATTCCTTTCTCGAGTTCTGCTCGTATCAACACATTTGGCGGTGGGAGGTGGGAGGAGTGTTAAACCACTTTAGAAATGTTTCCTGCCCCCTAAATCCTCTACATGTCAAATTTCGTTCAGTTTGATTGATTAGTTCTTGAATTATGCAGAAATGTATGTTTCATTTGTATGGTATTCCCACCCTCAGAGAGAGGGGGGGGTCTATTCACCATGGAAACGTTTCGTGTCCCCTAAAACATTTGCATGACAAATTTGGCTCCATTTACTTGATTAGTTTTCGAATTATGCAGGCATTTGACTTTCATTTGTATGGCAACTCCCCCTTAGGGCATCCGCACCAATGCGTTGTTACAGACATTTTGACAACCCTCACCATAACGCAGCAACCCCACTGGTGGTTGCGGTTCAGGTGTGGAAAAAGGTAATCTGCCTCTCAATGAATAGTAGGTTAACAAATTTGGCAACGCGATAGCAACCGAGCCAAGTGTTGCTATTTTCAACAAACGTCAAACATCTGTTGTGGATTTCATTCGTCTTGTGTTCGTTTTTTGTGATTTTGCTCTGAAATATTATTTCGGAAGTGTATATATTACATTTATCTACCAAAAAATGAACGCGACGAAAAGAGAATCAACTGACACTTGTCATTTCTTCTAGTGATAGCAATCGTATTTAGCAACCTGCGGTGCTAAAAAGAAGTGATACTATAGCAATCGCGATAGCAACGACGGGTGCGCAAATCTACGAGTTAATAAATTGGCAACGGTTAAAACTCGAGACTAGAAACCTTGAATAGTAACGCATTGGTGCGGATGCCCTTAGAGAGGGGGTGGAGTGTCTAACCACCGTAGAAACAATTATTGCACCCTAAAACCTCCATATGCCAAATTTCGTTTCATTTGCTTGATTAATTCTCGAGTAATGTAGAAATTTGTGTTTAATTTGTATGGCTGAATCAGACAGATAGACAGACAGACAGAAATCCATTTGTATATATATAGACCAAACAAATCTTAGAAAATTTCCAATTCAATTGGTATGCAAATCGTTAAAATCCGTTCGCAGCCAAAATCGTTATTAACGTTAACTTTATTTAATAAAAACGAGACCTGTTTTCTGATTTGGCACCCTTAATGTAAGACGTAGCCCTACGTCAAGAAAGATTTCCTTTTAGTTGATTGCGTAGAAATGTTTGTGAATTTGAATTGTCCTACCTCGAAAAAATACCCCAAGAAAGATAGAACAACCCATATAGGAGGCTGTGTCCAGGACACAACCTCATTTTTGACGTAGGTCTACGAAATTGTTACGTCTTTCGGGAACATATTGAGGGTATAAATCGAAAAACTGAATATCGTTCACGTCACGAAAGTTGTCCAATTTTGAAGGCTTGTTGCTCAGTCATTTCTTTAAGGATGAACGAAATTTTTGTACCAGTCGATGCGGTAACTCCCCGACAACTCCGTAACTCCGTAAATAAAGTAGAAGGGTCTGAGCCTACGGGCACGGACGGAACTTTGACGTAGGACTGTGATTGTTCAGAACAGTTGTTTTTTCGAATGTAATTCTTTTCGTTGTTCAGAAATATGTTAGTTTAACTCTATTGAAGCTGTAAATAGTAGCCCTTTAAAAGGCCGTTTGTTATATGTACTCATAGCCGTCAAACGGTTTGTAACGAACAAAAAAGAAAATAAGCTTCTGCAAGGGAGTTCAACTGTCTAACTGAAAATGATTAATGAATATCAGTTTTTTTATGGCGAGGAGGTGGAGATCTTCATTAGACACCCAGTCGGCATGTTGACTGGGTAGTGTGAGATTTCTACTCACTAAAACCACCACCTTGTACTTCATGTGTTCCCCAACTCTGTAACAAAATATACCTCGGCATTCGTAACTAATGCGATAAGAACAACACTCTTATTAGCTACAATATTGGTTTTATCAACATTAATGCTATATCTAATGTGAACAAAATTCAATCCTTGTACACAGTTATTCATTCAATGTATTTTGAAATCATACTTTTACAAGAAGTCGAAAATTATCATCTGTCCATACCAGGTTTCAATGTGATCACAAACGTAGATAGTTCCAAGAGAGGCACTGCCATAGCTTCTAAATCTCACATCCCATTTTCAAATGTACAGCGCAGTATAGACAGTCGAATTATCTCCTTAATTGTTGCTAACTCTGTAACAATCAGCAATGTATATGCTAATTCAGGCACTTAAAATGCATCTTCTCGTGAGTTCCTCTTCAGACACACTCTCCCCAATTACCTCCGGAATTCTCGGACTCATTTAATACATGGTGGGGATTTCAATTGCGTCGTATTCACCAAAGATGTGACCGGGTCCAGTAACTACAGTCAAGCTCTCAGACATCTGATACATAACCTACAGCTTTGCGATAGTTGGGATCATCTTAGTAGGAACCAAATTGCGTTCAGTTTTGTTCGTCACAATTGTGCTTCTCGTATAGATCGAATTTATGTGTCTTCTGCCTTGATTTCTCAACTTCGCACGTCAGAGTAATTCGTAACACCTTTTTCTGATCATAAAGCGTACAAATAAGATGCTGTCTTCCTCATCTTGGTAAACCACATAGTCGTGGATTCTGGTCAATTCGACCTCATATCCTAAACCTATCTAAACTATCTAACTATCTAAACCTCGAAGAGTATGAGTGAAAATGGCAACATTGGGTAAGAGAAAGAAGAAACTATGACAGCTGGATGGTATGGTGGATAGAATATGCCCAGCCAAAAACTCTTAGCTTTTTCGAATGGAAGACAAATCTTGCATTTCGAGAGTTTCATGCTACTAATTATACTATATTATACTCTAAGCTACGCAAATCTTATGATAATCTTTACACAAATCCTCAAGGAATAGCAGAAGAGAACAAAGTTAAAGCACAGATGCTGCGGCTTCAACGTAACTTTTCGAAAGCCTTCGAACGAATTAATGATCAATATATACCAGGTGAAAAAATTTCATCTTTTCAACTAGGGGATCGTCTCAAACGTCGAAATAATACAGCTATTTAGACAATTAGACAAGGGAGCAATAACTTGACAAATCCTCACGAAATTGAGAGGCACGTTGGTCAATATTTTCAGGAACTATACTCAGTCGTAATCTTACCTAACAATAATAATTTCCCTAGTAACCGTGAAATCCCTCAAAATTCATCATCCAACATGCAAAGCGATGGCCGAGATTACTACTTAAGGATTTTTTTGCCATCAAATCTAGCGCATCGAGAAAATCTTCTGGGTGTGACGGACTTCAGGAAATGATCTGGAAGACTTATCTCCTTTCATTTGGATCATGCTTTTGATCGTGTAAACGTGTAAAATTATATATTGTCTGTTATGCGGAGAATGCGTTTCCACCCTGGCATTGTATCGCTTATTCAAAAGATGATGTCTTTTTCTCATTCTCGTGTGCTTGTAAACGGAAATCTTACCATCGAGTTTCCTATTCCCTGTCCGTCAAGGTGATCCATTGAGTATGCACCTCTTTGTCCTATACCTCCTAGAAAAACTCACTTCCATTTGCAACCATCTCTTAGAACTCGTTGTAGCATATGCGGACGACATATCCATATTTGTGACAGACGAATCGAAACTGGTTTTAATTAAAGAAGCGTTCATGGGTTTTGGAACGTGCTCGGACGTTTACTAAAGTTCGCAAAAACAACTTCAATCCTGCTAGGATGTGAACGAAATATGCAATCAAACTGTGACTGGCTCGCCACTCAAAAGTCGGTGAAAATCCTGGGTATCGTACACTTCAACTCTTTGAAACAAACCATCGATTTCAACTGGGGGGACGCCATAAGAAAAACTTCCCAACTCATGTGGTTCTTCAAACCACGAGTTCTAAGCATCCACCAAAAAGCTGTCCTCGTGAACACGTTCGTGACATCCAAAATATGGTTCATAGCATCAGTACTCAGCACTACTAACGCGGCAGTGGCAAAAATGACTTCTCGAATTGGATGATTTATATGGGAACGATACCCATGTAGAGTATCAATGGAACAATTAACTCTCCCAATTGAAAAAGGGGGATCTTCCGATGCATAAATGCAAGGCCTTGCTAATTAACCGTTTTCTAGCCAGCAAAGAACAAACTCCTTTTGCAACATCATTAAGTGCGCAGATGACAAATTCACCTAACGTCTACGGTATCCCCACATTATACCCATGTCTGAAGAAAATAGCTAAGGAATTGCCTTATATTCCAGAAATAGTGTTGAGGAATCCTGAAAATGCCCAAAATCATAGAAGAACGTTCAAATGTACAATGGCATAAAGTTTGGCGGAGTTTGCGACATAACACTTTAACATCTGAAGAGAAGTCAACTTATTATTTACTAGTGAACAGAAAAATCCCGAACGCAGCAATGTTCTTCAGACAGAGTCGAACAGACACTGAAATGTGTAACCTTTGCCAAAATGAAGTTGAAGATCTTGAACATACGTTTTCTACATGTATACGTTTGCAGCACCATCTGGAATCATCTTCTAACGAAATTGGAAGCAATTTTGAATCGAAGATCAAATTTTCAAATGTTCCTTATTCCTGAATAAAAAAGGGTAAATATAGATTGAAAAAATAAGGCTCTGAAAATGTTTATTGTATACGTAAACTTTGTTCTAGATGTCAATAATGTTCTCACAGTAGAAGCACCTGATTTTAATCTGAGTTGTTATTGTCTTTAGATGTATAGTTAAGCGAGTTCCAAATAAACGTTTTCATAAAAAAATAACGCGTTTCGTGCCCAAACAGTTGCAATTGGGCGCACGGAATTCAAACTGTAACAACTGGTCGGTAATCGACTGTTTTCGGGTCATTCGGCGTGAAATTCCTCAAAAAGTCGACAAAATATTTTACATTTTTTTTTTTCGTCGCATTTATTTTCACAATCGTACCGAATAATTTTAAATACATGCATACTATCACACTTTAAGACTCCAAGCTATGTTCTACTTTATCCCACATCACCACCACACTGTTATCCCAGTCATCATTACATCCTGTGTTGTTATTTTTCCAAACGCACTTCGACGCAAATTTGCATCCCATATCGAGTGCGCTGGGCCAACCCCGGAGAGAACATGCAAATTTCCGTATGTCGTCTGTTTGTGTGTCCATACCAAAGTAATAATCGTTCGTCGATTCTGGCAACCCTCCTGCGTCCATCGCTCTTTCACTCTCTCGCATCGTCCTGGATCGCCCTGGATATGTGTCGCATCCGAATGTATTCATTATGTATATCTATAAACACCGCCTCGGCCCCCTCGTGCGTCAACACCCTCCAGCTCTCAGCGCGCACTACGAGCCCATTATTAGTTGAAGTTGAGCATTTCGAAAAGGACACATCACATCATCAGCATCATCCGCCCGTTCGGATCGTTCCGTTCGTTCCCGTATGTTTACTGTTTATCCATGATGGCCGCTCTGTGTCTGCGCTCCTGCTTCCGTGCTTCCCGTGCGGTCGACAAAACGGCCTTGGGGCGGGCAACATTGTCCCCAAGTATCACTTTGCACGTACAAATGCGCCCTCACTATCTCTCTTTCTCTGTTCCTGGCACCGTTGCTGGGTATGGGTTTGCGAGTGTTCGAGAGTGCGGATCCGGGCCGACGATGATGACCTACTATTCTATGATTATTATCGAGTGGATTTTGCTCTCGATTCGTTTCCATGTTTTCCCCGACGCCCTTCTTTGGCGAGATGGGGAGTTAAAATTCCACCATCGCGCGTTTCGAGGGCTTCGGAATGGCTGACGACAGTCCAAAGTTGTCGAATTTTACCCTGGAGGGAATTTAAATTTCGATCGCTCCCTGGAATGACTCTCGGTTTCGCAACACCATTGTGAGTGCTGTTCAGATCCTGCTAGGGGCTATGAATGCAAATCAATGCCCCGAACTTAATCAGGTCACCAAGAAGCCTAGACGAGCAAGGAGCGAGGAAGAAGGATGACGGCAAAATCCCACTGTCAGCGGTACAAGTGCCCTCCAGCAGCGACGCGGAGTGCCGGTCTGGATGGCATCCCACTCCATTCTTCGGAAAGAGAGAGAGAGAGAGAGAGAGAGAGAGAGAGAGTGAGAATTGACTTCACTGAAAATAGGATCATCGGGAAACCACATCCACAGTTCGAAACTGGGGGCGCCCACGTGGGCCTGGGCCCGTGGAGAGCCTGAGGTTCGGTTTGTGTATGAAATGAAATGTAAGAGTTGAAGAGGAGAAAAAGAGTTCTGTACCCAAGCGGGAAATAACAACCCCGGATGGGCATTCGTGAAGCACTATGACATTTGACCTACCGACGGTCGTTTTGTTCCAGTTTAGTGACTTTCCCTCCGTTTGGATTCGCTTTGACGATGGCCTGTTTCGCTCTGTTAAATTATCAAAAAGGGGAAACTGTGACCTCATCCCGTCGTCTCATCCGGAGCAAGAATAAAAATACTTGAACTAATTCCAATACTTTTTTCTCTTTTTCCTTGCAGGTATGTTTCACACGGATGAACGGATCGATAATGCGATTTTCCAGCAGAAAGTGGTTCGTATTCTTATGATAGTTAAAACAGAGTGGAAAGTCATTTAAAAAATGCAAAACAAACTCCTGAGAGTGAAAATTACCTGCTTCTTTTATCGCCATTGCCATTATCATAACTGGAATCTTAGCGCTCATGTGACCAATTACGATCAAACATCAGCATAAAAAAGGAGAGCGCAGCAAATGCTCTCGGAAGCACTCAGCTTCCCTTCCTTCCTTTGGTAGCAAAAAGGTGAACAAACAAAAGCAAGCTTGAGAACATAGAATTTAGAAAGGCAGAGAAAAAACGCATTTCCGAGACTTATTCACGGGTAGATTCCACCGGTGCCAAACGAGCTTGCCGCACGTTTCGTTCTTATTTTGCGTTTTAATTTAAATCTATAAAATATACATATTTATGGGGGGTCGTAAACATTTCACATATTTTTGCCACCACCCCACCCTAGTCCTCCAACGCGCAATAAAGAGACCCGAGCCCGAAGAGCGGAGCTCAAACACTTTCCAGCTTATGATCTTCGAATGCCACCATCCCCCGAAAGCCGGGGATACTGCCTTCGAAGAAGGACGCCCACACAGTCACACCCCTCGGTTTGTCCCTTCGAGACGACGATTGTCGTATGATGTTCCATATGCGATATACGAGGCGAGGAGCGTTGGCGCATTCGGGAAAGAATGCGAAATGTTCGAGATATTCTACTTCAATTGAATTCGAACCATACGTTTGTGTTTGGAAAAGTACTACGGAGACGGAGAATTCTTATGATGTTTTGAAGCTCAATCAAGAATAGCTCGCCAGCTCGAGCGAGCCAAAGCGAGGGTTGGATAGAAAGGAAATTATTAGCAGAGAAATCGATTCCGAAACATCTTTCTAGGTGGAAAGTCTTTCGATGAAGTGCCTTTCAAACATTCGTTTCACCAACTTAAATTGACACTGGAGAATCGGACTGAGATTTGAGTCTAATTTTTAAACCGGGGTGTAAGTTCAAAGTTTCGAAAACGAGAGATTGACGCTTGGAGTGCAAGTTTGAACGTTAATACCTCTTTGTCGGCTGAATGGAGTGATATGATAAACATTTCATCCGCAAAGCAAAATGTCCAAGAGTTAAATGATTGTGATTTATTGACCCGAACACTTGTTCCAATAGCTTTAAAATTGCTTTGAAAACTATTGAAATCACACAAATCCGTATATAAGCTAGCGCACACTCGAAAATCCATTCAATTGTGCTGTTCTCTCCCACTTCCATTTCGTTTCTGCAGCATTTAGGAGCACTTAGCGAAAACCAAGAAATCGATGATAATTCGATACCGATGGGTGACATTCACTATGGATTTCACAGTGAAGAATGCGAAATATTTGATATGGTGCAGTGAATGTGGCATCATATAAAAAAAAATATTCTTTCATCAAAATATTTTGAAATAGTGTTATAAAATAATTTGTGTACGAATGCCGCAATCGATCATCGTTTTCAACTGTGGGAAAATTCAATTCCGAAGGGGAATCCATTCCTTCTCTATGCGTTAATGATTCTGCTTTGGATCAACGAAATGGAATGATAATCATTTCATTCGAAAGACAAAATATCCAAAAGTTGATTGTTGATTAATTATTAATTAATTATTAAATAATTACTAATTATTAATTATTGATTGCTAAGCCAACGTTAGTCTTACGTCCACCTTGCGGTTATATCACAGATATAACTCACTTCATGTTTTTTTCCTAAATTATAGGGAGTTAGGCCCAAGACAAAGGTGTTTGCTTATCACTACGGATAATATTTCGAATGGATAAAATTTTTTAGAAATATCAGTTGTGTAATTTGGGCCAGGTCTGGAGAATACGGCGAGTACGATAACGTTTCCCAGTTATTTTTGACATAGGACTATGTCTTTGATTTCTATGTAGGGTGGTCACCAGAGATGCCAACCTTCCTGATTTTTCAGGATTTCCCGGATTTTTTGGCACGCTCCCTGATAATCTGACAAACACTCAATTTTCCCTGATTTTTGCTGATTTTTTCCTTTTTTGCTAAATCATAAAAAAATTCACATATATATACTGTGAGTTTTGCCGGTTGTTTATGAGAACTGTCATAATAGTCTACATTAAAAAGCTTTCCGGTCCGCGCTTATATGATGCTTACTCTTTCATTCGATTATACTCTATCTGTTCGCATTTTCGAAGGTACAGTGTCGACATTTTTTAAATTTTGAAGTTAACGTGAAAGAAATATAATCTATATGATCATATGCAATCAACATTTTTTTTAATTAAACTGTAATCTCACTATAAATAAAATCGCTAAAAAATAAAGCGCGGTCGTCGTGAACAGTCGTAAACGGTCGTAAATGGTCGTATTCTTGACGTAAACACAAACAGAGTGAGAGAGTGAGCAGTAAGCAGCTGCAATGTGTTTTGACGTAGGACTACGTCTTTCATTTCTATACCGGGGTGTAAAATCAAAGTTTCGAAAACGAAAGCGTTACGCCGGAGACCGAGATTTTGAGCGTTAATAGCTCCTGAACAACTGAACGAAATGGTATGATAAACACTTCATTCGAAAGATAAAATGTCTACGCGTTATATACTTGTTACTTTTTGATCCAAAAACTTGTTTCAATAGTCTTAAAATTGCTTTCAAAACAGGCTATTGAAATCACCAATCGGTATATAAGCGAGCGGCGCTCGGAAATCCACTCAGTTCTAATTGAACAGCGATTGGAGCATGTTGTCGCTGTTGCGGTGAAGCTCTTTATGCTGTTGCGGTGAAGCTCTTTATTTATCATGAAAGCGCGGATGAAAGGTGTCACCAAGAGCCTGTTTGTGCACCCTAGGCCAGAAGGGAATCTATCAGGAGGAGAGTGATGCCACAAACGGTTCCCTGGGAAGACATCGCTACACACACATACACGCGCGGCTATTAACAGGTGGTTATCGAGTTGGCATTAACCACTGGTGGGCTTCCAGTATCGAGGAAAATGTGGAAATAACTAATCGTTACTGAAAATAATCTGCCAGTTCCTCTGGGAATTTTCAAAATATATTCATGTGAAAGAGTTTAATTGAATGTTTTCTATCCATGTAACACTGTGACCAACTACATTTGGTTTTGTGGTTTTTCAATCAATCGCAATCAACAGGATAGCTTCTGAAGATTATTCTTCCCCATCAGTAGGATATTTCCGTATCCAATATTGGATACATAAAACCTTGTGCCTCCAACGTAACGCTCTCGTTTTCGATGTTCTCCAAATATTCATTCATTCAGAATGAATTCAGATTCAACTTCATACAAATGATCTCTATATCAACGAGAGTCCTACGTCACCCTTGCGGTTATACCATAGATATAACCCACTTCCAGTTTTTTGTGTGAGAGAGTGTGCGCGTCTACATGTGTTCGTTTGCATGCGTATGTGCTTGTACGTGTTTCTGTGTGCGTGTACGTGTGCGTGTGCGGGAGTGTGGGTTTTGGTGAGTTGGTTGGTCGACGAAACAAAAACAGTGTGAGAGAGTGAGCAGTCAGCAGCTGCGATGCGTTTTTTTTTGTGTGTGAGACTGTGCGCGTCTGCGTGTGTGCATGTGTTCGTTTGTGCGTGCATGTGCGTGTATGTGTTTGTGTGTGCGTTTTTTATAAGTAGCGAGTAGAGAGTATTATTATTAAAATGTTTTTTTTTCTTGAATAATATATATTAAAATGTTTGTGAAGCAATAAGTTGCAAGAATAATCCGTGAGATACGGCAAATGAATTAGCAGGTTCACTACATATGTTTAAAATCTCCGTTCATGTACATCAGTTGAAACATGGTTACGTAAATCGTTAAGACTTGTGCGTTTCATCTATGCGTTGATTTTTTTTAAAACAAATCGTAGCGGGTGATGAAAACGGGTCATTTGAAACAATCCGACTGACCCGGTTTTCACCTGAAAAAAAAAATGATCTGGTTCAGGTGGTATTGGAAAGGAATTCTGTATTGTGAGCTTCTACCAAGCAACCAGTCGATACATTCCCACAAATACTGCTCGCAACTGGACAAATTAGCTTCCATAATTAGTTAATGTCTAGAATTGTTAAGCTACCTGAAAGATTTCAGAACTTCCTAAATTGATTGCAAAACAACACTGTGCACATAAAATTTAAAAAAAATACTTTGGTTTTCTCAAAAATGGGAACGAATTTTCCAGACAACCCAATATGAGCTATCCTGATTTTCCCTGAATTTTCAAAAAAATAGTTGGCAACCCTGGTGGTCACTCTACGAAAAATGTAACGAATCATTAAGAGTTTTCAAACGCATATTACTCAAAATCGTTATTGCGACAAATGTTGTGTTGTATATCATTCGACAAGAAATTTATCCAGCAATTTTTTTGCTTAGGACATGAATTGTGAATATAGTGAAAAAAAAGTTAACAATTCGACAATTGAATTGGGTATGTTTTTTTCTATTTTACTAGCCTTTCGTTTTCCCCCCACAACGTAGCGAGCAATCTTTTTGCCTACAATACGGCGTTAGCTCACAATGTGATTAGATGCGTATTATGAATAATTCTCAATTTGCCGATAATAGGCATTTATCAGTTGTCAGAATGAATGGAGAGATTATCTAGGAATGATCTTGAAGATGCTATTGGATGATTTCACTCTATACTTCCCAAGGATTTGACGAGAGCCTGGCTCAAAAGGTTAAACGTCGATAGAGATTTTTTTAGATTGAAGTTCATGGTTGTTGTCCAATCAATTCGTACTCAATTTACGTTTTATCGTGTAGATCTCTTTACTAACAATATATGGAATTGTGGTCCAGGATGTCATTATATCGAGCATGTTGTTTGATTATGTAAAAAGTAGGGTCTGAGCCTAGGGACACGGATGGAAGTTTGACGTAGGACTTTGATTGTTCAGAACACTTGGATATCTTAAATGTAATTCTTTACATTATTCAGGAATTTATTAGTTTAATTTCTTTGAAACTCTGAATAGTAGCCCAGAATAGCGCCGTCTGTCTACGACTCGATCTCATTTCATTCTTCCCCGTCAAATGGGCTTCACTGCAATTTGGAGTGACTCCGCTCAAAATGAATTCGTTGTATCACGTATGCATGTATCGATGTTTGAGTTCAACGTGGTTTGACATATACTACAGGTGAGCTAGATTTTTTTGAATCGCACGCAAATTTTTTTTTTCTCTATGGCTTTCAACACATTTTGGCTGGTTCGTGTCACTTTTGCTTCCATTTTTAGAAGAATGTCAGGAGTGAGATTTGTACTCGTGACCTTCAGCGTGAGAGGTGAGAGGATGTTACCACTACGCCAGATCGCCTCCCTCTCCAACACGAAAATTACTCACACGTATAAAATAGCGTGCAATTTTATGTTCAGAACCACTGACAAATTTGTGAATTTTATTGATGTAAACCCGTTTTTATGTTTTTCCGTTTGCCTCTATAAGGCCGTGGAAACTATATTGCCACAAACAAAACATATTGACGTAGGATGACGTCTGGAGTGTAAGTTCAAAGTTTCGAAAACGAGAGCGTTACGCCGGAGCAACAAAATTGTGAGCATTAATACTTCTTAAACAACTGAACGAAATAGTACGATAAACATTTAATTCGAACATTGAAATGTCTACGCGTTATATGTTTATTGTTGATTATTGATTCAAAATCTTGTTTCAATAGCTTCGAAATTGCTTTTAAAACAGGCTATTGAAATCACACAAATCTGTATATAAGCTGGCACCCGCTCGGAAATCCATTTAGTTATGATTGTACACCGACTGGAGTATGCTATCGCTGCCGTGGCGTAGCTAACTTCGTGAATCATGAAAGCGCTGATGAACGGTGTCAGCGAGAGCCTATCTGTGCAAACAAACAGCATAAGCGCGTCGGGTATGAGCCAAGAAAGCACCGGCATTGAAGACAGCCGCCACACACACACGCGGCTCTCTTCTCATTTGGTGGTTATCGAATCAGCATTGATTTCCGGCGGGCTTCGAGTGTCAAGGAGAAGAAATTTTGCCCCAGTTTTGCTTGATTGCTTCATTTGCTGAATATTTTGCCATTGCTACATACAAGTTGTTCGACAACGTTGTGCACAAAGCGAACGACAATCTTGCTTCGCTAGCCGTGTCTTGCGTCACCCGCATATTAATCGTGACTGAGATGTTCCCATATTTATATAAATTTTCCATAATTATAAAATAGTTTGTTTTCAAGGCATATAACTCGTAGAAATTTTATCTTTCGAATGAAGTGATAATCATGTCACTTCGTTCAGTCGACAAAAAGTATTGAAGCTCAAAATCTTGTGCCTTCAACGTAATGCTCTCGTTTTCGGATTCCTCCAAATATTCATTCATCCACTCATTGAGAATTAATTCAGATGCAACTTCAAACAAATGATCACTAAACCAACGATAGTCCTACGTCAACCTTGCGGTTAAACCACAAATATGACCCACTCCATTTTTTTTGAGGGCTGCTGAAAATGTACGATGTCAATTCTGGAGTAATTTTTGTGTAGAAAAATTGCGATTTTAGAGCGCCGGCAGAAAATTCTGTTTAAATTCGTTGAAAATGCAACAAGTTGATAAGTTTTTCACTGTAAACGTACTATTGAGGATCTATTGTGTAAGAACATGCAGTTTTTTCAATAAGATAAAAGGTGTATTTGATGAAAAATTCAATTTTTTTTTCTTTGTAAAAAAATACCTTTATTTTCGCTGCACTAGAAATATTATTTTGATTTTTGCATAACCAAAGGCGCAATAAAGTGAACTTACAAGGCAGTGACAAACAGTGTTTTCGGGGTTAACGGGCAATCGCAACTATATTGCCACCAATTTCTTCAACTGTTTCAATAGATTATTTTATCAAAGGTAAATATGTGTTCTTCCTCATGTAAGGATTACGTTCACTGAAGTCGAAGTCGATTCCTTGTCTAGTGTCCACGGCCTTATAAAGGACATCTTTCATTCACAACACTGGAGTGATTTCGCGTCAAGTGACGCCGCTGTCGTTCGGTCGCTAAGTGAATTACTGATGAATCGGGAATGAGGCGATATATTTAGCTCCACCAGCACCATTGTTCCACATTTCTCAACAACCTACAACCTACCTTTGGAAACGCATGAAAATAACAACAATGTGTGCGTGTGATGCAAAAATACAGAAGCACTCTCCACCAGACGGCATGAAAATCCACGCGGTGCCTCAACCGAACAAAATGGCATCACTGTGCGTGTGTGTTTTAACGATCAAGACGGGTCTATGGCACTTGGTTGAGTCCGTTTTGTCACTAAGTTTGTTAGGGAGCGGTATATGAAAACAGCACAGAAGAAAGCAGAAGGGGAATTATTCACCTGAAGCGTGAAAGAGATAGGCTGATCATAAGCTAGGTTTCACACAAGCGTATTGTGTTTTGTTAACAACTTGAACTTGCAGGTCCACAGTGATTTTTTTTTTTTTGAAAAATAGTTCTGAAAAGGACTGATTAATTAACTCCTACTTGGTGAATGGTGAAATAAAACACGTTGCGATAGGAGCGAAGCATAAACACATGCCTTGTATTTTCGGTTAGATTGTGACAGGAGAATCGAAAGTCGTTTCTGATGCTAAGGTTGTTGATGTTGGTGATTTTGAATTTGAATTTCATTACTCTGCTCCTTTTCGGGTTATTCTTCCTTTTGGTTGATAGCATTAAGTACTTTACGGATAGAAAATGACTGATCGTTTCGCCTCGAGCTGCTCGCTAGCTGGTGCGAGTCCGAGATTGACTTCTACTTTACTTTGTTTATTTTGTTCAGCCTTTAAACTCAAAAGTTGATTCGTCTCTAATGTGAGGTTGACTAGAGTGAGACCAATATGTATTTGGTGAGTTCGTTTTATTATTTTTCATATTTCCTTTGGATAGAATAATATAAATGATAAAATAACATGCCCCTCGGTTACAATATTCACCCAGTGTATGATAAATATTAGTGATGTATGAGGGCTTCTGTATCGGTTTGATAGTTCAGTGCGTAAACCTGTGCGTGATTTTTCACTATTAAAATAAAAAATAATCAATCAACATTGTTTTGAGAATGGAACAAATCAAGCCTATAAATATTGATTTCGTTCGTAATCAGGACCGGGAAGTATTCATCTGCATCGATCAAACCTCGATAATATGTGCAATATCGTTTCATCATCTTCATCTTCCGAACTTTCCGTCTGATCGAAGATAAATGAACTTTTCTCCTATTGAACGGAACAAAACTAGGAAAAGCGGGGTGCCAGTATGTCTCCATTCCCCCCTGCCAGTATGTCCACTCGCATATCGCAAATCCACCAGCAGAACTTATCAAATCCCGAAATGGTATCAACATAAATCAATTTCCTTCCCCGGATCGAGGATAGTTTTTCTCGACAGCATACTTGCTTCTTGCAAAATCCACACCGCACACCGCTGGAGGCAGTCAACTCACTAGAAATTTTCCTCATTCCGGAAGTTCCTCTTCCATCCTCATCACCTAATCGCAACGGGTAAAGCGACTTCACCCCCGACTTTTGCTGCTTTTTTCGGATGGCAAACTTTTCGCTCTACGCTAACCAGGAGTAAACCTTCGGACCGCACCACCTTTCGTTAAGCTTGTCCACCCCCCCCCCAAATGTGATGACCTCATTTCATCAGTCGTTTTTGTACCACTAGATGTGTGCCCAAAAAAGCCCCGAAGGCAGTAGTTTTTGCTATATGTTTGACTCTGACAGGCGTAAAAGGAAATGAATCTGATAAATTATGAATTGATTTTGTTTGGCTCGGGAGAAACAATGTTACAGTTGGCCGGATGCCGCAAGATGATGGGTATTTTCGAGCACCGGAAACAAAAACCCGACGAATTGAAACGAGTTTCAACTTTGAAGCCTGCCCCTCCGGGTTGGATTAGTTCAATTGAAGTAACGGGGAAACTTTTTCGATGCAAGCTTCGATAAATCTCTCAGCGTGAAAGTGCACAAAGCCTCCCCAAGCCCCACAAGTTGTGAGGTTCTGTAAGCAGCTTTGAAGCGAAACGATTTCGGCAGATCAAAATTTCCAATGAAATCCTTTTTAATGGGCAACGAGCCCCAGTCGGTGGGTTTTGTCCGCTTTGTTCCTTTTTTCCCCTCCCGGGCGCTGAAATGGTGCGCATAATGGCGGCATGTCCTATTGCTTGTTATTACCATCGCACTTCTTTCTTCCTGGCATCTGACAATTTTGTTTTCTTTTTTGTTTCCCTTCCTCCCGTCTTCACCCAGAAAGTCGTCTTCTGGTTATTGGGTCGAAACGGTTAGGAGGAGAGGGCATAAATTTACTTTTTTTTATGTTTTATTTATGCTTTCAACGCTGTCATTGCCGCTTCTTTTCGCCCCTGCCCCCGCTCCCGCATCTTCCTGCTTTCTGAATTTGACACAGCGGGCATTGGCATGCGGCTGAATCCGGGGGGCTCGGATGTAACTCGCCGTCCGCCCGGATAGGAGAAGAATGTGATTAAAACGGATCGAGGAAAATGCGCAATTTTATGTCCTCCAGTGAAAAATGGGACCCCAAGAGGCAGGGGCGGTACGATGACAGCACATTACCTGTGACAAGCTGGGATTCTTTCGCTCGAGATCGAATGATGCGCGGCTTTAAAGGTGGAATTCGTCGCTCGGGGTGCCAAGTTTCCGTGCAATCGATACCCGGAGGCTTTACGCACAGCATCGCGTATTTTTCAACTGCGAGTGTTCCAATCCTTTCTAGGAGAAATGATTTTCCGCGGCACCTGTTCGCGATTGAGAGAATACATCTGCCCTTGATGGACAATTTGTGGCTTACTTCGAAAATGCAAACGGGGACAAATTTATCGCAAATGATGCATATTTGTGATGACGATGATGATGATGATCCGTGTCTATATACTTTACTTTATATTCTAAAAAGTAATCACTGACCATTATCCAGCTGGATAATATGATCCACGAGTCAATATTGCGCCGTCAATTTATAAATTATAACAAATTATATTCCCCATGAATATGAAATTCATGGGGAAGAAACGAAAAAACATGTTGAAAGTACTCACGATTTCGTGATATTTTGAGCTAAAATACACATGAAATCATGAAGCTGCTTTATTTTAAATGGAAAGCTATGCCATTGTGATTTCCATTGTCTTATTCTTATTATTATTTTTTCTCGGTGAAATAATGTTCGTTTGCTGCTATCACAATCATGTCGTATTGGTTCTACTGCTCAATCTATCATATAAGGAATAGAGTCATTGAGAATTATGAATATGAGTCATGAAGAATATCAATATTTCATTTAGTTTCATTTTTTAGATGCTGCGTAATATGCATTTGAAAACTCTTAATAAAGGTTACATTTTTCGTAGAGTGACCCCCCTATATAGAAATCAAAGACGTAGCCCTACGTCAAAAGAAGGGCAGACATTTTTTATCATTTTACCTTACACTTACTCACAAAATTAACAAAGCTTAGTATAAGAAAATATGTCATATCAATTGAAGATTACCTACATGTTTCATATATGGTTGCGATCTTTTAACATAGGACTATGTCTTTGATTTCTATATAAGGGGGTCACTCTACGAAAAAATGTAACGATTCATTAAGAGTTTTCAAACGCATATTACGCAAAATCGTTATTGCGACATATGTTCTGTTATATTAGACAGGAAATTTATCCAACTTTTTTTTTTTTTTTTTTGTTTAAAACATAAACAGTGAATATAGTGACGAAACGTTAACAGTTGGATGATTTAAAAGGTTATGTTTTCTTCCGATTGCACTAACCACTCGCTTTCCTCTCCGACGCAACGAGCATTTTTTTGCCTAAATTTGGGCGTTAGCTCACAATGTGTGCTGATGCGTATATTGGATTATTCTCCATTTACCGATAATAGGCATTTATCAATTACTGTATTGTAAGTTGCCCAATCAATTCGTGCTCAAATCACATTTAATCGTACAGGTCTTGCTATCAACCATTTATGTAATTGTGGCTCAGGATGTCATAATATCGAGCATGTTGTAAAAAAATACAATTAATGATTTTAACCGGCTGCTGATTTAGATAGAAAGGGTTGCTTACGCATATCAGATTATGATAGCTTGAGTAGTCGCGGTCCTAATATTATGTTCCCCATATATGTCTTCCTCAGAAGCTTCACTTCCTCGAATGCTCTCGCTCATTCTCCTTTCTCTTTCCTATATATATATATATATGCAGAATTTAGCATCCAAATGAGATCAATTCACTATAGCAGCTACACGAACTTCCCAAGAGAGCATTCATGGGCAAAGGATACTCAATATACATCACCTGGCTAAAAAGTTATTACAAATAATGTTCCGGACAACATGACAACGAAGGAGAAAATGCTATTTTCATATTTTCATATTTTTCTGTAGTCATAGATTTATTTGACTTAGGCTTATATTTATGTAGATCTCAACTATTTAGACTTGTGTTTAAAAATGATAAAGAATGACTCTTTGTTTTCTTCTGCATAATTGAAGAAAAGGTAGTAATGGCTTTAATGGCTTTAATGGTATCTAACCCGTTAATGGATTAGATGAGAAAAAAAGTTACAGATTTTGAATAATGAAAAAACTCAATTCAAATGGAAATACTACACACAATCACAGTCCTATGTCAAGATCCCGTCCGTGCCCGTAGGTCCAGACCCATCAACTTTTAATTAATCTTTTCGTTCAACGATTTAAAGTTTGTTCGCCATTTTTCAAAACCTGGGCTCTGACTGTTCCAAATCAAACTCTATGTTTTATGTGAAATCTTTTGTTTTCCACCCCAACGCATTCGTTAATATTCTCATGCTCATAGTTCTACTCATGCCCTTTCAAGTCATTTTTGGGAGAAAAAAAAGAGGAAAATGTTGATTTTTCGGACAACCCTAAAATGAAAATGGTCACCCTACTGAAAAAATAAAAAAATACGGGTCTAATGTTTTGCGATAAAAAAACAAACCTACCACTTTTCACGAAAATCTGAGAACCACTATATCGGTTTGGCATGGAATGGCTGTATATATATTAAAGTGGCAGCGAAAATGGTCATGTCAAATTTCAAAAACCGACCATGTACATTTTGTTTATTGGTCCATGAAAATGATCTGTGCAAAGTTTCAGCTCAATCGCACATAATTTATGGGTGCCTCATAGTTTTGATTTCTTAGCCACTCAGGCTAAGTCCCAAAAAGTCGATTTTCGGCCAAAATTTTTTTTTCGGGATATCACCATTGACCCTTCATGACAATTGAAAATTTTCGGAAAACTCTGAAGGAAAATGGTTAAATTCGGAAAATTGAATTTCTATATGTTCTACAATTGGTGAGCGAAACATGTTATTTACAAGTGATTGAAAGATCTTGAACGAGAATTGTGTCTGAAAATAATTTGATATTATTATGACGAGTTGTGGTAGAAGTACTTGGAAATTTATAGTAAAAGGAAATTAGAGTCAATTAGAAGATCTATCAATGAACAGTTCTGCGATTGGACCCATTAATGTTCGCTCAATAAGAAAACGTGAATGTTTGAAGGTATTGTTAATAAAAAAAATTATAGGAGGTTGTGTTCAAGACACGACCGCATTGTTGACGTAGAACTACGCTGTAGTTTAATTCAAATCGCTTGTTTATAACTGCGAATATTATTTTATAATGCTATGAAAATTTAGAAATAACCATTTTACCAGTTTGGTCGCCCTGAAAGGTTTTTTTTTATTATAGAATCATTTAACGACAATTGTTTGATAAGTCATTCTTGTGCTCGCAGAATGATACATGCTCGAGATAGGCGCAGCTTTCATCCTTAGGGGAGAAAGTTTTCCTACCGTCATGCGAAACCAAATAATTGCCAAAAATTTTAGAACATTTATTTTCTTGGTGAGCTGACGATAGCCTAGCTTGATAATTCCCCACACAATTGTGTAGCTTAGAACCTTAATGCAATGGCTCAAGTTTGATACAATGATTGCAATGCTAGAGACATCAGCGAGTCAGTAATTAGGTCGCGTCCACAGCTCAATCCGAAACGATGATATGTGATGGCGCAAAACAAGGAAGAACAAGCGATGTTAATTGTTTCGTATCTAGAACGATACTGGAAGTTTGCCTTTCCTTCCTTTCCTTGTTGAATTGAAGAGACTTCAAACTTCTTCAGTTCATTCGTTTCTAGCCTTCAAAAAGGCCCTTGGAAAACTTTACTTCTTCTTCTTCTTCTTTTTGGCTTTAAGAGGGTTTAAACTTTTCAGTTCATTCGCCTCTAGTAAAAAAAAACTTTACTCTTTCCACATATTCGGCTCCACCCCCATTGCCTTGAGAAAACCATTCGATTCCTCACCGTCAGCTCGCTTATCAACGGTGTTGTCTAGTCGGTGTCATCATGAAGAATGAAGTTTACCTCAGCGAGATCCGCTGTTTATACTCTAGGCAAATATTCCCCTTCGTTCTTCTTCTTTTCCTTTATTCACGGAGACTTTACATCTTACGATTTCCCCTTCGTTGCTCGCCGATAAGTCGCTCGTTATTGACAGCTCTGTTCGGGAAAGCACACAAATGGATAGAACAAATGTAAGAGGAAATGTGAATGCTTCCAATTTTCACCAATTTAAACCATATAAAGACTATGGGATAGTAGTGTATAGCATATCAAACAAATCTTTGGGAATTTCCGATTCGTTTGGTATGTAAATCGCCAGAATCCGTTCACGGCAAAAATAGTTATTAACGTTAACTTTATTTCATAAAAACGTGACCTGTTCTCTGATTTGGCCCCCTTAATGAAAGACGTAGTTCTACGTCAAATATCACGGGACGAAGTTTGTCGGGTCAGCTAGTATATAATAATAATAGAAGATGATACAGATCTTTTCCTACATTATTACTGCTTTACAAGAGTTTCTATTGTTACAATGATTTGGATTCGTCCGTATAAATAAGTTCTGAACAACTTATCCGATATTTCTCGACAATTAAATAGTTTGAGAATATAAACGCAACTGTCAGGCGGCGGTGACACTGGATGCAGAAAAGTGGTCGTACGAATTGTATGCAATAGTGAAAGTAAACAACCACATTGAGTTATATTGATGTGGTTACATTGCTTCCCCCTTGCATCGATCAAATTCGTCAGCTTCTATCGAACAAAATTGTTTTTTCTATTCGTACAATCAAATTTTCGTGCGTACTCCGAGCCAATGTCACCTTACCATTATGGCCCATTCCGAACACAAAAGGAACTTTTATTTTTCTGAACACTTCATTCACACAAAAAGAAATACATAACACTTAACACAAAAACGCAAATACACTCTATACAAATCAAATGCTACGTCCCGAATTCGTAGCTGGAAAAGCTGAATGATTAGTACAGCTATATAATCAAATACTTTTTCGCTAACCTTCTCATCCAGCCACCATTACCTGCAAAAGGATTAAACATAACATCAATCACATGACTTACAATACAATCAAACACTCAGTACTTACCGCTCACAAAACACAACACAACAGCAGAACAAAACAACATCTGAACAATCAAAACAATCTCAAACAATAACGAGACAATTGTCAAGGGACAGGAAACGAATGGAAACAAACCCGCTATACAAGGTGTAATTGTTTATCCGCGTTGACGGCATTGAGCTTCGTATTACGAAATGGGGGAGTAGGCATGACAATATGGGTTTGCAGAAGAAATGAGCACACTTTTAAAATAAAAAAAATATGAATGAAAATTAGTTTTCCCAAATCAACTTAGTACTCTATTTAAATGAAAATCATTTTTGCTTGCAATTAGTGAAAAAATATCATACAAAAATTGTGTCTAAAGATAATTTTATATTATAATGGTAAGTTTTGGTGAGAATATTTGAAAATTCATAGAAATTAGTTCAAATTAGGGTCAGAACAACGTACTTCTAGTAGGTAAATAACGCCAAGAAAAAAATTCATACAAATTTTAGTAATTTAAAACTGCCTTAGGGCCGACTAATTTGATAGAGAATAGTTGGCCTAATACAAACTAATGTCGTATCCAGATGTCAACACCATTCCACCGTCAACACGAATAGCGAATATTCTAGACACAACCCATACAGCAATTGCACTATTCAAATGACTATGAGACCAATCGTATAAATAAGGTAAGAAATGTTCGGAACAGATAGAGGCGAATGAACTGAAAAGTTTAAAGCCTCTTATAAACAAAGAACCTCAACCTCAAAACAGAGTCAGTTACAATAAAACCTTAGATCAGTATAGACCAACCAGCTTTGGCTATATTCGTTCCCATCATCGTTACTACATCGGGTCTACTCTCTACTCTCTACTCTCATCTCAACTCAGGAACTCTGCTTAGAAACTATTTGGGCGGAGACTTTCTACTCTTTACTCATCATTCTGGAATTCTGTTCAGAAGCCATCTGGGCGAAGACAGGAATTCTCATTATGCCTCAAATCCAAATTGGTGATTCAAAAGAATCTTATTCGTTTCAAAACAAATTGTCTTGAAATAATTATTTTAAAAATATCTAACAATAATGGGGTCTTCAAATATTTTGCTAAATACCGATATACACTGAAAAAAAATTAGAGAAGTGAGACAACGAATGTCACGAGCCGTCCATTCCAAAAGTGTGCCTGTTAGCTTCGGCTCCCGGTACAATTTGCATTGAAGCGCTACTCGAATTATAAATTTAAATGCTAAATTTCGATCGAATGAAAATGAAAAACGTCTGGACGTACCGATACAAAATTTTGCAGAGGTTTTGGGGACGCACAGTACTAAAAGCCCACAGCGATGTGTTTGAACGTGGTTTGAGTGCGCAGATGCTTCATCATAACCAGGGAAAGTAAAGCCGATAATAAGACGAATACATTCATTACAATGTTCCTTTGATGTTTCTCCACCCAGCGCAGCTTTTCTCATTTGGGCCCTCACTCATTTCAGTTCCGCAAATCGGCTTTACCTTCAAAAGCGGAATGCTCCGCCAACACTGAACTACATCAATTCTACCTTTGACAGGCTTATGTTTCATATTTCCATTGCTTCACTACTGCTGCTGCTGCACGCTTGGTTTGATGTGATTACGACGAAAATGGTTTCAATTATTAAAAACTGTGGCACGCGCAAATTACGGCGACAATTATGCTCACATTCTCCAGCGAGCAGCATCATTTGAACATCAATTAAAGCCGGCTGCAGCCGAGATATCGGTGCCACTGCCGCTGCAAAGCGGCTTTGTATTCATATGAAACAGAATGTAATATTAGTTGTAACTATGCAAAACGAATTAATTTTCCAAACCATCGCCGGCACAATAAAACGTTATTTCCTGAAAGCGGTAAATATTTGCCCCAACCTGACTTGACGATCCAACCCGATTCCGTACATTTAGAGCTTTTTTCGCTGTGCCTATTTTAAATCGGACACTTTATGAATGCCCCTTTTGCTCGCTGCTCATAAATGTCCCTTCCTCCGACCCCTCACAAACGAAAACATCTCTCGACTCGTGCCGGAACCAACTCGCACACACTGCACACTGCAGAAACAATGCAAAATTTGGAGTGCAAGTCCTGATGAGCGAATCAATACGCCTACGCGCCCCATTCAGTTTCGAAAGCGAAGCAAATAATTCAATCCCGAAGGGGCAGATCGCCCTCCCACAGAAAAAATATGCTCTCGTTGAAATTTTCGCTCCGCTTGGGTCGTAAATTCACATAGTGGGGGGGAAGGATTCACTTCCGCGAGGGAGCGACCCCCACCGGCTGAAGCGCATGGACAATCGAGATTGATATTCGTTTCATTTTTATTGATTTATAATATTTGCCATGATTGACGCAACGATAATTGCGTTTGAAGTGCGGTTCAATTATGACGGGAATAATGAATGGGAAGTTGTGAGCGCAACGCACGAATGATATATCGATTATGGACAGAGTGTGGGTAGTTCCAAAATTCAATCGGAACATACACATCAATGGAAAAAAAAAGAGTGCAAATGTGCATCCGAATTTGGTGTATCTGGGGAGATGACTACAAACAAAAGTGACTCCAAATCAATTAATCACTCTGATGGAGAATTAAAGCAACATTTCTAAGTAAGTTTTAAAGTAACATGACATAGAGCTACGAAAAACGAAAATGCACTGGATAAAGAGTATTATTTTTGAGGGCGTGTTGCTAACGAGATGATTATATACGAGTTAACACGTTGAGCTCCGCATCGGTCTCTGGGGGCTTTTTGATAGGAAAGCGCTGACTGACTGGGACTGACCGTTAGCGAATAAGAAAATAAAAAAAATGGGTGGGTTATATCTATGATATAACCGCTAGGTTGACGTGGAACTACCTTAGCTTAGCAATCATTCGTTTGTATTGATTAAATTCTTGATTGAATGAAACAGTTTCCAAATTCAATTGAGTTCAATATATTTGCTCTGTGAGTGAAAAAAATGAACAAATGGCATGTAAAGTCAATTCATTTATTGTGATTGATTGTTCTTCGTTACAAGTAAATTTAATGACGGACCTTTTACGTTTGGTATGATGACTAGAACAAAATATATGCACGGAAGAATTATCAAACGTTGGATGAACCAGCCTAAGGCTGAAAATCTTTCCAATAAAGACAAAAAAAAAATTATCAAACGATTATTTTATTTTACATTTCCCTCTGAAGTTTACATCCCAAAAGTGTACATACTTCTCGAATCTCGAATTTGCTTGAAACTGGGAAGTTCATTCGCTTCTAGTGTCTGCACGATTTTCCCAGGTTCCTATGTTTAGAAGATCATGTTAGGACAGACATATTCCACTCTGCACAAAGGCAAGCGAGGACAAAAGTACTCGCAGTTTGCATTTATTTGCAGAGCCGATTTCCCCAGAAACCTCGGTTTTGAAGTCTGTGTTAGGGAAACACATTTCAATCGGAACAAAAATACCCCCGATTTGTATGAATTCGCAATGCCGATTTCCCCACGCTCCATGGATTTGAAGTCTGTGTTAGGGAAACACATTCCAGTCGGAACAAAAATACCCCCGACTTGCATGAATTTGAAATAACGATTTCTCCAGGCACCTTGGTTTAGAAATCTCTATTAGGGAACACATTTCGGTGGGAACAAAAGCTCCCCCTACTTTCGTGTGTTTGCAATGTCGATTTCGCTGCTTGGTTTTAAAGTCTGTGTTAGGGAACATTTTTCGATGAGAACACTACTTTCATGTATTTGCAATGCCGATTTCCCCAAGGCTGCTTGGTTCATTCAGTTTTCGCGAATTCTTTCATTCTTTCATTCATTCTTTCACTGGTTCCAGATTGATCTATTGCTGCAAGCTCAGTGAATCGATTTTTGAAGTGTGGGCGATGATTGTATATTCTCCGATTCAATTTGAATATGCAGCGTGTGTGGAATATATAAAATAAGTGCTAATCTTCCAAAGAAAAGAGTCAACATTGATTTCTCTCAGGTGACTAAAAAGGATGCTGTGTCTGCATTTTTAACAGGCAGTGATCACGATTCGGATGAAGATAAGGAATAATCCTACCAGACTCTCGTCATCTTTGCCATGATATTCCTGCCCATCACTGATGAATGGAAATTTTAAATTTGACATGCAGGTCGCTAAGCAAGGCAATAGTATCACTGAAGATCCAATCGAATTGACCGATAGTGAAGGTGAACCAATTAGTCTTGTCCACAAAACTAAAAGGATCAAGATTCATTCTCCCCTTTGTTTGTGATATAATTTGCATACCATTTTCCAATAGACTGTCATATCTGTCACTTTCAATCAGTCTACATAAATGTTGCGCTCAATCTGCCCTCCCTCACAACATCCACTTCGCGTTTGTGACATTGATGAGTGAACATTGTTTGAGTGAGTGTGGAGCAGGAATGATTTGTCTTTCTCAAGATTCATTGTACCCCTAATAAGTGCTCGAAAGATGTAATCTTACGTTGATCGCACTTGATCGAAAAAATTACAAAAAAATGAATTTGACCGCAGTATTTGATAAACTCTTTCTGAAAAGAACTGGATTTGATATACTGGAAACACTTTCTTGTTTTCTCTCGTGTTGTGCGTTATGTGTGGCGATGGTAGTTTTTTTTCCGAAGCTGCTGCTGATTTCTATGGCTTCGGCGTTTTTGGCTTGCATGCAGCGATTTTTGAGGATTTGTTTGACTTTTGCTTTCGGGCAGCCGCACCAACAGTAGCAGCAGCTTTCTTCTAGCTGGTCGCCTTCGTCACAGCAGAAAGTTTGTTTTTTTATGCAGCAGTTACTGTTCCAAAATGATCTAACCGCTGTACAATTATAATTGAGTGGATTTCCGAGCTGGCACCTGCTTATATACAGATTTTTGTGATTTCAATAGCTTGCTTTCAAAGAAATTTTTGAGCTATTTAAACAGGTTTTTGGATCAATAAGTAACACACATATAACGCGTAGACATTTTATCTTTCGAATGATGCGGTTATCATACAATTTCTTTCAACCGGCGAAAAGGTTTTATTGCTCAATCATGAACAAATATAGCTGCAACTATAGGCAGTGCTGTCTGTGGAGGGCATGGCAGGGTTAGTTTCAAGTACTTTTGTAGCACTTTTCACTCTTTCGGTCGACATGGTGCCGATAACTGCTCGAAAATAATTTAGAGCGGGAAATGACGAATTTACGTTAGAATTGCAACCAGATGGCGCAGCGAGTAAAATGATGATGTTTTGTTTTTTTGGTATGAAATTGGTTCAATTTGTTTCGAAAAATTAGAAATTTTCTGCAAATTTCCCGGATTCAAGTATTCTTCTTACGCTGAAAAGGTTAGAAAATCATCATTTTCAATTTTCAATTCATTCATAACGAACATATGACGAAAGATTCGGTACAAGTGTTATAATTTACATTTTTCCACTATGAAAATGATGGGTGGCCTCTGTTGCGCTTCAAATATTGCAGATCCTTCTCGTTTAGGCCGAAAGGAAGCCCCTGCGTAATCAATTATATAAACCAGCTTGATATGATATCGAATGCATCGTCTTCTTCTTCTTGAATGGCGTTAACGTTCCCTATGGAACTTTTGCCGTCTCAACGTATGCAGTAACTAGCGTCATTTATTAGTACTTAGTTGAGATTTCTTAAGCCAAATTTACACGCCTTGAATGTATTCCGAGGGGCAAGCTCTAGAATACGCGTGACCACAGTGCAAGTCAAAGAAAATTTTGTTGATGAAAAATCCCCCGGCCAGGACGGGAGTCGAACGCGGACACCCGGCATGATAATGTGAGACGCTAACCACTCGGCCACGGGTGCACTAATTTGCATTGCATCGTCATTATCCACAATTTGAGCTTCTGAAAAATGTCCGGAAGTAAGTTCTCATAACCTACATTCACTATCAAACATAAACATTTTGAAGATTATCTATGACTTTGGGCCAATCGGGTGTTGGGACCATTTTAAATATGAGTTTGGAAAACAATCAATTCTGCGCAATTAATAACAAATTAAACATGTTGTTTTCTTACCTCTTTCATTAGTGAAAACTGTGTAAATATTGACAACGGTAGAAATCGAAAAAGGAAATTCGAAAGCACAATCAAAAACAAGTTGAAAAATGCATGGTTCCTGCATGTGAGAACTATATATACGTGATTTATTATTGAGTTTTAGGCTACTTTATCATCATTTTCTTAGTTCAGAAACAAAATCCAGATGGCTCACCGATCGTTTACGTTTTGTGTTAGATCGCCAATAGGAACTGAAAAATTTGAAAAAAAATTCTGATTATTGTAAACGAATTTAACGAATTTCAAACAAAAAAAAAACAAATAATCATCCTTTTACATGCTGCGCCATTTGGTTGAAAATCTAACGTAGATTCGTCAACAGTGAGGTTCAAAATTCGCGTTAGAAGAAATGGAACATTGAATTGAGGTTTGGTTCGATGCTAGTGATTTAGTACCAGAAACCGTAAAAAAATCTTCAAATATCCGTTCACAGTAGTGTTCGAGTGGTGGGAAGCGTCATTTTGATCTGCACGAATGATATGAACGATTTCCGAGTGGTGGGAAACGTCATTTAGATCTGCTCAAATGATATGATTTATTAATTGGCGATCTAACGTAAAAAGGTTTTTTTTTAAATATGAAATTCGTTTGATTTTTTTAGAAAAATCTGCATTTTCCTTCAAATTTCCCGGTTTCCAGTATTTGTTCTACACTGAAAAGGTTAGAAAATCATCATTTTATATTGTTGTATTCATAACATATGAAAAATGGCTTGATATAAGTGTTGTAATTAACGTTTTTGTTACTAACAAACAATGGGTGGCATATGTTGCACTTCAAGTACCGCAGATCCTTCTCGTATCGTAATACTCTGCATAATCGATTATATTAACCAACTTTAAATGATATCGATTGCATCTCCATTATCCACAGGATGAGTTTCTAAAAATTGTCTGGAATTTAGTACTCATAACCTATATGCATTATCGGACTTAAAAATTTCGAAAATAATCTATGACTTTGGTCCAATTGCGTGATAAAACTTTTGTAAATATACAAAAATCCAACTTTTTATCATTTACTGACGACATCTAATGGTTAAAATGAGTTTTCATAGAAATTAATTAAAATTATCACGTCCGAATCTTGCTTTTAAGCGCGTAGAAACACAAACATCATCACTTTTGTGGTTCTGAGCTTTAATGTAGATGTCGCATGAGCCGATGCAGCTTCGCGTAGGTTCGTTAATAGGGCAGATTCTTGCATCATAACCACCGCATTCCATGGTGCACATGCTTACCGAACGAAATGGATGTAATAACCCACAGCCACACTACCCAACATAGAAACATCGCGTTCAGGTTTGGCATCCCAAAAAGTAAACCATGTAACATAAGCTCCATTATCGACCATCGTAAGAGGATTAACGAAATGAGCTTGGCGTTGTTAAAACGAAGATTCGGCGTGCCCAAACATACTCATCGATAATCCGACATCCTCATCGAAGAGCATCCCGGATTCTGGCACAGGTCCAATGACGAGCCCAATTCATTACACGGAACGCGGGTTCGATGGCCGTGCGGTTGTCGACACAAAATAGCCGTTTACAGCCGCTGATTGGCGCAGCGGTTGGATCGGCGGTGTCCCCAGCCCGGATTAATTGCCTGGTTTTGGCTGTTGAATCCGGTTGCACGGTTTTCGGCTTTGGCAGAAGTGTTTTTTTTTTTCGTTGAGTAGTAATCTCAGAAGTAAGAGTTGAATGAAGTTTTGGAGCAGCACTCCGAAAATCCCACAACAATGTTCAATATTCGGTCAAATCAGGAAGTGCATCGGTACGGGCAAACATGATTGGATTTCATTTTTCCGTCATCTGGTCGGAAGCTGGGCGGAACAAGAGATAGAATATCTCAATATATGTTTGATAAAATTTAATTAAATAACACCATGTCAACCAACGTTGCGATGCGGCTGGACTCCCGACAGCACTCGGCAAAATCCGGTTCGCGATTTGTTGGACAATGGACATTTGTTGGGGGCGTCCGTTTTTTTGGCGTGGAAAAATCAGGCGCTCGCAGCGCATTGATTGAATCAATTGACGCGCCATGAATGTAACAAATTGACAGCGCTGTCATCTGGTTTCAGCGCGCCGTCAAATATACAATAGTTTGCAATTTGAGAGCTTCGCAAGGTCCCTATCCAAATCGAATCATATGTTTTCTCGGAAAAATGGCTAACCCAATTTTGATATGCGTTGTGTGCTGCTCTTCATATATTGTGGATAACGACCAGCGCCAGAAAAAGGTTCCTCTCGGGAAAGGGACTGCAGAGTTTCGGGTAATTTATGGACAGAACCTTCGGGTAATGGAGGTATGATTAGGTGTTAATGGTTGGCGAGTGAGAGTCGGTATGATAAATGACAGGGTGTGGGGGGTGATGGGGAGGGCCAATTTACACGTTCGCACGTCCATTAAGCTCGGCAGCTCGGCACTCGCAGGACCAGCTGGCGCATCCCGGCGCTTCATGAAGCTTCGTTTCGTAATTAATTTAAATTTGATCCAACGGTGGCAAGACACAGATGTGCCGAGCCGTGAAATTAATTAGGTTACAATTGGTAGCAAAATTTGTTCACTTCGCGTTAACGGAAAATCGATATGCGCTCATCTAAACAAGCTGTATATAAATATGCTGGGGTCCACAAGTGAAATCACACATCCGACTAACCAGAAGAAAATTTTCCACTTGATCACGTTTCATATTTCTCAAATCTGGAGGTTTTTTTCCTATCCCCCCTCGCGCAATCAGTGGAACGAACTCTAATTGATACGCTTCATAACTTTCGCCACTGGACGAGCTGGAGATTCTCTCCTCTGCCAGACGACATTTGGGTCTAAGGACAACGAGGAAAAGAAGCTTCATCTGCTGCTTCCGACCGCTGGAAGAGACCTTCTGCTTAGCGGTAGAAATTTGACACACCCAATATGTAACCGAAATAGTCCAGGTTAACTGCGTTGAGCTTTGTCTACCTCCAGACGAAGAGAAAAATCTTTCATCTTCTCGAGAAAAATGCGCACAAACAATTTGTCATTCTCAGAAAAACGGAAAAGTGAAAAGCTGAGAGAAGGCTGGCATCTAAGTTTTACCGGACAGTGACACGTGGCGCACCACCACAACCATATTTGGGGTCAAGTTCGTCTCGGATGGGTGCAAATTGGTTGCTTTTTCATTATTACCATCATTATTTTCTCTTCAGTGACTTGAACGGAAAGTTTAACGAGCAATCGCCAACAAACAAACATAGAAAAACGGCGAATATGTTGTCTATTTTTGTGGGTGAAAATATTGCTACAAGCGGTGTTCCAACAACATCTGGAAGAATTCAATTTTCTGTAGGTGATGAAAAAAGTTCGCTGCGTTCTGTGGAATATAAAATAACATTCTGCTCCATGGAAGCAATTTCAGACCTGTTGAAAATCAAGCGCAAATTGAAAACAAAATTTGGCCGGAAATGTTTCAATTATGCTTGAGAAGAGAGATAACGTTTCATATTGCCGAACATTTCCATCGTTACGGAAGGCTCTCCGAGCGAACACATCAAATTTGGCACTAATCCGCAACAACTTTGGAGCAGATTTGAACTAACATTCTTTTTTTTTTTTTGCTACTTTAGTGGCACTTCACTCCATAGTGGTCCTTCATCGACTTTGAAGTGTACTATTTCCGGAGGTAGAGAGATTTTAATATTTTGGGTTGATGCCTGCAGCTGCTGTGTTTGGAATTTCAACTTCAAAAATATCTTTGGTTGCAGGATTTGGGCAACAGCTGTCGATCACCGGGATTTTAATTTCATGTTGGCTTATTATTAATTTCGGTCCCTGGATTGGGTTGATAGCGGATAGCAATTGATTCAATTCGTTCTGGAGCCCAAAGCCGATCATTTCGTTTGAGGGAGAAGGGGGACATCGGAATAGCTTCTGAAGTAATCAGGATTGCCTCTATTTCAAAATATTATCGACAAAAAGGAAATAATAAAAATCGTCCGTTATGTCAAACTTATATGAATAATGGCGTAAAAATAAAACAGGTTCAGGAAACTGACAGGCCCGGGAAACCGAACTCGACCTCAGAACCCTTGCTCTAAAGCAACTTAATAGAATGACAGATATATTATTCCACGCTCTGTTCATGTACACTCCGTCCAACTTCTATAAGACCACCCTTATTCTATTTCGTTGCAACACAAACAGTTAAAATTTCAACAAGATACATTCATACATTGTTGAATGCTTGGAATAAAGTATATCTAACGTCAATTTCGTCCAAAAGAGTTGTTTGTTTTTTTATTGTGCTTAAATATGATAATTTCAGCTGTCAAGTTTCTATAAGACCAGTTACAACATTCGTTTACGCTCTGCGCTTGCATATACACATATGAAAATCATGCAGTGTATGGTGGTCACCAATACTTACACACTAGAATATAAACTGAATCATTGTTTGTTTACAATCACACAAAGCAGCAAGAACATCACCTGGTCTTATAGAAGTTGGACAGAGTGTAGTAATAGACAAAGAAAAAATCAATTTAAAATTAGAGATACAATAATTTTCTCAACGGTAAAAAAAACTTTGTATCCAAAAAAATATTGAGCATTTCCATCTCAACGACTTATCTATCGACGACCTCACTAAAAATTGATAGTCTAGGACACTTTTTATAGTAAAATTTGTCTTTGAGACAGAATTATTTCAGAATGAACGTTTCCGGTATCTTTGAAAAAATAAGATTGAGTCGGTTGAGACCGACACTTGGCGGGAAAGATAGACACTAACTGAAAATTCAAGTTTATGTACTCAATTAGTTTTGGAGGTCTTCAAATAAGACTTAAAAATGATCGAACAAAAAGGTTAGATTAAAATCACCCCGAAGGGCTTGTAATTTGTCTCATTTTTTCATGTCTTTCATTTGTCATGTTTATTTTTATATTTCATTTTTCATGTCATTTTTTGTCTCATTTTTTCAATAACTTCCGGCATTCGGAATGACAAATTCGGATTACGTTTTAAAAACCGCTCTGCTGATTCGTCCATGATATCTGGCTGCACTTGCAAACGTAGTTAGTGGCCATCTGGTAAAAAATAGAAGAGATAATCAAACTGTTTCCAAAACAAAATCCTATTCTCTTCGGTGGAGTGTCCGTCATGATTTTTTTTTTTCATCAATATTTCTGGAGTAAAAATGAGAAAACTTCACCGCTGATTCGATGAACTGGAAGAGAAGTGATGGTAAAACACTCACGTAACGAAAAATACCCAAAAAATTACTTGATAACAATGAGAACCTTATTTTCTGCAGAAGAGATTTCACAGTAAAGCTGCTGTTTGTAGATTACGTGCACACAGTAAGTGTCAACGGTATTGGTACACTGTATTGCAAGTTTGTACATCATTAAAGTCTATATAAATAAAAATGATTTAATGTCCGTTCCTCACGATTTAATTCAATAACGGAGCAACGGATTTAAACAGTCAGTATCAAGTTTGATGCGTCTTGAAAATCAAATCGAAATTATATACCACGAACGAAATTATATACCACGACTATAGATCACGTACATAAAAATAAATTCTTTGGGAATTTGCGTGTTCGAAATGATTTAAATCAAAATATCAATTGGGGGTGGGAAGAAGTTCGCCGGGTCAGCTAGTTTAAAATAAAAATGTAATTTATCAATCATACACAGGTGTCTGTCTTTCCCACCCTGACCGCTGATAACGCACAATATTTTTTGAAAAAACTTCAAGACGTCGAACAAATCGAAAATATTTCGAAATATTCTTCTTCTTCTTCTTTAACACAGGTGATGTAATATACCGAGATGATGGATGAAGATTGAGAAGATTTACGGGTTTTGGTAGCGACAATTGTATTAGTAGCTGTTTGACGAATAGTAATTCACATACCAGGCATACCAGTCAATTACTCAAATGGTACAAAATTGAATATGTCAACCAATAACATTGAAACAGGAAATACAGAATCTAATTACATATTTTCAAAAAATATTTTCCGCATTACGTTCATCATTAAAAATTTTCTTGCCCACCATTGTAATTACTTTTTTCACAGTTGGGGTACTGAACACTTCATTCTTCTAAAACTGGAACGCAAACTGAAACTTTTCGTCTCAATCTAGGTTATGCAGGGTCAATAAAATTAATTTTTTAAGGGCATTTTGCATGAAAAAAAAAATTAGCTACTTTTTCCCCATGCGCTATCTGTCTGATGTTTCTCCGATCGAAGGAACAAACTATTTTGTGACTCGGACTTTGTTTATTTACATGTTTGGTCGAGCCGAAATTTCACCCAAGGCAGGTTATCTTCCTGCAGAAATCTCTCATTAATTTGTGACGTTAGATCCTGCTACACACAGCTAAGAGACGGTGGAGGCGATCTGGCGTAGCGGTAACATCCATACCTCTCACGCTAAAGGTCACGAGTTCAATTCTCACTCCCGACATTCTTCCGAAATGGAAGGTAAAAGTGACGAACCAGCCAAATGTGTTGAAAGTCACTATAATACAGAAATAAAAAAAAAAAAAAAAAAAAGCTAAGAGACGAAGGTATCGAACAATCAGGAAACGTTTATTCGAAGTATTGAAATTCTTTGGCGGTTTCAATAGTTATACTGCTACGATTTGAAGAGCTTTTCCTTTCTCAAAAGAGTTCGAATACGGAAAAACCTAAGAAAATGAGAAAAACGAAGCGCGACAGCCGAAGTATGTTAACTTGGGTCTTATGCATTGATCTTAATTTTTTGCTTTTCGATTGAAATCGTATGAGATAAATGCTGTATAAACGTTTTCAAAATTAAAATTATGATGAAAATTATTTTTTCCATATGAAATTAGTATTCTATTTGAATTAAAAACATTTTTGTTTGCAGGTTTCGTTCCATAGCAAGATTGTTTATGAAGATAACTTTATATTATAATAAAATTCAGTAACAATGTTGGAATTGTATAGCCATATGGTTGAATGAAAGTCAGAAATACGTGTTTCAAGTAACACAACTTTTGTGACCCAATCAGTTATCTACGTTTTTTAGTTTTTGTTTTAATATACCCAAACTCATCCGGTTTTTTGGCACATGCTCACAAAATTTGCCCCGTACTCGAACGGTTAAGGCTGTTGCCTCAGAGTCGGTTTTTTTCGGATTTTGATTTGTAGACACAAAATTCCCAGTTTTAATATCATAATTTTCCTTTGTGATTTTTGACGTAGAACTACGTCTTTCATTAAGGGTGCCAAATCAGAAAACAGGTCACGTTTTTATGAAATAAAGTTAACTTTTATAACTCTTTTTGCCGCGAACGGATTTTGGCGATTTACATACTAAACGAATCGGAAATTCCCTAAGATTTGTTTAATATGCTATACATTAGAATCCCCTGGTTTGTAGATGGTTAAAATTCATGATAACTTTAAGCGTTTCCATTTTCCCATACATTTGTTCTGTCTATTTGTGTGCTTTCCCGAACAGAGCTGTCAATAACGAGCAACTTATCGACGACCAACGAAGGGGAAATCGTAGGACTTAAAGTCTCCGTGAAGAAAGGAAAAGTAGAAGAATGAAGAGGAATATTTGCCTAGAGTATAAACAGTGAACCTCGCTGAGGCAAACTTTCATTCGGCATCGGACTGTTGAGCAATCCAGTTCACTTTGCTTTCGCTGCGATTCGATCTAAGATTGGACCCCACCAGTGGTAATCCTACTTGGATATCGTAGTTCGGTTTTTCTATTCGTTTTTCGCGTTGTTCGTATCGTGTGTTTTTCTTTCCGCGTCATAAATTGAACGCTTCGCGTAGTGTGTGATGAGCAAGAAGAAGAGGAAAGCAGGCTCGAGCTCTGCAAAAAACGAACGCAGTGCCAGGTGCAATAAAAATAGCAATAAAAAAGCTGTGTGGCATAATTCAGCCTTTTTCCAAGCAGATAACATTGTTTGTTTCCCGTCATCATAAGGGCTTCGTTGGTGCCTTTGAGAATGCATCAATGCATTAAACTGAAGTTATGGCGAAGCAGGCGTGAAGGTTGTGCGCCAAATAATAATTTGGGGAATACCAAGCATCTTGAATGTCTTACTGGAATGTTATAAGTTATTTGGGTTCGAGTGCCAGCCGCAAAACTGCCTTCAACTAGAATTGCATTTACGCTCTTATTGATCATAGTGAAGCATTGCTACTGTTTTCGAGGTTGTTGATATTAACAAAAAGAGTTTATTTCGCTTGTTTAGTTACCAAGAAAGTAAATGTCGTTTTAGAATTTCGTATGTGATTAGGTTTCGCTTGCCAATAGCAAAACTTCCTCCACTGAGGGTGACAGCTGCGCTTCTCTCGAGCATGAGAAAGTCATGCAACTTTTTTCGATGCCAGTAATATTAACAGAAGCGTTTCTTTTGAGAATAGCGCAAAATGATGAGCAGTGTTTATATTCCTAGTAGTTTCAAGCCACCAATGTATCGCTCTATATACATGCTATGACGAACGCTTGTTTGGCGCTTGGTTTACGTTGAACGAACGATGCCTAGAGGTGCGATTCCTTCGAGGCAATACTAATTAACATATAGCATGATATTTGATACTTGCAAGTGTTGTCATTGTTGTTGTTTCCATGAGGTACCAAAGCTATATTGATGTACTTATGAGATGTGGAATAATGGTGCTGGTGCAACATATATATAATCGACTGTAGCCGAGTCTATGTCAATTGCGAAAAAGGCCACCGGCATAGCGTTCGAGGTAAATTTTCCATGCATTGACATGAAATAAATTGCGACATACGATCAGCTAGTGAATTGTTCTGCGAGGGCAAGAATCAATTATCGTCAACTGATTCTACAATGAAAAAAACATTTCAGAGATTATTCTACTAGGCAGTTGTTTCTAAAATTTCACAGCATTATATTATAATATCCGAAGGTATAAACAAGCGACTTATAAAAAATAACAGTGTAGTTCTACGTCAACAATGCGGTCGTATCTTGGACACAACCTCCTATTTTTATTTGTTTTGGTTTCATGGTGTTCCTTATCCGGTGTGAGATTATGGACTCACTGGTGATCATAAATTTTGTCTTCATACCACGAATGCATCTTCATACAGGATGATCCACGTCGTGCTTCCTTGAGAAGATACGAAGAAATTGAATCCTTCGCCCAGACGCTGTTGTGTCATATCCTTCATCTGAGATCCCTCATGTTGCATGGTTCCAGGTAGACTCGTGGAATAAATTCTATTCTTGAATCCGTCAGAATAGGGAGCACAACTGGAACGAAGATGAAATGGACTGGTGGTTCCACCTCTGTCGATATCGTTATACCATATCATGTCATGTCATGTCATGTCAGCATCCAACTAATTTTGTAACAGCGAATATGTATTGATAGGTTTCATACATTGCAGCAGCGATTAAGCACTGGACGTGTTTGCAACTCAAACATCAATCTAAATACGTTGCCGTTTCAGTTCGGCTTCATATCACAACTCATGGATGAAACAACGTTGTCTATCTGAGATGTCGTGTCCATCTTGCTTGTGTCTTCTTGTACGCAAAAACAAACATTTCCGTTCGCTCGAGTGCTCTGCTGAACGACAAATTCAGGGATTAACGTTCCGCCGAGACTAGCACAGGTCACGTACGCAATTCCTCCCCGAAGCATACAAGTGTCAGTTCGGGTGGATTGAGATCAATAACACGTTTCTTTCAGACCAACAGTCACTATCGATTTCGTCATGGAGTGAGACAGAATTATGAAAATAGATCGCAAGCAAAACAATCGGCAGAACTAATTAAGCTCAAATTATCTTATTCACTGCCAGATTCCGGCGCGAGGTACCTTCACTCTGCTGATTGCGTTAAATATATCATTCGAGCCATTTCGAGATGTGTTAATTCCACTTCGCTCCTCTGTGGATGGGTATGCGTGGCAATTGGGCGAAATAATAAAACAGTGCACTCACCCCCAGAATTGCTCCAACAGGCCGCAGATTTATACCACGAGTGGGAGATTTATTTCCTGCCCCAGTAAGCGGGATTACTCACCTTACTCCGGCTTCTCAGCACCAGTCAGTGGTTCTAACAATGGTACCGGCAGCCAGTCATAGCGTTTCACCTGTTGTGAAGGGGGTCTGTGAGATGTGTGTGTGTTCCAAACACACACAGTCGCCTTCTTAGCTTCGGCCTGGTATTAACTCTGCCCAGGTGGGCGGAGGCAAACTAGAAATAATTCACTCACCACAACACCCACTCACTCAGGTGGTCCCGATGCTTCTGCTTGATGAGAAAGAAGAAGGAAGGACTCGAAAGACCCATTCATCCAGGTTTGGAGTGCAATGAATGTGAATTAGTAACGATTAGAGCATGTAAATAGAGCATTATGGGTGATAAAATACGACTAACGGTCGAGAGGCGGTGGGATTGCTTCGTTTATTTGCGACGTCAGCTGCGGACGATTGTTGGATGAGTACACCGAACTGATTGTGGCGTCGTTGGTAATGGGAAAAAATGATAGTTTGCGGTCGGGATTAAATTTCACCCCTCAATCAGCATTACACGTCTGTGCGGTTCTCGCATACACTGAGAGGAATATTTAGTAAATATAACCAATTTTTAGTACATGTTACGAATTTTCTAATCATTTTCTACCCTACTGATCACTGGTACATTCTACGAAAAATAATTAGTAGGCGAAAATGTCTCGCTGAACTACGGTTTGTTGGTCCAATGTTGGATCAATATTGACTCAACAAATCCGAATAATCGGTTCAATAATGCCAGATTTTTTTTACCCTCCATTGGTGCAATACCAGTAAAAATTTCGTTTGGGACACAACAGGGATATGGATATTTTTTTTAAATTTTTATTCTATTGTTTTTTATTATATTAGGCTGTCAAAAAAGTCCTGCGGTATTTTTTTTGAATATTCATTTGTTCATAAAATTAGTTACAATCATCTGTTTTAAGTCAAATATGCGCCGTTTTGTTCGATGACTTGTTCCCAACGAGATGCCAACTTCATAATACCCCTGTTATAGAAGCTCGCTTCCTTATTGGCAAAAAACTCGGATAGCCAATTTTCACATGCCTCTTTTGTGGGTAACTTCTGACTACCTAGCTCGTTCGCCATGGACAAAAACAGGTGGTAGTCACTTAGTGCAAGGTCCGGACTATACGGCGGATGCAAAAGAACCTCCCATCCGAGCTCCCGGAGCTTCTGGCGCGTCACCAAAGAAGTGTGTGGCCTGGCGTTGTCCTGATGGAAGACAATGTGGCCTCTTCTTCATGAGTGCTACCTTCAAGCGGTCCAGTTGTTGGCAGTACAGGTCCGAATTGAGCGTTTGGCCATAGGGAAGCAGCTCATAATAGATTATTCCTTGACAATCCCACCAAACACACAGCAGAACCTTCCTGGCCGTTAATGAGGGCTTGGCGATGGTTTGGGCCGGCTCACCGCGCTTCGAACACGACCGTTTGCGCTTCACGTTGTCGTAAGTGACCCACTTTTCATCGCCAGTCACCATCAGCTTGAGATGCATTTTTGCCTTTGTCATAGTAGTACTGTAAAATATGTCGGATTTTCTCTTTATTTTGCTCCATATTTGCGACACTATAACTCACGAACGACTTAACCAAACACTGTCAACGACTATATTATAGCGCGCAAAAATACCTTTCCAACAAGCTATAGTATGACTCGATACAATGAATACAACTAGAACTACGCGCTTACAACGACACCTCGCGGAAATACCGCAGGACTTTTTTGACAGCCTAATATTAAACATTTGCAAAAAAGTGACAGTCGTAACCAAAGACAAAATGCTTGCGTTAGCAAATTCCATAAAAAAAAAGTATAATTCATTTTTCATTTTTCGTAGTTGTTTCAACTATTTTAGTTGCTGTTTTCATGTTAAGTGTAAGAATCTACAATAAATGGATGGAAAAATGATATTTTATGCAGAAATCTTCATTAAAATTAGTATTGAAGTAGTGTTCGGAATATGAATCAAGTTTCTACGCGTGATTCAAATTCCGAACACTTCATTTTCAAATGTAAATTTTCCGAACTTTAATGTTATGAATCATTGAATAATCAATCCCCTGACATTCTTTGGGTTACAGCCTTCATTTTAACATCAATTACAGGTATCGGTACAGCGTATAATTCATGATACTAAGCATTTGCAAAAAAATGTGAATGTCAAAACCAGTGATAAAATGATTGTGTTAGCAGATTCCGTTAGAAACGAGCATCGTTAATTTTTCAATAAAAAGCAAGTACAATCGAAAATTACAAAAACAAAATACAATGTTTTGTGAGTATGGCATTTTTCTAAAAAAAGACTAGCTAATTGGCTTGAATTTGATATATCGATCAAATGAATCCGTCCAGTAGTTCAAAAGTTATGATTTTAAAAAAAAAGGAATTTTCGCTGTTCGGTATTTGAGACAAAAGTGTTCGGAATATGAGTCAGAGGCAAAAGAGGTGTTCGAAATTTGAGACAAATGTGGTAAACATTTTTTTAGTTTTTTACCATGAATATGTATTTGTAAATCAATTTTATTGCAGTCAAGTGAAAAAGAAGGCTCTATTGTACCCAACAATTAAATAAATTTTACGAAAAAGTACCACTGTTCAATGGCCATCAAAGCTTAAGTGTTCGAAATATGAGACAAAACGGTATTTGTTTTTCATTGAAAAAATCAGCTGGTACTGATAATGTCAACGCAAAAGTGATTCAAGATTGCTTTCATGTCATTGGACACGATCTGCGCGACCTGGTAAATGAATTTCTACGAGCTGGGCACGTGCCAAAGGTTTGAAAGGAATCCCTTTTGACTCCAATCCCAAAAGTTAATGGGACGGATAAAGCCGAAGAGTACCGCCCCATTAACATGTTGCACATATTAGAAAAAAACTGTTAGAACTTGTTGTGAAAGGTCAGCTGATTCATTTTATAGATAACAACAATTTGCTAATACCGGAACAGTCGGGATATCGAGAGGGACACTCTTGTGAAACCGCACTGAACCTGGTGTTAATGGGAAAAGAACATCGAGACGAAAGAGACTATATTTGCGGTATTTCTGGATCTTAAACGCGCTTTTCAAACAATTTCTAGGCCCTTGTTGTTACAAACATTGAAGCACATTGGAATTGTAGGAATGGCGTACAAATGGTTTGAAAGCTATTTGTGCGACAGAACTCAAAAGACTCGTTTCAACGATTCTGTCTCTGATCCCATTGGTAACTCACTCGGGGTGCCACAGGGAAGTGTTTTAGGGCCCATTTTGTTTATTTTATACATGAATGATCTGCGACGAGTTTTACGATACTGTGACATTGATTTGTTCGCGGATGATACTGTCCTGTTCATCGCAGCTAAGGATATAAAACAAACCGTGGAGCACATGGACGAAGATTTGCATTCCCTGGCTCAATGGCTCAATTTTAGGCGATTGAAGTTAAATGTTGGCAAAACAAAATACATGCTCATTTCTGCAGCAAACTCCAGTATTGACGTTAATTTCGAAATAGACGGTGAGAGCGTTTGAGCCTCGCGCGTTTGTAGGTCTGGATTATGTTAATAGTGAACACTGTCATAACACTGATACACTATGAAATTTTTTATGGGGTCTGAAGAGGAAACTGGAATGGGGATAGCTCATTCAGAATTGTCGTAAACTATCTTTTCATGAGATGATTATCCCGAGTATTTCTGGACAATGGCAGATCTCTAGTACGTTCTTAGTTGACACTTTTAGATATTGGGTGAAATTCCCAATCAGTCAAGGATTTTCTTGACGGGCCTTGGGAAAGCTTTGGACCTGAAGTTGTGACTATGATTATGTCAGTGTCGATACGGATAGAAACATTGTTTTTATTACAGTTTTCGCCTATTTATAATATTTGACTCGTACAAATTCATGTCTGCCACAGAGTCAGTTCGTTTTTGTTTTTGTTTTATAATGCTGGTCCCTCAACTTTAATGCAAACATAAATACTATCTATAAGATAAATCGACCTGTTCAAACCTTTGTAGGGATATGAGGTGGGCATCATCATAATCATCACAAAAGTTCATATTTTGATAAGATCTAAAACTTAGTCGAAACGCTGTATCGCTGTACGCTGTACGCTGTACTTTGAACTAAATTAGGATTAGTTGTATTTTTTTCTCCATACAAAAATGCCTTATATTCCAGAAACTATAAAAGATAGAAAATTGACAACTTCGACGAAAGTTTTCATTTTAATGCGATCTCAAACTTTGTCGGATATACTTGACTTTGAACAAAATAAGGATTAGTTGTAATTTTCTCAAAGAAAGGTCTATTCATATATTTTTTTTAGAATTTTTGAAGGATACGTTTTGTCGTAGATATTATAGTTTTTGAATTATAATTTTTAGTAGAAAATCTAGAAAAAAATTTGGTCTAATTTTTTTTTAAATTGACATTAAATTCGTCATAAGCAACAGATTTAAGGAATTGAAAGTTTTTCGAGACACAACCGATATTTCAATCTGTACCCCCAATATGTTCCCGAAAAACGTAAGGCTGAAATATGAAAATTTGAAAAATCTAAAAGCCTGAATTTCCAAATGTTTGTTTAAAATTACAAAATTTCAGATCTGTAGCTTGAGGAGCTTTTTTTAATGTTCAACTAAATGGTCCATTTAACAAAAAGAGAAAATGAAATGAGAAAAATGTAGCACACATTGTATTTTCGACAATTTAGCTTTCGAACGAGAAATTGGATGGATGCTTCGGATAGAAACATCCATTTAAATGCCTTAAAGTACAGCTTCAAAAAGAGGGTCTTTCTGTTTATCAAGTACTACTATCCGTACCGCGATGTTAAAGCAGCATTTCACAACCTGGCTTTGGATATAATCAAATGTCCTTCCAGCGAAGACAAAAAACCCACCATTCATCACCCCTTGGCTCCCTACCCCTCCACAGGACGGTTCATATCTTCGGCACGGCCTCAAAAACAACGCCATCCCATCCTAAGCCCTAACGATAAGCGAACCGTACGGAACCTTTATGTACGCCAATAAATACCGAGGTAATGGTCTCTAGACGAAAATATTTCCCGTAGAAAGTGCCCATGTAAGGGGTGGGTGGAGCGAGAACAAATCTTCAAGATTCACGACAATCAGGACGAGAGCGCGTGGTGTCTCACGTTTTCTTCCACGAGATTGCGTTTGTTTTTGTTCCCCCAGTGCTCCCCTAGCGGCTGCTGGTGCTGGATCTTTCTAAGGTGAAATTGTTATTGTTATTACCGCACACGCACAATGAGGTACACACGGACACCCGCACGCACTCACGCACGTGTGCACGCTTCAACGATGGATCGCGGACAATTATGAGCGGGCATAAATCGAATACTCTTCCGTGCTTCCGCGTCTCGTGATATCTTGTGGGAGGTGATCTGGTATTCGGTGGACAGTGTTGTGAAATTGCACCGCCACGATTATAGTTATGAATAATTCGCTCCCGTTAATTGGAGCCTCTTGGACGGAATAATTTATTGGCGCTGGGGAGGCTCTTGTGTGAAGACGAGAAACTTAACAGTAAACCCTTCTGCCTAAGCTTCGGCTTCCCAACTAATTTTCCAGCAATTACCAACATCGCATGCAAACAAGACCCATCGTATGTGTGTATTCAGGACGAGAACCATATATTAATGCACACTTTATTTGGATACCTTCGAGCGGAATTGTAATCTGAGCTTGTAATCCCAAATTACACGGCTCCAATTATTGATTAGTTTCGGATCGAATTTTGAATCGATGGCTGAACAGAGCAAACAATAAATAAACCTTCAACACATCGCAGCGCACGCACCAGGACACACGCATCGTTTCGCTCACGGACGGATCTATTGTTTCAACCCGCGATTAGTGTCCTGCAAACATGTTACTAGCGCCGATAATAGGGCGTGCGTAGAGATATGGGATGGGAAATGTAATCACCTGCCCGCCCCCCGGGTCATCAACAGCAGAGACGGACTCACGCGCGTGGCACGACGTGGTCATGCTGGAAACTGATATCCACCTCCACACATCTTGTCCGAAGCCCCCGTCTCCACCTTGGAATCCTTGCTGATATGAGCACATCCGTTGCTGTGCGTCTGTGCATGCGTGCGTGTGTGTGTGTGTGTTGTTTGTTCTGACTCCCTTCGGGGTGTTTGTGGGTTTGTTTGCCCCAGCATCTCGGGCGAAGGAGTTTGAAAGTTTCTCCGCCTCAGAGACCCGGTCAGTTTGTTGTTGAGAGGACCAGGGAAAGGCTCCCGCTGCTGTTGCTGATGCTGTGTGTGCGCGCCGGAGATATTGGAGTCTTTGTTTGCTGTCAATATTTGAGCGCCTTCGTCCATTTCATCACGAAGTGAGTGCGAGAGGTGTTCGGCAGAAGAATGGTGCGCTGGCTGAGTGGCCAAAGAGTGCTAGCAAGATGAATTCTGATGTTCCATGTGACTAATTTGTGCTAATATTTACGTCGTATCGATGCAATGCAATAGAGCTACGAGCTGGGCTCTTACACAGGATCCACACTGGTTGGATGATGAAATTGACGAAATTGCAAATACAGACAAAGACAAACTGTTGTGTTTTCGTATGTACAGTGAGTGAGTGGAATGAATAGTTTACGAGAGTGCATGAAGATCGTAACGAGTATGGCTAGAACCTTGGTGATTTCATCGCTTTGAATCTGTTCAAATGAAAGTTGAATTTCGAACCTTCATTCGGCAATATAAGCAAAACAAAGACAAAGCTAAATGTTTCCTGTTCCCAGAGTTGACATGAAGTTTTGGATTGTATCATTGGAAATTCATACCATGTTGCGAAACGTGCTCAAAATATCCATTCCATCGTTATCGAGAGATGGCATCTGTGTTTGATCAAGATATCATATTCAAAGATCTACGAACTAGATTTGCAACTACCGAAGTAAATACCAAAAAATACACAGTCTGGTTCCAGTTCATCGATGATTAAAGGTTCGTGAGACAATAATAGGAATCCCAGAGTAAAAGGTGTGATGCTAAGGACTCAATATGAAACAGTTTGTGGGAAGGAATGTGATCTGCGCTTGACCTAGGTCTTGCGGGAACATATTGGGGTACAAATTGAAAAACGTAACATCGGCCATTGCGAAAATGGTCCAATTTCGAACGCTCATTGCTCCAGAAGAATTTATAGGATATTTACAACAATCTATTGACTCCCTAAAAATATATGAAGAAAATTATCTATTTTATAAAACTAACTGTCGAACAATTGAAAAGTGTCAAGCATTATCTACACGGATATTCTGGTACTAATTGGTCGAGTCAAGCAATCTTGTGTTGCTCATTCAATACTAATTATTTATTTATTCATTTATTCATCTGACTTCTTACTGTCCTAATGAAATATGAAATGTGATGGGGAAAAGCCGGACAAGGGAAGGCGTAAAAATCCCACATCTTTTTACATGATTTACAAACAATATATGTATAAACAAACAGTACATTTCGAACACAACATATAAGCCACTAAAAGTAAAAGAAATAACAGTGAACATCAACTGAAGTCAAGTTATAAAAAAAACAAAATAACTGAGTGGGAACTGGGCCCTTGTCCATGGCAGTCCTGAAGTAATGAGAAAACTTGACATTATTTTTTGTTTCATAAAAATTAAATATATCCATGAACTTCAATAATTATCAAGCGTAATGATTAATGTTTAATACAAATTACTTACAAAGACTAAAGTAGGTAATTAATTTTTGAAACTAAATTTAAAATCGTAAAGTGAAGATAAAAATATGTTTGTTCATTTCATTCATTTCTCGTTGACTCCCGAAATATGTGAACGCCAGAATGGTCAAACGATCTATGTATTTTACAATTCCCTCTGAATTTATCGTATGTCTTAAGTGAACCCCAAACTTGCTTTACTTATTGAGCTTAAAACAGGCTCAGTTTTAATTTTGACAAACAAAGCGTTGTGTTCATACCGCTTTTCAAGTCTGCACATATTTCCGAGTGTAAAGATGTATGCGATGGGGGTCTCCGTAGACACATTGGTTGCGCGTTCGCTTAGTAAACGATCGATCGTGAGTTCAAAACTCAGGACCCTCATTGACCATCTTTGTGTTGTTACAGAACAACTACGTCCACGCAACAATCATCAGCGAGGGAGATCGATCCAAGGTCGAAATAAGATCGATTCACCCATACAACTGCTCTGCTCTGCAAGACACATCGGGCTGCTGTTCTATAAATAACTCAACAATGTCAACTGTCTCCGCTGTCCGGTGGTTTAACTGGATAATGGAAGAACAGAAAAGAATACTCTTACGCCTTAAATGGCTACTATGTAAATGTACCAGGCAATAGTATTGAAGGAAACTCTTAGCAATTGTGTAATGTGCTAATTATAGATATGATAACCGGCTCTGTTACAGCTAAAATGCTAATGAGCCTGAAATAAACAAATGGGATAAAAAAAGATGTATGCGAGTACAAAAGTACCCGGTGAATGGACCTGGTGACTTTCTATCAATCTATCTAAATCCGGTTCAATATTGGTGAGTTGAAGCATTAAATCTCCACGTTCGAACGGATTTTTTGTTCATCTTTAATATATCGAACATACCATAACAACAGAGCTCCATTGCCAAGTAATGCAGACTTGCGCAACTGGAGAGATGATCTGTTGGTCTGTAATAACGCAAGTACTAGATGTTTTAGGTATGCTCACGTGTCTACTCATTGATAAACTTGGATATAGTCACTATTGTATAGAAAATTTGCATTAGGCACCAATCAGCGTAAAAAACGAAAACAAGGAAAACCATTCATAATTTTCAGTGACAAGTGGTCGGTGTTAAGTCAGAGGGGACTAAGTCGCAAAATTAAAAATTTCGAGTTATTGATTGCATTAGGTTAAGCATGTTTTAAGCTACATACCACATTTATCAGATTTGAAAATTTCAAGCGTACAGCAGGAATAACGGATCGAAATTATTTTGAATGATCAATGAAAATCCCTAAACTTCAAGCTCGTTTTTCTCGAAATCATGAAAATGTCACATGGACCGATCTGACATAACACCGACCAAGTATCCTGAAGTAATAAAAAAACGCTACGCGCGTAGGTAACTAAAAATCTCTTAAATTATTTTTTAATCACTTCATTTTAGTTCACATTATTTAGCTGTGTAATCGCTTTGTTATCTCTTGATTTAAATTAGTCGATGAGTGTATTATCATTCAAGCTCCAACGAAATTCAGAACGCGAATAAACTTGCAACCTAAATGCAAGCTTGTTATGCTTGTTTAGACTTCAATTTGATCATGACTTCATTCATTCTACTAAATTATTAGTCATTATTATGATATGTTGCTTCACGTAATACAACTCATACAGTATCATGAACGTTTCAAATAAGAACTTGTGTTAATTAATAGGGGTCGGGGTTTTTAAACCTCGTCGACCCCCAAAATCAATTTTCGTTTGTGTCGACCCCTTGGAAACCGAAATCGACCCCAAGGGGTCAATATCGAACACTTTGAGAAACCCTGGTATAGAGTGTTCCGGGGCTCAAGCAGCAGAAAATTCCGTTGGCGAAGCAATCGTTCAGAGGCGTAAATGTTGAGTTGCCCTAGCAATTCAGGTGCGTCAACTTCACCGTTTAAAATTTTTGCGATAAACACAGCTTGAGCAATGCTCCTTCCTTGCTGTAATGTCTGCAATCCCAGTAATTCGCATTGATCTTCGTATCGGGGAAAATTCGTAGGATCCCGCCACGGAAGACGACGAAGGGCATATCTTACAAATTTCCGTTGTATTGATTCGATCCTAGCAGTCCACGTTGATTGATATGGGCACCATATTTGAGAGTTAGATTCCAAAATCGATCTCACCAAAGTGCAGTATAGAGATCGGAGGCAAAGCGGGTCATTAAATTCTCGCGATATTTCAAACATAAGTCCCAGCTGCCGGTTGGTTCTAGAGATCATGTCGTTCTAGTGCAATCTGAAGGTAAATGATGAGTCTAGGATGACCCCAAGATCACGAACTTTAGGAACACGATCGAGAGACTGTCCGTCAATTGAATAATCAAATGTTATCGGTTATCGGACGCTTAGCGTTGGCATGTTCCGTGTACACCATTTGGTGAAATGATCCAGCAGTTGTTGTAGAGCGTGGCAGTCCTCAAAGTTTCGGATGGCCGTGTAAATTTTGACGTCATCTGCGTAGAACAATCGGCAACCAGGTGGTAGTACGATAGAAAGCTCGTTAATGAAAATTGAGAATAGCAAGGGGCCCAGATTGCTCCCTTGTGGCACGCCTGACAGGTTCGAAAATTGTTCTGATCTTTCCGATCCAATGTCAACGGTGAGCATACGATTCGTGAGGTATAATTCGAACCAGCTGACAAGATCCGCGGAGACACCGATTCGTCTTAATCGTTCCAGTAGTATTCCGTGGTCAACTCTATCAAATGCTGATTTCAAGTCTGTATAGACGGTGTCGACTTGAGCACCAGCATCAATGTTGCTTATGCAAAACGCGGCGAACTGAGCCAAGTTCGTGGTAGTCGATCTGTTGGGGTAGAATCCATGTTGATCGGTGGTAATGTAGTTCTTGCCAGAGTCAAAAAGCAAGTCATTCAATAAAATTTCGAAAACTTTGGAACATGCACAAAGCGAAGTTATGCCTCTGTAGTTTTCGATGTTCTGTCGATCACCTTTTTTGAACACAGGAAACGATGATTGACGTCTTCCAACATGTGGGAAAGGAACGTTGTCTTAATGAGAGATTGAAGAGTGCAGTGAGTGGACGAATCAACTCCTCGCAACATTTTTTAAGGATGAAGGAGGGAATGCCATCGGGACTATACATTGAACATTTTATTTATGACGAATTTCACTTGGTCCGGTGAGACCTCGAAGTTTCTCAGATGACACACATCTCTAGGTGTATCTCTACAAGCGTTTATTCCGTTTTGAATTTACGAATTTCCAAAAATTTCGGGGATGTCTACTTAAATCTTCCTGAATTCTTATGCAGTAGCGTTTGTATAAATAGCGGTTGAACGTTCGATAACTGTTACTAGCCCGAGCGAAACATTGCTGGGTGAATACACAGCGGGACTGGTAATAGTCTCGAAGTGCCTTCGATCTCAGTCGTTTTAAACGTCTCAGGTGTGCGTTTCCCCAGGGTGGCTTGGGGGATGGTCTACGCAATGGGATAAAATCAACCATGTAACCATTAAGAAAACTTGTAAAGCAGTCAACTGCAACGTTTATGTCACCTACGGATTCTAGGAAATGCCAATCAGTTTGGCGTAGGGCTTCTAATAATCCTTCAGAATTGGCTCGGTGAAAGTCAAGTCTAGGCTCATTCGGAATGTTTATAAATACGATGGACTGTGAGAGACTAATTGTTACCTCCAAAGCAGGATGGTCGGCGTCAAGAGCGGAAAGCGGTTCTGCAGCTTCTTCGAGATGGCATCGAGAGAGCGTAGTTTCATTGAATAGAGCAAAATCCAAAATTAGTTCATTTCGATTAGTAATATAGTTGATTTGAGACAAGCCATGTAAACAGAAGCCGTCTAGTAGCGAAGCACAAGCACCAGAAATGCTAGATAGTAAGTCATCAACGGATAGGCGATCGTTGGTTGAAGTGTTCCAGACAAGTCCCGACTGATTGTAGTCATCAAGCAAAATGGCAAGATCGGTATCTCCAAGGCGGGAATAGATCGCTTCAATTGACTCAATATGATTTATAATGCTTACTAAATCATTTTTGCGGTCAGGTGGGAGATAAATAGCACCGACACTAATAAGGCAGTGTTGCAGTTTCACCTTAACCCAAATCTGTTCTAGTGTATCATTTACAGGTGTGGGATCGATGCGACCATTGAGATTATTTGAAGTGGCAATTAACACTCCACCACCGTGTGATTTGCGGCTGTTAACATGGTTGCGATCAGTTCTATGAACTGTGTAGAGGTCTCCGAAAAGTTGCGATGAAAATATTTTATCGTCGAGCCAAGTTTCCGTGAGCACAATTATGTCATAATGGCAGGATGAAACCGCCATTATTGTGCGCATTCCCCGAACATTCTGGTAATAAACTGTTAGTTCGCCGGAATCGTTCAGTGGTGATGGTGACGATGCAGGTTTGATGATTGGTGCAGCGGAATCGAAGGAGACATCAGGGTTCGGTACGATATCTACCCCATCGTTGAAATAAGCGGCACTGTCAATAGTACCGGTATCAGGGTTCGAAAAAACGATACTGTAGTCGTACTTCCCTGAGATAGCAAGTTGGAAGACTCCCTCACCAGTTTCGGACACAGGAACGGAGTGTCTTGGATGGCAGGAAAAGTCAGCGGAGCGACGACAGCGGTGCTCGACTGTGCCGGGTGGCCTGGGAGCTTCCATCTTGCTGTTTTGCGTGCATTCCGTTGAAAGTAACCATAGACGACCGGATGAACGATGACTATATTACATTGTCATTCTTGGTGACGAGATGTGACTAGAAGCGTGACGAGTATCAGGTAGGAATTGGTTTTTTGAAGAGTTGTACTCGCCTGTGCTTATGTACTGGAAGACCCCATTCCCATGTCTAAACACAGGTCCGGGACGACTGCTGGCCGATGACGGGACACGCCGATGCCGGGACACGCTGTGATAGGGGGATAGGGGCCTTCCGAACGGCTTAAACTGGTACGTTCCGGGCTGGAGGCACAACACAACACTCACGAACCGTAATATTAGCCGCGACCGAAAAAAAATAGATATGCAAACGAACAGATTCCACAACAGAGAATATCTGAGTGATTTGGTAACACTGACACCGACTATTTTTTTTTTAATCTCCATGCTGGAGCGATGTGCCACGTTATAACATAGATTTAAAACATTAATTTTAATATTAAAAATGATTTTTAACATTCGTTTATTCAAACTTAATCGATAACTCTGGTAATATTTGAGAATGTATTAATGTTTGTACAATTGGAATTAATTTTATAATGCTTCAAAAGGCTTATGACCGAAGCGACCAAAGTTGAATGAAATCATGCAATTATTTTTTTTTAATTAATTCGTTTATTTTTACAGGCTCAGTTACTTAAGTTTAAAGGAGCCGAATTCTTAAATATAATTTTAAAACTATATATATAAACAATTTTCTTACATCTATGGTTAGTAAGGTGGAAAACCGATTACTCGCGGTGTACTCGAGTTTAGAAGGGTGACATATTTTTAGGAGAAGGATGGGGTATAAGGAAACTGTAACAATGTTGATGAACACTCAATTCTTAAATCTGTTCGTATATCTATAGTGTTTTTACATTTCAACTTATTCTACTATTTATAGCAAGGGGACGCATTACCCGCAAAGGAAGGAAAAGAGGGTATAAGGACATAGGGACAATCACACACGAAGATCGATAGCTTTAAGGAAAACATATATATGGGACATGTAATCAAGGTCTAACCGAGCCAACACATCTCTCACCGGTACATTGGGCTGTCTTCCTCGGGCCCGAAGGGAGTTTTCTAAATTCGATCTGACGACCAGATACACCTCGCACGACCAAACAACGTGCTCGATGTCGCGATAACCTTGGCCACAAACACAGAGATTGCTGCTGGCAAGATTGAAACGAAAGAGTAGTGCATCTAAAGAACAGTGATTGGACATGAGTCGGGAGAAGGTGCGAATAAAGTCCCGACTCAATTCCAGACTTTTGAACCACGGATTGAGGCTAACCTTAGGGATAATCGAGTGAAACCAACGGCCCAATTCATCTTCATTCCACTTGCGTTGCCAGTTAGCGATGGTATTTTTGCGGACTAAAGAATAAAATTCATTGAAGGCGATTTGACGCTGATAAATATCGCCTTCAATTGCACCTACCTTTGCTAATGAGTCAGCCCTCTCATTACCCGGAATTGAGCAATGAGAAGGGACCCAGACAAAGGTAATGACATAACAGCGTCTGGATAAAGCACTCAAAATTTTTCGTATTCTCTCAAGGAAGTACGGCGAGTGCTTTTCCGGCCTCACTGAACGGATAGCTTCGACAGAGCTAAGACTATCCGTTACAATGTAATAGTGTTCAACAGGTCGTGAGGCGACGCTGTCCAGCGCCCAATGAATTGCTGCCAATTCAGCAATATACACTGAGCAAGGATTCTGAAGACTGTGTGAGGTGCTAAAAAATTCGTTGAACACTCCAAATCCTTTGGACTCATTTATAGTGGACCCATCAGTAAAGTACATATTATCACAATTGATACCCCTATATTTTTCATCGAAGATCGTTGGAGCGATCCTCGATCGTTGGTAATCTGAATATCCATGGATATCTTGCTTCATGGACAGATCAAAATGCACAGAGGAATTGATGTAGTCAGAGAAACAAACACGGTTGGGGATATACGAAGAAGGATCAACCTGCATGGAGATGAATTCATGATATGAACTCATGAATCCGGTGTGAAAATTTAGCTCGATCAGCTGCTCAAAATTTCCGATCACCAATGGGTTCATAACCTTACACCGGATGAAGAACCGAAGAGATAATAAATTGAAGCGATCTTTTAGTGGGAGTAGGCCTGCCAAAACCACGAGACTCATGGTATGCGTTGAGGGCATACATCCCAACGTATGCAATTATTGTATATTATTATTTTATGAAGGTGTACGAAACCATAAATTTTAATTTTCTATTCCCAAATGAATTTACTTTCCCTAATACCGCTTCTCTCACGAACCACAACTCACGAACCGGAAAATAACCATCAGTAGTGAGTTGAATTTTGGAATTAAACCACTCAAAATGAAAAATATCGAAGCCACAAAATGGGTAGGTTATATCTATGATATAACCGCAAGGTTGACGTGGGGCTAACGTTGGCTTAGCAATCATTTGTTTGTATTGATTCAATTATTGATTGAATGAAACAATTTTCGAATTCATTGAATTCAATATGTTTGCTTTCTAAGTAAAAAATTTGAACGAATGCCAAAAATACCGCTGACTTGGATTTGTTTGCAATGCCGATTTCCCCAAGATGTTTGATTCTGTTGTCTGTGTTGGGGAAACCGCAAATTCGGAACATCAAAACTTAACGGTTGAGGCGTTTAGATAACGCTTGACATTTTACAGTTATTCAATTGTTTATCTCATGAAAAATAACATGTTATTAATATCAATAGACGCGTAGAATATTTTCTATCAATTGTACATGCAAGCATCTTTCCGATCTATCAAGTAATGTTCCAGTTATAAGCATTCGAATTCTTTCATTTTTCCTGCATGTTCTAGTTTTAATTTTGCCCCCATATACTCCGGTTAGACGTAGTCCCACGTCAAAAAAATTTTGGGGTGACAGTAGACAGTAGTTTCATGCAAATTTTTGACATTTGGCATCTTTTTTTTTCTTTTTTGAAAACCCAATTTTTTTTGGAATCAAAAATGTTGATTCTCACGAAAAAGAACCGTTCGAAAATTCAAAGGTCACCTTTTTCCCAAACATCCATTGGAACTCTACTGTTGTTGTGTTGTTAGCTATGAGCTTCCTGACCAACTTCCGATTTCACACTGAAAGACAAAATGTGTTTCAATGTGTTAAATTTCTCTCCGTTCTAAGAAGTTGACTAATTGCGATGTTAGTTGTAACAGATTTATCCTCGCGTGGGAATAATAAATTGAAGTTCGCAAACCCTATAATCGCTGTTCGGAGTACAACAGCTGTTTTGGGGGAAATCCAACCAAATTATTACCCAGCGCTTTCGAAAGTACAAATTCGAAATAATGAGTTTTTCTCCTCACTCCGATGGATTTATTTCCAAACAATGTTTTATCCAATCCTATTAAAACTTGATTAACATACAATTTATTTTCCCTTCTTTTTTCTTCCAGGTAAGCAAACGAGGAATCACTACCACCCGGGTTCTATCCTCAATATTTTTGTAAGTTATTCTTCCAAAATCAATTCAATAATATTGCCGAACTTTTTCCAATTGTCCCCCGCGCAAAGAAAATCTCGCCCAGCTTAAAGTGGAATACAACTGATTTATGCGCCCGCCTCGGATGAAATCCTTCAAACTCGTAGAGAAAAGGAACGACAATAAAACACCGTAAATGAGTTGATCCCTCTCCCCCGGGATTTTTGTTTTGGTGGGGGTCTCACTGAAGCACGACGAACGATTTATGTTCCGCTTTTTAGAAGACGGTCTAAACAAAGCGGAACTTCATGAGTTGAATACCTTACACAAATAAACTGATGAGGATGATGCGAACATGAGCATCCTGTCGGATGCAACACATGCAAATTACGGGGATGATTTCCGATAAATCTCGGCACGGGGGAAACGCATTGAATCAATGCATGTGGCGAGAGAAGGATGGGGGGGAGCTTCAAACGGGATTCAATTTTCCAAATGGACGCTGGACTAATCCAACTGATGGGGCTCAAGGCCTCTCGTAGCAACAATCTTGATCAGATTGTTGTTGGAAATGGATTGGATTTGTTAACAACACCGGGAGCGAGTGGGATCTTCAATGATGTTGAATTTAACGATGGCCCCGCTCCTAATTGAATTAGTCGTGAAAAGAGCTCGATGATGGCATGCAGATTTCCGACGAAAATCATTAATTACTGCTACGCTATGCGTTCGATAGTACTCCATTTTAATCAACAAGCTATTAAAAGTCATAACTTTCCCAATCGAGATGGCCCATAAAGGCGCGCCGCGTCCGGAACAGTCTGCAGCTGACATCCCGCTCGCTCGCAGGGGAGGGTTTTTGCGGAGGGCAGCGGGATCAACATCACGATGCGATTTCCCTTGCCGCCGTCGCCGCCCTTCCGGCTTGACCTATGATTAATGGCAGCCGATAAGATTCAGGATGAAAAGATTGCGCCCAAAGCGTCATAAATCATCCATCTTTGGGGGGAACTGAGCAGCGATTCGACGTCTGCTCTGATTTGGTAACCCTTTTCTGGTGAAATATATACATATCGGAGCAACCCGAAGCAGGACCCAGGTGAACAAATTCACCGATCCTCCCTCCCTTTCGTATTGTTTTATTGGAAGCAATAAATCTAGTCGAACAGATTTAATTTCTAGCCTTGCAGTTTGGATCCTTTGTTGTTTTGAGAAGATATTATCCTCATTAAGGGGTGGGGTGCGCAACGTGAAACATGGGGGACAGTAGTCCTCTCGTTTATTCAAACTATCGTAGCACCGAATGTCATCGCAAATCCGCCGTCATCATCCGTTCTTCCGGAAATAGAAGACAATTGGGCTGTCTCAACAATGACACCATATCCATCCAATCGGTTAAATGGAACATATTCCGACATGTATGTGTGTGTGTGTGAGTGCCATTCGAAACTGTCCATCATCGTGTAATAAATCCAGTCGCTATGGATGTCAGACCATGAGTGGAGTAAAACTCTGTACCATACACACACACAGGCGCACAGACACACTTTTCACATTTCCGATTCAATCATTTGGAAATGATTTTACATATCAACTTTTTCCTGCCGCGTGTGGATGCGCCACATATCCCTTGAGTTTCCCGTCAATCACATCGACGTCGTATCCGGAAGGCGCATACACATCTCCAACAAGTGACACATTCCATCATCCATTGATTGGACTGGAGGAATAATGGCCGCCCGGGGGTGGAAGGGGTGATTGGATATGGCAAGTCTCATCAGCAGTAGTATATGGCATAATATCCGGTGTTTGATAACTGTGATACGTGTGCCAGAGAGAGAGAGTCTACTCGCCCCCGCAGCAGACGGTTGGTATGCCAACTATGTTGGACGGGTGATAATAAAGCGTTCCAATCAATGGTGGAAACTCGTGAATTTAGTACTTACGGAAACATTCTTCATGAACACGTCTGCACTACCCTACCATTTGCCAAGTAGTGATCTTCTCAATATTGATTCTATGCCATCTTGTCGATTGTTCTTTTCGGAAGGATTGATTAAGCATACTTTCAACAGCCCTCTCAACTAGATTGAAGTTCTACTTTCGGGCTCGGTAGATGTCTGCCTGTACTTCTTCTCCCACTCGGAAGCCCTTCGATTGCCGTTCTCGTGTCCGTTTGATTTGAGAGTTCCTTGACGATGTCGACGACGCAGGAGTCAAGCTCCTGTGATGACACCTGTTGAGACTACATGATCTTTGCTCAATTAGACGCCGTAGCTAAAACTATACACTTTCGAGATTATCCATCCGATGTCTGTGGATTGGATTATGAAGGATTTCGAGAAGGACTCTCAATAGCTTGTTGGACACTGAGAGTGTACCATTTTCGGACTATCGCAAGTATTATTCTTATCTGATGTAGACACGCATCTCTTTCGTCGTTTCACAGGTTTGGCTCAAGATTTTCGCCATTCGTTTCAACATGATGGAAAAAGTAATAATTTGGTGAGGTGAATAATAGTGGACGCGTATGAATAAATTAAATTAGTGAAGTTATGCGGTGAAGCATTTTTTTCGCGTGTTTAGTGTAATTTATCAATTCGAATGGCTTCAATATGTCGTTTACTCGTTTTCATGTAGCGACTTGTTTAAATATTTTTCGTCGCGCGTATGGGTGTGTAAAAAATTAAAAGATGAGAGAAATGACTCGTCCATCTTTTCGTGATTACTTTCAGAATAATTTACTGGTGCAAACTGTCGGTTTTGCTCGTTTCTTGCATCATTCTCTCGCGTACCGTGGCTGTGTGTGTGGTAGTTAGCCAAGGATTCACACTAATTCTGCTAACAGGATGGTATTGGAGCATGCCGAAAATCATTACAACTAAGTTTTTATTTTCTCGCTGTCGTTTGCTTCTTTAGCCTGATATTTTTCGCTACTCGTAATTTCGATAACTGATCCGAAAATTACCCGAAGTGTAGAGGAGATGTGTCTAAAACGCGCCTGCCGGGCAATTTGACCCGCCTGATTTTCTCGTAAACCAGCAAGAATAGAAATGCAATGGATATAGGCAATCGTGCTAGTCAATGATAGAATCCTACCATGCAAGTTTTACATTTGTAACATGCTTTAAAAAAATAAGAAAAATAATTTTCTTTGGAAGCGATTTTCGATGTAATTTTCTACATCATTTCTATAAGGTTTTTGTTGCTTGAAACTGATTCAGAGGCGATAACTGTGGGTCATATTTATTGAGTCGAGTTCCCAGTGAATATCACAGATGAAGAAAATGGTAAGAAAGGATTCTTTTCTTTATCAATTTGATATTTTCCGTATCAGCTTACCATCGGACAGTATGGCATACCCTCGATCGGGGCAATTTGCTCGCTTTCGGTCGTAAACATTCTCACGAGAGAGATAGCTTGTATGTGAGGGATGCCAGATGATTTTTTCGAATATATCTGCATGGCACGAATAAATCTTCAAATGTAATCATAATGAACACAAATGAGCAAACCATCACGATATTTCTAAATCATATTCGATAAATCTCACAAACAATTGTTTTCGCATACTCTGAAATGACCTCAGTATGTTTTTACAAAATTGAATGTCTTCAAAACGAAAACATGTGTTCACATTTGGCATCTATATTATGTTCTCAGAGAATGCAGGAAAACAAGAGCGTGGACTGGAGTATTAACTCTTTGTTGTCGTTTGTCTGCTCTCAGCTACCATACTTTTTTTTTACCGTTCTGGTCGTTTGTCTGCTCTCAGCCACCACAACAAGAAACCATGCTAATCTTATTTTTTATTTTTATTTTATTTTACTCAACCAAATATCAGCTTATGTCTTTCCTAAACGAAGCTCAATGTCTAGTGAACCTGTTCACGAATCAATACGGTGCTTCTATGAGTAATAGATAACGGTACTCAGTATCAAACAAAGTAGTCACCAACATAAGACAACGCACAGTGCGTTGAGTGCATAGGAATATGGGACAAAAATAATAACAGCTGAATTTAGCCATTGTAATACTTTGGTGTGATTGTTCATTAGTATCAGAACTACCGTTTGCATAAGTTTCTCATGTTGTTTGAATAATCTCATAATTGTCTCAAGCGACAAAATCTTTGTTCATCTAAAGTGAAAAGTTCTGATAATATCGGATCACAGAAATCATTATTTGAGTAACTACTAATTTAAATTATGTTCAAGTAGATGTTTTTGAAGAGCAGAATAGTTGTTTGCATAAGTTTCTTATGTCATCGAAATAATCTCATGTAAAAAAATTTTTGTTTGTTAAAAGTTGAAATTTTTTATCTTTTCCGATACACATTGCTGGCAATTATTTATTTATTGTATCAATGGCGAAATTGTACCATATTCAACGGATAATAAAAATAAAATTATGTGTTGATTATACCTCATATGATTTACTCTTTGAGACCGTTTAGAATGATTCCACACGAAGACGAATTATAAAATATAATTTTTATATAAAAACATCACATCAAAAAACATTGTTAAGTTAATACATATACATAGTTCACAAGAAAAAAAAATAAAATATGTTTATTTTTCATATTCTTGCATGTGTCACTGCTTTTCCAAATAAAAATAATTCCGATCAGTACGACACCCATTCCCAAATTTCATACGACCGCACGAATACTGGGAGAACACGCTCACCGGAGAAACGGTTTCTTCTTTTCGCTGGTGGGCATGAAGGGAATAGATCGATGGAATCTCTCATTCATACAAGCTGTTTCTCTGAGAGAAACAACTCATGAACAAATTATACTTCTGCTGGGCCATTCAACACCGTATGATTGATAATTTAGAATTTGGGTGCCTTTCAAAATGAAATTCGTAGCACTTTTGTTATTCAGAATCTAAAATACAGAACGATTACAAATGACTGAGGGTTAACTAATCTACGTACTGACGTAGTTGTTACCTTGAATTTTAAGAGCACAGTCAAGATAAATCCATTCTCGCTTAGGGGGTGCGTATTACGCACTGTTCCTATGCTTCGCTTGCAGAGTGTCTTCCGGTGTTGAGAGAGGGAGAGTAAATGTCAATAAATTGATCAACATAATAACGGGCCTGATCATGAGTGCCACTTCGCGATGGGAGCGAGGTGGATTGTATGCAAGATTATATGGAATTCATTTCGTATTCTTCGTGGGGTGGCCTTCGTGATCAGGCCCAAAGTATTGCTAAATGTGTTTTTTAGTTAGAATATATAACCTTACTTACAATTATTCCAACATTTCTTTTTTAGTGGGTCAGTTTTTTGCAAATAAGGTTTCGTTTGTATATTGAAAGTAAAAAATATATTCATGTTGATCATGATTAGAACACTAATGCGAACTTGAATGCTCTTATATTGACTGATAACTCGGATATCCACTCAATGAATGTAGTTTCCAATAATATAAAATATATTAAAATATTATTATTAAATACTACAAGATTTTACATAGTGTGGATCTAAAATCGTCGTACGTTGTCTTTGTGGTGGATATTTATTTTTCATGCTAGGTTGGGAGGAAGAAAATCCATTATTTTTACATTAAATAGAAACGTTTATTTAGCAAAATTAGATTGAATAATTTAGATCAAATATACGCCGTTGTTACGAGACAAATATATGATTCATTATGCATTATCGTTTCGTCTCGCTTTCTCTCATCATTCGCATGGAAATGCGAAGCTCAGCGCCGCCATCATGCGTGTAACGCTGTTCAAATGCGGTATTTGTAGCTTGTCGCATGCACACACTAGATGAAACACACACGCACACACATATTTAGCATGCTCACTCACCTTGAAACGCCATACGTGGCGTCAGCGCCCTTTGTTCCTCAGCCTCGCCTATTCTTTCTACCAACCGGAAGCCGTCTCGCGTGTTGAATGATGTGAGGCCACGAGCACGTGGAATTTTTCCTTCTTTTTTTGTGGATTGGCGAAACACGGCCAAAGCAAAATTCACTGTGATATTGTCGATACGGTGTAATTATGACACAACGCACGGCTCTCACAACCCGATTGGTTCACGCCAGCGGGTTCGCGCACTTTGCAGCGACTTTTCGCACGAATTGTAACGCAATCTAAATAAGTGCGCAAACTCCAACGCACTACACTTCTGACCAATACGAAAGTGGTCTTACGTTCATCACCACGTTTTTCACAACACACAGCCCGCGCCACTACCGAACAGCCCCCATTCAGCAGCAATGACGGAAATCCGGTCGGCCTAACCAGATAGCCGTATCCACTTATCAATTTCTTCAATCCCGCACCACAACAGAACAGCAGCAGATCAGTAACCAGCAGCAAGGCGGGAATCCGGTCGACCTCGCCAGACTTATTAATTTCTCCACTACCGCACCACCACAGAACAGCAGCAATTCAGCAACCAGCAAATTGGCGGAAATTCGGTCGGCAACCGTATCTGCTTATGATTTTCCTTCAGGCCGCACCACACAAAGCCCAACCGCCCACCTCCGTAGCCAAGCACCGCGGAAAAGAAACACGACCGCGACCGTGCAAAGAAAAACTCCCGAATAATCTGCTCCTATCGTGATCTCAATTACAACACCATGCGGTACCAAAAACTTTCCACGCTTCGAACGCGACGGAGCACTCAACCGTGCTTGTTCACGGTACAATTACTTCTGCTCTTACTTCGTATAGCGATCCGTGGCTTGGCTTTCGGTGGCTCATGTATTGGTGATCAGTGTGGCGATAACCAATATTACTTCGTCTCCCTGTTCGGTTGTGCTACTTTCGCCAGCGAATCTCTCCCGCAACCGGGATATCATGTTGTGTGAGAGAGCGTTAATGTGTTGCGTGTGATATGTGTTGCATGTTACAGCAATGTGACTTAATAATGTAACACCGTTTAGTACGAAGTCTTTCCGATCGATGATCAACGGAATTCTCTTGGTTACCTTTTCAGGTTTTCTAAAGTTAACACTCAGCCGTCGAGATTGGAATTCGATAAAAAGTACGCTCGATTGTTAACGCAGGTTTAAATTATTTTCGAGGAGTTCCCTTGGTTACCTTTCCAGGTTTCCAAATATTACGTCTTCAGCGTTGCGATAGGAATTCCATAAAAAAGAATGCTCGATGATTAACGGAATTCTCTCGGTTACCTTCTCAGGTTTCCCAAAGTTAACTCTCCGTCATAGTGATTGGAGTTCGATAACAGATTAACAGATTTCCCTTCTCATGCTGCATGGAGATAGTCTGCCGTGTGCTGTGACACATAAAATTCTCGAAGCTTCGATTCATAAATTGTTTACATAATCACATCACTTACCGCAGTGAATCTCGATTTTTACCTCTTCCCACTAAGAACTATTCCTTCCATGATAATCGCTAGGGAACCACGCTATAGAGGCGACCCTTCTGGCCTTCGGGCGGCGATTATCATACTAACATTCCTTCCCTTCCCCTGGTGACTGTAAGGACGTGGACGGCGTCGTTATTGACCATTTAAAGGTCGAACCACCGAAAATTGCACAACGAGAATGATTTGCTAGTCCCAAGCGTCATTCTGGGTGTTCTTTGTGCAATTTGGTTGGTTCAGGTCAATCACGGAGAGCAAGTACGAATTGTACAGTACAGTTTTAGAGCCAACTCTTTGAGGTTGCTTTTCGAACGTGGCAGCCCCGAATCATCTGATCACCGTAATCCCGTAATCACGAATATGTTTCAGTATCAGACGGCTCCAGATTGGTCCGTCCGAGTGAAACTCATAACTACTTTCGTTCGGGATTATTTTCTTGGTATACCTTTTTACAGAGCCTGGCGCCTGGTTGCCAACGCTTAGATGTGGGGTGGTGACTGCGGATCAAAATTCAAGGCAAGTTTAGTGCTAAGCCTAACTAATTTTATTTTGAAATTTAACTTAAAAATGAACCTTTTTTGAATTTTTAAATTGAACTCGAATTTTGAATTGAACTGGCTTATTAGGCAAGAATTCTGAGTTTATATACCCGAATTTCTTACCCAGCCTAAAATTGTGAGGGAGAGAAAAGATCTCAGATAACCATGTCGGCTTATCTGCCTCCTATTCATACCCGCTTGTTGCGGTCCTTCGAACTCACTAGGGGTTCAATAAACATTTTTACTGCCTGAGTTGGTTACATAATTTTATCCGCCTGTTCCGTGCGGTTCTAATCTTATCTATCAGCGTGGGAATTTCTATTTCTCTTCCTTTACTACGCCACCGCGTAGGGTCTCAAAAAACCTAAATAAACATATGCTCTAATTGCGTGCGTCATAAATTATGCGCGGCTTATCGCTTAAACGCATGCGTTTAGCGTTCTATTCTTCCTTCGCCCTTCGCGCTCATGCGATAAAGGGCGAGACCGTGCGGTTGGCGATTAGATTCTGCCTCCCACATGGGAACCTAAACAAACAAGTGCAATATGAAAGTGATTAGAATGGTTCGCGAAAAGTGGTAGTGCGGATCATTTGAAGGCTGAGTGTCCTCAAAAACGATCTATCAATGAGCGACTAGGGAATACAGGTCAACCGTCATACAGTGGAGTCCTAGAAAATGGCAATCGCTGGGTTAAGCCCACAGCGCAGAACGCGCAGAAAAGACATACAAATGCCGCTAATCCCACAGCGACATCAAGTAGCAGTATGACAACGTCGGGAAACAACAACATCAATCAGATAGTGTTGGTACACCCGAATTGACCGGCGAGAATCTGTGTTCAAAGACCGCCGCTACGATTACTCATGAAGTCAGCCAGATGTGTAGTATTGAAGATCAAAACGCAATGAGGGGGGCCATTGAAGAGCGGAGAAGCAAGTCTCCGATTCAAGACGCGAGCGAAGAACAAATCACTAACGACGATGGAGATGGTGGTGCAGGGTCGGCGGTAAAAGAACAAATAAACGTCAATGGAAAGATCTCATTCAATAGAGGCTCTAAATCTAGGAACAAAGAGCACAATACAGTTGAGCTTTCGGATTCGGATAAATCAAACACAGCCATAGATCAACCCACGAAATCGTACGCTGTGAATAGTAGTGTTGTCAGCGATTCACTGGATCGTTTAACTCGAAGCAAAACGAAACAAATGAAACTATCTGAGCACAAGATACAGTGATGCTTTTGAATTCGGACACTTTTTCATTACATTCGATATCATGCCAAAACAATGACATTTTTGCATGTTGAATTAATGTGACTGATAGTTACTATTGCGTCAATTTAGTTTAGTGTCAAACATAGTACCTAGCTGTTAACAAAAAAGGTCAAAAATCAAACATCAATGTGAACTTCACAAACACATGTCCGGAATAAAAAGCACATTCAGAAAATGATTTTAAATTCGGACGGATCAAAAGTTGAAGATTAATTTTCTCATTGAAGGAGTTGCATAAGGGTATGTTAGCAGCCGAATTACATGCCAACTTGTCTTATAAGTTGGCAGCACCATCTCAGATAGCAAAAAAAAAATTCTTGATTTTTTACCAAAATTTATAACTTAAAAACCTACAAAATTCTTGTCAAAGGATGAAATGTAGGTGTTTGATGAACAAATGAAGAGCCATCTATGAGAAAATGCCCCCAACGCTTGCAAGGGAATTTCCGACAGTCAAGCGAATCCATAAAACCAAAATCAAGAAAAAAAAACTAGTTGACTTCCGGCAATCGACATCTATAAGAAAAGCATTAGATCGAATGCAGCGCTCTCTTTTACCTTTCGGTGTTTTGATTGAGACAGCCTGCTGGATGACTGACAGATTAGTTATATTTATTTGTTGAAATAGTTGTTAAAAGAAATTAACAAAAATAATGAAATAATAAAATAAATAGAGAATGTAGTTAAATATCTGGAAATAAATGAAGAATTAAATTAGTTAGACTTACCTGAATCGAAGAACTCTTATGTACTGCGTCGGCGTTCCGGAGAATGTACCTGGAAGAAAACTTACCTACCTGCATACTTACCCTGAAATTGTTGCCCAGAGATCCCGCTTTTCTTTGCTGTCGACAGTAGGAAATTGTTTAAATTTTTACAAAAATATATCAAAAATTTTTTGGAAATTGATTTCGCTGACTAAAAAGTTATTTAAAAAACAAAATTAATTTTTCTCAAAAACATATTTTATAAAAATTCTCAAATATATTTATATGAATAGCCCTTACATTTTGCTACAAGTCGTTCATACATCGGAAGATGGGCACTTTTACAGGGTAAAAGTTTTTCGAACAACAAATTTTTCATATTTTCTTTGAAATAAATACAACTTAGCCTAATTTTGTTCAACCCTTTTACGTACAACATCGAGTCTCACTCGATATGAAATGATTGTGCCAAAACGTACAATATCGAGACTCGCTCGTGATGCGCTTGCATATCACAAGGCGCTAAGACGCTCAGCAGAGTAGTGAAATTATTCGATGCGTGATCCATCAAAGTGTTTGCATTTGGTCCGCTCTTTTGAAAATTAAATCGTACAGGAAGGGGTTAAAGTTAAGATAGCGTGTATTCGACAAAGTTTTAGATCTTGTTAAAATATAATTTTTTTCGAAGACATCAACTTTCTATCTTTTATAGTTTTTTTGGAATATAAGTAGTTTTTGTATGAAGACTCCTGAAAGAAAAAAGTTTTTCTTGTAACATTATTGTGTGTAAATTCTCACATTTGACATGTTCTGGGCATGTTTCTAAATAGAGAAAAGTGAGCAGGTCATGCAAATTGCGATAATTTATACATGAAAATGTAACGAATAGACCACTCAAAATGCTTAATATCGAAGCCGTAAAAATTACATCCACACGCGGAATCATGGAAGTTTTTGTTCCCCTATTTCACTTTTGATCAGTATTCATTGTCATAGGATGGTTTAAATATTCTAGAATAGCATGTAGAAGGGGATCCCATAAACAGAAATTTGAAATTCATAATGCAACTATACAAATCAACCACCTGTTCATCATACCCCCACTGTCCGTCTTATCCGCGGTTCCCCTACTGCTTCAAACTCGGATAGATTTCTAGCTTAGGGCCTAAACTTAAGAAACAACCTCACCGTTGCCTATCCCGGTAGAGAGCATACATCCAAAGTTGTTTTTTAGCTCATGTTTCGACACCCCGATTTATTACATTGAATGAACGTAAAAATGACAGAAAATGTCATGAGTCTCAAATACTAGTAAGCATTTTTATAATATATATGATACGGCAATATAAGATTAACACGAGCGAGCGAAACAAGAGACACGTTTCAAATGAGCACGCATTACTTTGCCACATATGTACACGGCCCAGACCGAGATGGATATAGATCTCCTTTATTCTGGGAAGTGTTTTCTAAAGAGTAAAATAAGAAAACACTTTCAAACTTCAATTTGTAAAGAGATGTAATATTATCAAGCTTCTGGGCAACAGAAACATTAGCCATGTGGATAGCATGGTCGTGTAAAACAGTCTTGCACTCCAGCCGGCCTTGGTTCGATCCCCGTTGACGTCGTTCGGACTTTTTTTTTGGGTGCAATCCCAAAAAAGATGAAAAAGAAAAAAGGAAGAGATGTCTGTTTCCATACATACAAACATTTTAAAGCGTTGGGGTACAAATGACATTATTTGCTCATTTAACACTACAAGGCATGAAAAGACATGGTTTCTGCCGAAAATGAAATGCTATCTAGTAACGCTAGTTTGGGTGTACGAGCGATATAGGCATTTCATACGTGGTCGTGTAAGCTAATTGGTAAGCTTAGCATTCCACACTAACTCGATTAATTACAAATGCATGGAAGAAACAACCGAACTGTAAATGCTTGTCTAAAAATATCTTCATTTTATTTTACATGAAAACCTCGATTTTTATGCTTATAATTTAACCAGCTAGAATCATATTGTTTGAAGGAATAATATGAAATTTATTCTGAATACCCTACATCCTGAACACGAAAACGAAAACGTGTGCAGCAAGCCTCTCCCCTTATGGCACCAATAAATGCAAAAGACACACCCATTATCGTACGGTCACTGAATGCCTTCGGGTAAAACAGTTTATTAAAACATCACAGAAGTTAGATACCGTCGTTATCATCGTCCTCATCCTCGCTTCGGATGTACCATTCCCCAACCGGTCGAGACCGCTCAGGCGGGAAACTCAATTCCAAATGCTTGCAACTGGATGCTGTTCGGAAGTGGGAGCAGCATGAGCACCATAAGCTTTGGAACTAATCTACATATTCTGTGCTGGTATTCCTGAGCAACAGTTTTGCTGGTCAGAATTGTGCTTCGTGAACGACGGAATTGGCCGACTACCGCTTTTAATTAAAGGAAAATAGCAAGCACTTAGATGCTTCCTGGTTTGGGTGTGCGAAATCAGGAGCTTTTTGGTCCCGTTCCAGTCACCGGGTGATGCATTACAACGATCTACCAATGCAGCCAGATTCTCGATTTAATCTTCCTCCGCCACTCAATCATACGTCAGATGTGGTTTCCGAACGACGATTCGCCACCGCAAACATTCAATATCGTCCAGATGTGTCTCCATCCCGTCCCACAATCGAGTGTCCTTTTGTTGCCGCAAACGGACGACAGAGAGCGGAAGTCAAACCACAAAACCATTGCAGTCGCAAACGTTCGCGGGGACGCGGTCTAGCAGGAAATAATTTGGCATTAGATTCAAATGTTAACTGTAAGACTGTGTCTTCGAGGGCGATCTCAACAATCAGTGCCAACAACAGAAAAAAAACGGCGGACACACAAACGGAAATTAATTAATAACACAGAATCCGTCACAACCACCGATAACAATCGGGACGGGAAGTCCTTAAAAAGTTTAATTTTTCTTTGCGTTGTTTCGGTGTCTGTCGTCGTTCGTTCATTCGCTCGCTTCCTTTCCACGTATAATTTATCGCCCTTGGTCTACGATAAAGGGACAATAAAATCCCGCCCCATTCTCGGTGAAAAGCTTTCACTTTCCGACGACAACCGTCGGGGCGCGGATAGGCTACGGGAGGGGGGCGCCGAGTAGGATCCCACGAAACGACATTTGGATCGTAAAAATGGTGCTAACAAACGCAACTCGGGCTAGAAAGAGAGAAAGTGAGCGCTTCAGCGAATAGTCATAGTTATAAAACTTGATTTTGATGGCTATTTACCACCGACCTGCTGCTGCTACTGCTGCTACTGGCGGACCGACCGGTCTAAATTACCCCTTTTTGCTGCTCGATGGGTTCTCCGGTACTAATGGCGGAGGTTGTGCCAGGAGTTTTGATGAAATCCGGATGCGAAAAAAATCGTAAAAGAATTCTCATCGCATGTAAAATTCATGTCAAGCAAAATTAACTCTTTGAGATAACCCAGAAAAAGCAATATTGTGTGTGTGAGTGTTTCTGTCTGCGAATGGTGAGATGGCGCTTCTAAATGGTGCGGGATGTTAACATTGCTTCTGTTATCGGTAATATTTCCAAGCGATTGACCCTCTGTTACTGCGTGTTGAAGACTTATTTCAGTTAGTCCTTAGCAAGGTATCTCTCTCTTTTTGTCAGTTTGCCATTTTTCTCACATAATCGACGTTTCCCTAGAATAGGGAGACAATCCCTACTCATTTTTATTTTTGTAATCAGAATGGATTTCCAACGCACTTTTACTACAACAGCCGGTTTGACATCTACTATTCATTATCACTTATTCTTAGGAGTGAGTAACGAAAAAAAGATTTTCGGGTTTATGATGGCGTGAAATATTTCAGTTGCCTAATTTCTTCACTTCACTGAATCTAGGATCAAAATGGGAACAGATTCCTTTGGTACGGATCCCCGCACTGTGAGTGACGAAATGTTGCAACCGTTGGAACAGACAGAGCTTTAGCGAATATAGAGCCATCTGGCTCTCGGAACCGGCACTTCCACAGCGAAGCTTTCTTCGCGAGACGCGTTCCACGCAGTCGCGAGAATTTTGCTTCCAGTTCCTAGGACCAAAAGCGATCGGAGCCAAGCATAAGCTCCAATTTTCTGTGCTGGGAACGCATTAGCCATGTGGAATAAACGCCCCATGCGGCATAAACATTCCGGCTAGCTATAAACTCCGCCATCACGTTTGCAAAGCTGTTTCTGAATCTCACAAATTTAGCTAGGATAGAAAAAGCACCACGGCTCTCCATAATATCTGTGTTACCTTCACATGCCATACAAATAATAAGGCGTCTCCACTGTTCGCGGTGTATGGAATCTTCAACAGAGTTGCCGTAACTAAGGATTAGTTTGAATTTTATCAGATTTTTTAGACTTTTTCAAGCCAACAATTTGAAGTTACAGCTCACAATTTTTGTGGATTTTACAATAAATTTTTCCTTTTTTTAAATACATGGTTTCATTGCAATTTTATGTCCCCTTTTTATGCGGTGACCATCATTCAAATTTTGAGTTGTTACTTTTTCATGCTACTCTTACTTTAATTAATTTTTCAGTTCTTTTGTGGGCCTGAAATATATCACAATAAGGGTATTCAATTTTTTTGCCAAATATATGAAGAAAAATTGTATAAATTAAATACAGTAAAGATTCTCTGAGATTTTCTGATTTAGTTTTGAATACAGATTTTATGCAGAGTTTATGGTAATCCTGATCGCCAAGCTGCAATCGAACAACGAACAATCGACAAAGATTTCAAGGATATGAGCAGATGGACTGAGTAAATTATAGTAAGGACTCAGTCTAATCCACCATTTATCCACATACTTCCACAAACGGCAATGAAGCTCCCATAAAGACATCAACAAACGGAAAGAGCCCCCATAAAAACTGGAATCAAGGATATTCGACCGTCTTTGATCGTGTTGGTCGACATAAAGCCCAAGTGTTGGCTCGAAAAAGCTTGCTATAATGAAAGAAACTTCATCCGTGGGGCGCTTTTTATCCGCTCAATCTGGCAAAAAGGGCGAAAGCTTATCTCGGACCGAATATAAGCCACAAGTTGGATATTCGGTCCGAGAGCACGAAGCATGAATCGAGCCCGATTTTGCATTCAAATTTTTGCTTATATTTTGAGGCTAAGATTAGTACCAAGCTATCAAAGAATAACAACTTAAAGTTCATCTCTACCAATCTCTGGTTTCGGAGCAAATTTTTGACACATGAAAATCACATTCCTCTGCTAGAAAAACAAACTCTAGAAAAAAAAAGTTTTTTACCTACATCAGAGTATTCACGAGGTACATTTTAGAAATTTGCATACATTCTCAATCTTGAAAACAAAAAAGTTTTGACAGTATTCCGTTGTTCTCCGATATGCTATAATTTCTTGGAAAATCACGACATGGAAGTGAAAAGCATTTAAAAGCATGCTGTCTCTAGCCTACGTTTATTCTTGCAACAGTTATAACATTACGAGGAAAATATTTGATGACAAAATTTTCGGTAATTGAGGGAGGCAGAAGTTGCTTTAGATGGTTTCAATAATGCGTCTCTTTTCGATTTAGTGGGAAATTTAGAGAAAAATCGATTGAATCCGAATTGAAATTTTTATTTCACAAATATATTAACAATTTTACCGGTTTTCAAAAAATCGAACTAGACTACACCTTGCTCATTCCAGTGGGAAACCACAACATTGTCTTCTTTCCGAAGCAATCTGGCTTTGCGATCGTCCACATTGGTTAGCCAGAGTCAAGAGTTCATAGCAAAAATATCTATTATGTCCTTGAATCATTGTCCGTAAGCCCTAAATCCAACATTTTAACTCCAAACAATTTTTGTGTCTGCCTAAAACTTACGATATTTAGAATAAGGTGTTGTTGAAAGATATCAAAAACCTGAAAATGACGATCGATATGACTTTTGACCTTTCACCTTACTGTGTGTAACTATTAACACTTAGACGGCCATGAGTGCCGTACTGCACTCAAAAGTTATTCCGCTGGAGCCATGAGTGCAGCACTGCACATGCGAAATCTACCAATGTTTCAAACATGTGCGCTACAGCAAACGTTTTACGTTAAAACTAATGTGTTTTTCGTTTTCTACAGGCTTCAATACATAGTAGGACACTTCGATCTCATAGTTTGGCATCACTGCTTGTATTATAATATGATTTTTATCGATATTTGACTCGTTTACCTTGAGTTGGGGCCACGTGTGCAGTACGGGTAGTTTTTACCCTTACATGGCAGATGGGGATGGAATTTTATGCTAGATAAGTTCCTGGCACCATCGCGTATAATAATCAACCATTAGACCCTCCAGGTTTTTACGAACTTTTTTGGCGAAAACACCGTGGTCGTCAAAGTGTTAATACTTTAAATTTGACTTGTCTGATACACTGAAGAACGAAATAAAAATATTTATAATTTTTTAAATTTATCATCATTCTTCCATACGCAAATTGCCGATAAATATCGTCCTGCACCAGTTTATATATTAAAACCTGCAGCAAAATGTATAAATAGTCGATTCTAACTGCTGTTTCATCTTACCCCAGGGTTGAAAAAGCAAATTTAGCTAGAATAGAAAAAGCACCATGGCTCTCCATGATATATGAGATACCTTCACGTGTCATACAAATAAGACGGCGTCTCCACTGTTCGCGGTATAAGGAATCTTCAACAGAGTTGCCGTAACTACAGATCAGTCTGAATTTCATCGGATCATGGGATAAACTGAAATGCTATCTATTTTTCAAACTCTCTTCTATCACTACGCTTAATTATCACTATTTGATTACCTGATGTGCAATTCTGAAGATATTTTTCATAGAAATCAGTGTTTTCGGACCGACTGTGCCGCAGAAATGTTTGTTTTGATTTCACGAAAGACGAAAAGTAAAGAAAGGCGCAAATTGCGATAAAGTATTCCAATATTCTGGTTATGCTGCCATAAGGTGGGTTAAAGGTACTGTTTGCTGAAAAATAGATCACGTCAACCCATCATTCCTTTTTTTCTGTATTATAATGACTTTCAACACTTTTGGCTGGTTCGTCACTCTTACCTTCCATTTTGGAAGAATGTCGAGAGTGAGAATTGAACTCGTGATCGTTAGCGTGAGAAGTATGGATGTTCGGTCCATCATTCCTAGTAAAAGTTATAGCTTCCGTTTCGAAAATTTAGAAGAACATTCCGAACAAATAATAGCCGAAAATTCAACAATTATTTCGTGAGTACTGTTCAACAGATTAATCAAAGTATTGAATTGGTCAGTGGACCTCACGAGATAATACAGCCGATGAATAACAATTGCAGATTAGAATGTTTTCTACCCATCACATTTGCAGAGTTGAAAGATGCCGTTCTGAATCATATTCATAGCATATGATGCAGAAAACAGATCTTAACTTTATACACAGGTATTATTTGGTTGATATTTTCAATAAATTAGTTCAATATGCTTTTAGGCTTTCTACTTTGGTACCTATTTGATTAAAAACATAAAAAATCATCGAACAAAATGCTATTCTACGTAAATTCTACGTGCTCACGCCAAGGAAACGTCAAACACAAACGTTAATGAGTAGTGTTGTCAGATTTTTGCCGATTGTGTTATAATTCAAACGTAGTTCTTATATGAAATGATAGTGAAACCAAGGGATTACTCTAAAGAAGCAATTGAGCAATTGATATTAATTTTATAGTTATATCATTAGTGCATTAAGCATTTGAAGATATTAGAACAAAGTGTCCGAAATATGATTCAGAACGGTATTTGTTTTTCCATGCAGAAAATAGTTATTAGATTGAAAAGATGTATACATGGGGGGTCTACGAACGTTTGAGCCACATGCATTGGGATATTTTTTTCAGTTTTTACCTATTTCTTGATGTTCTTATGATAGTTAATTTATGCCTGCAACAGAACCAGCGCGTTTTATTTAGCATACTGGGTTTTCATGTACATTATTAAAATTTAATATTATCTTAAATATAAATCGTCCTGCTCAAACCATTGTTGATGATTATGGTCCCACCTCATACCCCTAGGTGGGACCATAATCATCATCATCATCGTCATTTTTAAACTTACCCCGTGTTCCAACTTGCCACGGTGTACCTTAATGCAAAAACTGTTAAAACCTTAGTCATGGTGTCCCGTAGCGGTGTGCATTTTCTATTATTTCACGAAAATGATTCTCAATATCTAAAATTCGATTTCCTTTTTTTTATTGCATACTGTTCTTAAGTGGTTACGATTTTCGCAAAGAAGAGACACCACCACATTATATAGTGTCGGACTAAAACATTGAGACCACCGCTCAAGAAAAAAAAGAAAAAGACGAAAATTCTAGAAAAATTAATCCAATCCAGTGATTTATTTGCATTGTTCGAATAAATTTATAACGTCTGTAATTAATCTACACCCAAAATTAATTTCTATCGCATGTTTTGTCATCCTAATTGATTACATCAAATGAGCCTATAAATTACGGAAAATGTCATGACTCTTCGTTCGTGAGTTACAGCAATGAGAGTAAAGCAACTTTTGTTATTGTGAAAAAATGGAAAAATCACAAATAAATGAAAACAATGGCAAAATTGCATGATTTTGACTTCGAAATTGCTTCCTCATCCATCGTATTTTCCAGATCTGGCCCCCAGCAACTATTTTCTGTCTGCAGACCAGAAAAGAACGCTCGCTGGCAAGAAATTTAAGACCGATGCCGAAACTGAGGCCGATTTTGAGGAAAAACCTAAAGAGTAGGGTAGGGCGGGGCTAGTTGGTCATAGGGGTAAGTTGGTCAGTGACGATATCTTGGAATCTGAGCGTCCTAAAAATTAACGATCTATGGATGAAAAATAGATAATTGCTGATGCGATACAACAAGCAAATTGGAAAAAGTAGGTTAAAAAATACTGACATGGTTCAGATTTTGCCAAAAATCATTTGCGCATTATAAAATGTGTTCTAAAACTGGTTAATAACCATAAAAAAATCGACTCAAACGTAAAACAAAGGTTTATTGTACGTATTAGCTTCAAGTGTTAATGGAAATTGCTTTTAAAATAATTGATATTGAATTTTCATGAATATTCTTTTTCATATATAGAGGGGCTAGTTGGTCATACAAATTGCTCGTTAGAAAACAACGCATATAAAATTTTCAGGGATGCCGTGTTTCATCATGCAAGCTATTAACAAATATAGAAAGCAAATGTTTTACTGCTAAACCCAGTGTATTTGAAACGAGACAACCTGATACCAACCACCGTACAAACCACTTGCAATATAATTGTCATATTTATATGTTTTGCTGTAAAATTTTCATAAAATATAATAAACGCTATCATTGAATATCAGAACTCACAATAATGCATCGAGTATTGTAGCATACCTGGAGGTTATTTCTATATACTTTGGGGCGAACGGTACAAATGTTATCAAAACAAATGCAAGCAAGAAATCGGTTTGGCGCCGCAAGGATGCCAGGTGATTTTTTTCAAATATCTTCACATGGTACGAGAAAATGTCTTCAAATGTCTTCACCATAATATCGGAGGAAAGTTCTCCACACAAAACGGAACTGTGATAATTCTATTTGTTTATTTCAGCTTTGAAGTTTTGGTCGTAACTCAAACCATATCCATAAAACTAATTGTTGAAAAGCCTTCTGAACCTTGTATGTACGCAGGCCCTCCCGCTGCTTGGTCCGCTGGACGAATGAACTTGACAAATTCAGCTTATTGGCGACATCCCGGACCGAACTTCTCGGATCACGTCTAAACTGCTTAAATACGCGCTTGTGATCTTTTTCACTGACGGAGCATCCATTTTTGCCGTTCTTCACCTTCCGGTCGATGGTTAGGTTCTCGAAGTATCGTTTTAGTACTCTGCTGACCGTGGATTGGACGATTCCCAGCATCTTACCGATGTCCCGATGTGACAACTCCGGATTCTCGAAATGAGTGCACAGGATTAATTCACGACGCTCTTTTTCGTTCGACGACATTTTTCCAAATTTACGAAAAATTGACAGTGAAGCATGGCCAACGTGATCTATACACTCTAATCTGATTGTAAGCGAAAGCTGAAGATATAATTCCTAAAAATTAAATTTCTACAGCGTTTTTTCCGTGATGCAATTTGATGTGACACACCCTTTAGCCAAATTTATTCAAAAATGATCAACTAGCCCCGCCCTATCCTACTATAAAAATAGTATCGAAAAGTTGCAAGATCGCTATAATCGCTGTATCGCCCTCGCAGGCAATTATGTTGAATAATGAAATTAAATTTTGCAAAAAAAAAATAGTTTTACTGTGTTACCTTATAAACTTTTCAGCCGAACTGTTAAAGTGAAAAGAAATCCGAGACTGTATATATTCGAATCCACCCTGGACACTCTGTCCAACTTCTATAAGACCAGGTGATGGTCTTGCTGCTTTGTGTGATTGTAAACAAACAATGCTTCAATTTATAGTCTAGTGTGTAGGTATTGGTTACTACCATACATTGCATGATTTTAATATGTGTGTGTGCAAACACTGAGCGTAAACGAATGTTTTTGTATTTTGCAAGTGTCAAGACCAGTTACCAGTTGTTTTAGTTCTTTTGATCAATATATCTGGAAAATGCCGAAGGGAAAAGTGCTTACGGAGAGAGAAGAATGACAAATCGCTCGTCGGATTGGACGATCCCATCAAGCAGTGCTCAATTATTTAGCGAATCCTCAAGGATACGGTAAGAAGGAGAGAGCTTTACGTATCGTATCGAAGCTCTCTGACCGGGATAAGCGGGAAATTGCAGGAACAGCTTCAAATGCCTCAAAATCGCTTATGCAAATAAAGCGATATTTCAATTAAAATGTTACTCGGGTGACATTTCTTCAGGTTTTGGTAAAAAATCCTCACATAAAGAGGGGTCAAAAGGTTAAACTCCTCATCTTACACCATCCCACATCGGAAGACGTCTGAGTTTCGTCAAAACTCACAGGAACCGACAGTGGGCCATGGTATGTTGTGACAAATAATGTTTCCAAAAAGAATACATTTTACATATACCATAACTAAAAGTTCTTCAATGTATACGTTATCTTCACTGACGAACAAAAAATTCAATTTGGATGGCCCTTATGGTTTCAACGGGTAGTGGCGTGATTTACGGAAGAAGGAACAGTAGTTTTCAACCAGGATTTTTTTGTGGAGGCTCTTGCATGGGTTGGGCGGAATTCTGTGCAAACGGAAAGCTCAAGAAAGCTTTTACATCATTCAAGGATTACATACATGTTCTGGAATCCTCTCTCCTATCGTTTTTGCGATATCGCAAAAAATTCACATTCCAGCAAAACTATCCTACTAATCATACCATCAAGGAAACTAAGCAATGGATTAAGGACCAAAAACATAATTTTTTTGACTGGTCGGCTCGCTATCCAGACTTGAATCCTGTTGGAAATCTTAGGGGGATCCTTGTACGGAGAATGTACAGTGAGGGAAAAAGGTAAACCACGATTGAAGAGCTCAAGGTCGCAATTTCGGAAAACGTGGAAAAATATCGAGATATTGGTAAACAGTATTCCAACACGAATTTTCCAGGTTATTAGCCGAAATGGCAAGGTTGCCAATTATTAACATGTAAGTCAACCGATCGTTTTGAATTCTTCATCGATGATACTTATGAATTCTGAAATGGTCTTATAGAAACTGGACAGCTGAAATTATCATATTTAATCATAAAAAATAAACAAACAACTCTTTTGAACGAAATTAGCGTTAAATATACTTTATTCTAAGCATTCAACAATTTATGAATATATCTTGTTGAAACTCCAACTGTTTATGTTGCAATGAAATAGAATCGGGGTAGTCTTATAGAAGTAGGACAGAGTGTAATGAGTGCGATGCACATACAACGTATCGTTAGCGTAAAGCAGTTGGTGTTACGTTAGTATTTGTTGACAAAAATCTTTATCTTTAACTGGGTTGTACTGTTCCACGTTACCCTATCATCCGCAATCATGCCGAATTTAGACACCATTTGTCGAACCCTACTGCTCTCCGAATGTTTCTCTGGCTCTTCCGCCCCCACCCTAGGTATGGCGAGCTAAAGAATGAAAGCATTCCTTGCAGAACACATTCTATGAGCATATCCTATGATTCTGCATTTGGAGAGCGTATCCTGGGGCAACTCTCCCGAAGCATTTCATCTACTATCACTGACATCCTGCCTGAAAGATAACAGAAAAAGCTCCCTCGCTCTCTATTATCCAGAGTCCTTCGGATAAAGAGAAAAACACCCGAGAATACTCACTTCCAGTACCAACAGCCACCAGAAAACATCTGTAACGCTTCCTAGCCATATGGCTTTCCATCAGTTATCGTGATATGCCCCTGGAGTGCGGACGCGTCGTTCCACGTCGCGGTTCGGTGGTATTTTTGGCGCGCGCGCGAGACCCTACGCGTTCGAATGCGTATCGTTTTATAACTCGTTTTACGACGGCGGCGGTGACGTGGTTTGTCGAGTGCTCCCAAGGATACGATTCCCGGTGATTAATTTCGCTTTCTTATGGATACAATCGTCAACGTCGGATGTGATAAATATTTAATTGCGGCCAATTAAAGGCACCCTCAGCGCATGCCAACAGGGTTATTTGTAGCGAACGCGAGCTGTGCTGTGCGTGTGGGAAGAGGAGGGGAATTTCGGGGTACACCGGCAGTGGAACCACCTCTGGACCATCATTGGGGCGAAAACGGATTACGCCGCCATAGCAAAGCACCACCAGAGGTGGCGGCGCCGGAGAAAAAAGTTCGCAAATGAGCAAAGTTCATGAATTATGATATTTGGATTTTCAATTAAATTGAATAAGGTAAGAATGTGGTGCGGCAAAATGATGAGGGTTGAAAAAAGGGGTGTGCTGTACCAGCGCCCGCCGGGGATTAACGGACGCCTGCTTCGCCGCTTGGGGGGATCAGGCCATTGAATATTCAAAATCCTGACTGGTGAGAATCACCGCACGATCCGCGAAAATGAGATTTTTCTCGTCGTTAGCATAATTAACACATCGGAGAGAGAATTACTGCAATATTTCAACGATCCGAAGTTTCGCCACTTTTGACGTCGGCACCACTGGTGGGTGCTTCTGACATCTGCTCTAGGCTACCGAGTTGTGCCCATACCAAACGACGACGGAGAAAGTTTGATTCACAGATTCCTGTGGGGGGAAAGTTGGGTAATTGATTTTCGTCTTGAAGGCGGACTGCTGGAGTTTTGATGCCCATCAATAAACGGACCAAACAAGATGGTTGGGGTCAGGGTGGGTCCGAATTTTCTGGGAACCGAACTTAACGCAATTTTTTCCACAAATAATTCAACTCAAACTCCAAATCAAATCTAACGAAATGTTCGACTGAGGGATAAGTTCATGGTGAGAGAAAGAATTCCGTGCGTCGGTTGAGAATGTCGGCATTCATTAAGAACTTATGATGGGATGGTTTGTGAGCAAATTTAAATATATCCGAAAATTCCGGGCTTAATGTGGCGAAAATTAACTGATGTGTCATTTAAGACGACCATAAATTAACGAAAGTTTCCCCAACATTCCGCCTTGTCAGACTTTTTCTTCATCTGGTTTTTGTGAACAAAAATAACGTCATTCTATGTTATGTTAGCCCAACTCAAACGAAAAACAACCGACCAACCATTCAAGTTGCAAATCCAGCCCGGGACGTTAGCTTTAGCCACAACCGCAAACTGCTTCGTCCGTGAGGACGGAAACCAGTAAACCCCCACACTGATTCAGCACTTCCCTGCTAGCTCACTTGTTTTTTTCTCTCCGTTATTAGCATTGACAGGGGTAGCAAAAGAAAAATGGTTTCTCAATAGTCGGTTTCCCCCAACGGAGCAACACGTTTCGGAGGCCATGAATAAAAACAACACTAAATGTATGCGCCCATTCAAAGAAAAAAAACCCCCCGGCAGAGGTTTGAGCGCGTGGTCGGGTAGGTCAGACAAGCAAAAACCAGCTCTAATTTGCGAGCGTGATTCCGAGCGTAACATGGGTCCTGAAAGCAACGGCCAAAGTCGCGAGGGATAAACGCCTGCCCTCTGGCTCCCAAGACGATTAGGGTTTACTTGTTCCGAGGCCCCCTCAATTCGCAATCTTTGATGTGATAAACAGGACGACATTATAAAGGTTAGCCGTCTGCCTGCTCTTCTGACAGCAGGGGGCGTGACTTTATTTACTTCTCAGTGCCTCCGGAAGGAACCCTTCAAGGTTTTCGAGTCATCGATGTTTACTGTGGGAAGTAACTTTGAAATTTCAAACCGCTGCATTTGTCACGCCGGAGGGACCGTTTAACGTCTGTAGTTTGCGGATTATTGCCCCCTAAAGCAAATCGGTTGGATCGGCCTAAACAAATAGCCCCACCTCACATCTTCCGATCCCGGTTTGTGTTGGTCACCAAACCTAACATGGATGGGTCCGATCCGCTTTATGTGGTTCGGAAAACGATACCCCAAAAGCAAAGAGAATATCAAATCAGCTCCTCGAAGCGTATCCATTCCGGACATCATGAATGCATGCTGGCAAAGTTTCAGAGGCTTTGTTTGCATATGTATGTCCTAGTTCTTAATGCACAAAGTTTTTTTTGCTTTCAATCCAGGAAATTTGTAGAAAAAAGGAGTACAATATAGTTCCGGGAGCGCAAACATGTAATGAATGATGCAACATCATGTGCGAGCAAGGTTTTTTTTTGTTTTTGTTTGCCCGTATTCTTTAACTCTTCCTTTCTCAGATTCAAGAATTTTCAAAAGAAGCATTCATTAACTCTCGAGCTCTTCGTTTTTGACCCATATGTGGTGATGCAAATAGCTGATCAATCCAGTCTAACTTCTCTACAAAACAAATCATAATTCGGGGTACTTGACAATTGAATTCCATCATATTAAAAAATTATGTTGGTGTAGATGGAGCTACTATAACGGACACAATGTAAGAGCTTGATCTTGGGTAGACTACACACCAGTGCTCGGCATAGTCATATTCAACTGAGGATAGTCAGCGGACTATGAAGAAATTCCCCTTCGTATTCAATTAGAAATGACTTTTGGCCTCTTCACGCTGTTTCTCCGTCAACATGACTCCACATTTGAGTCATTAGGGAGGCGACTAAACTATTGAGTCATGTTGACGACTCGACTATCTCATTCCATTTTTCCCCATCAAATGGACTTCATTCCGTATTTAAATGGCTCCCTCCAAACTGAATTCGTTTTTCTCTCTCATGTATCACATATCCATGTACCGATGTTTGAGTTCAACGTGGTTTGACATATACTACAGGTGAGCTCGATTTTTTTTTATCATACCCGATAATAACTCACACATATAAAATAGCGTTCAGTGTTGCGTTCAGGAACACTGATAAATTTGTGAATTTTGTTGATAAAAACCCGTTTTTCTGTATGTTTTTTTACAAAATTGAACTCGGAAACAAAGTGAACTGAAATTTTGTTTAGAATTCCTCCCAAACTGCTCGCTATTTTGCACGCTTTTTACTAATACTAACACGAGGACCTTCCTAGCAGACCCGAAAACTGTCATAGTTCGTTGGTTTGAGTCTATGGTGGGTAAACAATAAATCGTCCATTAATGTTGTAACTACTTTTTTGCATCAGGAATCGAGTTCTCGCTTCAAAAAAAAAGTTTCAGAGCCTCCGAAATCGCGGAAAAATAAAGTTAGGACAAAAAACAAGGTGATTTTCGTAATCTACGTTTTATTTTCAATTTTTCTACATAATCGCCGTAACGTTCGATGCATTTTTCATAGCGTGGCTCCAGTTTTTCTATTCCGAGCGCGAAGTGCGTATCGCCCAACTTTTTGAAGTACGATGTAACTGCGTCACGAATTTCTTCAGTGTTATCGAATCGTTGACCGCCGAACGCCTATTTCATATATAGAAAACTATAGAAAAACTCGTGCCACGCTATGAAAAATGCCTCGAACGTTACGGTGATCATGTAGAATAATAGAAAATAAAACGTAGATTACGAAAATTGTTCTATCTTATTTTTCCGCGATTTCTGAGACACTGAAACTTATTTTTTGAACTACCCTCGTATATGTACACCCAAAGTTAATATTTAGCACATATTATGGCATCCCGATTTATTACATTAAATGAGCTGAAAAATAACAGAAAATGTTCCACTCCCCAATACATGTATATAATTTGTATACTATATGTGCTAGCGCCAATATGAGCGAATGAAACAGGAGACACATTTAAATGAAAGGATATGAAAGCTTTTCGTATAGTTTGCCAAATACACGGCCCAGAAAAAGATATATTCTCGTTCATGTTCTTCTTTATCCTCTTAGAAAACACTTTCCAACTTCATTTTATTATGAGGTGTAATATTATCACTCTTTTTTTGTAACAGCACTGGCAGCTATATGGATAGCGTGGACGTGTGAAATAGTTTTGCATTCCAGCCGGCTTGGTTCGATCCCCATTGACGTCGTATGGACTTTTTTTTTTTTGAACAATCCCAAATGAAATGAGAACAGAAAACATAACGAGATGTCTGCTCGCATACATACAAACCATTTTCAAGCTTTTAAAACAGCTCATTATCTGCGCATTTAACCCTCCAGCACACGAAATGGCATCATTTCTGCCAAAGATGAAATGTTTTCAGCCAACGCTAGTTTGGGTGTAGAAGTGTGGATTGAAGTCAGTTGAATGAAGAGTCAGATTTTTTTTTCTGTATTATAGTGATTTTCAACTCATTTGGCTGGTTCGTCACTTTTACTTCCATTTTTGGAAGAATGTCGGGAGTGAGAATTGAACTCGTGACCTTTAGCGTGAGAGGCATGGATGTTACCACTACGCCAGATCACCTCCCCCAAAAGTCAGATTTGTTTTCATTAGTCACGTCAATTAGAATAAGTATTGACTAAAATAGTTCATCAGTCATCCTCGCTCTCAGCGTTCGTCAATTCATTTTATAGTCAATTCACTTTCTATTGACGGCGAATTCCAAAGTAGTCCTAGTTGAAACGAAGCTACGATCATCATTTTTTCATTTTGGAAGAATTCGGGCCCTGCTATACACTTCGTAGTCGCTCTCCGTGATTGACCTGAACCAGCGACATTGCAATGTAAGAGTTCAAAAAAATAGGATTAATTCTGAAGTTTAGCTCTTCACGGTCGTACAGCAACTCAATACTTTATTCAGTCAAGTGATAGTTTACCATTTTGGTGAACCTTTTGACGAATTAATACGAAGCTTCTATGATAACGGTACTCGGTATGAACAAACGATTATTGGCGTGTAAAGACAAGAGGATCTCTTTCAAGGGTAATTAATTCCGACCAGAACGACATCTATATCAACATTTGATGCGACCCCAAAGGGTTAAAACAAAAACTTCCAATTCTGATCGTGTAACGGGAGGAAGGATATCGAGGATACGGAGGTGATACAACCTTCACTTAAGCGTCAGGCAAGGATATGTTCTTGCGGTGAAAGATCGAGATTTGTCTCCACAATTTCCCGTGTCCAACCGTGAACCCTCAAGGCGAGTTTCTGTCTACGACCTTCAACCCACACTTGAATTACTTTGGCGCTCACCAAGGAATAGAATTCGAAAACAAATAATTGTTTCAACAATATCAAGTATGAAAAGAGTTCCTTTGAAGGTTTTCCTTGCCAGAGTCTACGCTACCACGAACCCGAAACCGAATAACTGAAGGGCCTCTAAGCAGCCAAATTCAATCAACATAAATTGCAACAAGAATACAAGAAGTACAGGTCGGACTCGATTATATACAGCTTGGAAAAAAAATATTTTTTTTATATTTCAAATATGACTGATTTCAAAAGAAATATAACCTTCCAACGTTAATGTGAAATTTAAGTGACCATTACATGTACAGTGGGGTAAAAATCGTGATTTTAGAAGATTTTGCTTGAATTTTCACCAGGAATTTTTTATATCGATATTGCAGCCAAATTAAAAAAGATAGAATTTGGGTGTCAAAGAACAAATTGTAGAGCGATTAGAGAGCTTCAACTCAATTGATTGAACGTGGTTTAATATAAATTTTTAGGATAAAATTAATAATAACACATTGAAAATTATTAACTTTAAAGTTTTTCACTTTTAAAATGTAATTAAAATCCACTTTTCTTATGTTTCACTACTAAATCATGGAGAAAATTTTCTCATCTTTCAAATGAAAGCAACAGAATCGTTTTCCTTAGCGTACATTTTAATGTAGAGTCAGTTTGAGACAACAGAGTCCGAGACAAGAAAAAAATCTCTATAACTCTGTCATTGTTGAAATTCGAACATATGCGTAGAAGGTTTTTTTTTCATCAAATATGATCGTTTATCCTCCTGAGAGAATCTAGATATTTTTTTGTTTCATGTGAGAAAGGTGTTTTCTGACTTTAAGGGGAAGAATCAAAAATCAAATTTCTCTTTTTTATCCGAAAAACGAAAAAAAAACATGCAAAAAAAACGAATAAAAACATTTTTTTGGCTCCATTATATACAGGATTCGATTATATACAATGAAAAGAAAACAGAAACTGTATATAATCGAGTCCCCCATGTATTTTCAAGTTTTTGCGGATCCCTCGGTGGTCGAGAACAAGTGCACTTGCTAAGTGGTGTCCTGGCTGAGCGTAACGCACGTAGTGGTGTATGTGTTTTCCGGTTGTCGCGTAACTTCTCGCTTATCGTGCGACACAATCCGGATGGCCGGTGCACTGGGACAAGAAAAGTTGAACCGGCCAACCTATCTGTTTTTAACCCTTTCATTACGGCCAGGGCTAGTTATTTTCGAAGCTAATAAATGTGATTGAATTTTATTCATACAACTCTCACTTCCACTACAGTCATTTTCGGTGGATTAATTTCAGTGTATCGGGGTGAAGTGGAAACGAAATATTCTCTACGCATACAGTAACATTGATTCTTTTGTTTCGTTCCTTTCCTCTTTCGTTCTCTTACAAGTATAAAAGCAGAAGCTTTCACTGACGAATAAAACTGCTTGAACGGGTTATATTTATTTTCATTTCGCATGTTAGAGGATGCTTGCTGCTTTCAAACGTAAGTTTTATTTTACCAAAATGGATCGTCGCGGACCGTGTTCAAAATTCTTCAATCACTTGTAAATAACATGTTTCTCTGTTATTTGGAATACATGTTTGTTACAGAAAATGTAATAAAATGAAAGACGGCACAGATTGGACTATTCCTTTCTCGAGTTTTTCACCCTCTCTAAGAGTGAAAAGAATAGTCCGATTTGAGCTGTCTTCATTTTATTATATTTCCTGTATCAAACATGTATTCCATGTTACGAAGAAGCATGTTATTTGCAAGTATGCTGGATTATTTTTTATGCGTTTTTTGCGTGATATTTTTTACGCTATTCGCTCAAAATTACGCGATTTTTTATGCGATTTGCTTGAAATTACGCGATTTTTTTACACGATTTGCTCGAAATTACGCGATTTTCGACTAGGTCTGCGCTTTCAGCGTGCCCACGCAGAATTGCGAGCGCACGCACAAACGCATACACAACGTCGGAAGCACGCGCGCGCACATACCAACACGCACACACACGCACAAACATGTGCACAAAAACGCGAGCGCACACAAACATACAAATAGACGCACAGGTGCGCACAAACGCGCACACACAAGCACATACACACGCACAAACGTGCACACGCACGGACGCACGGACGGAAAGAATCGAGCACGCACACAAATACGCACAAATACGTGCACACGTACGCACACACACCCACACATTCCCATGCACAAAAAAACGCGCACACCTGCACACAAGCAAGAAAAAAACACGCGCAAACGCACGTACACACGCGCACACAAACACGCACAAATGCGCGCAAACACGCCTACACATGCCCGCGCATAAAAAAAGCGCACACCTGCATGCAAGCAAAAAAAAAACACGCCCACACGCACGCGCACACACGCACACAAACACCCAAAAAACGCGCGAACATACACAAACACCCACACAAATACACGCGCATGCACACGAACAAGCACAAACACAAACATCGGGCTGTCGAATACTCGGCTATCCGGACTCGAAGCTGACCGGTATCCAGTATCCGACCAAACCACTATCCGTTTCATCACTAATTTCACACTGACAACTAGCGCCGGTAAATAATTACTCCTGCAGGCATACTACACAACCCTCACTGCACCGTTTTCATTAGTTTCAGTGAATAAGTTTCGAATGCAACAAGGAAACATTCATTTCTATACAAACTGCCAGAATACATGGATGCTTCAAATTAATTTCCAAGTGACGATTTCTAACGTCGCTTTTGTTTGCAGAATGAAAGGAATCAACGTGAAATGAAAGGAATATGTACGAAAGAGACGAGATATTTTTCTTATTGTGCGTGAAAAGAGAGTAGATATATTTTTAGCCTGCATGGTTCTGGTTCTGTTCTGAGAAGCGATAGACACATTATTGAGTGACGATGTGCTAATTGAAGTGAAATTGTCAGGCCCTGATTACGGCAGTGTGCTCCGCCAAAGGGCTACCCCTGTACGGAGCACTGCGCCGAAAAGTATGCAAATCGCGCTGGTGTGATCGAAGAGCATTATGAATTTCATGTCGTCGAAAGACGACGATCGTACACACAGCTCGTCGCGCGGATGTCGTCTATAGACGACGCTCGTAACGAAAGGGTTAAGTCCATCTTCGCTTGAATGAAATCTATTCAAGCGAGAACCTTATTAGGTCTGAACAATACTTTTCATGATTCTCATCAGATTGCCTTTTTGTCTCACACCACAAAATATATCTCTCTACTAAAATCTTTGACTTTCAACAGGTTTTACAACACAATGACAATCTAAATTTTAAATTCAAATTTCAATGATGATATTATATAACAATTTCAAAATTTCTACCACCTATATTTCCACTTCCTATTGTGCAACTGTCTATTGTATTGTATTGTTCTTTACGCCGATCTAACTGAAAGAGGTCATTCAATACTTTCAAATCCAATCTTAACTATGGCGAACGTTCAGAGAATCTCTTTCGTCAGCGATCACACAGACATCCTCATATTGAATTAAAACGCTGATAAAACCCTTAGGGTAAGGTTACAATAGCTCGGAGTACGCACGAAAACTTGGATGGGCGATAACTGACGAAAAGAAACAAACAGCTTTGTTCGATAGAAGCTGACGAATTCGAACGAAGCAAGCGGGAAGGGAACTTCCACTATTGCATACAATTCGTACGACCACTTTTCTGCATCCAGTGTCACCGCCGCCTTAGGTGACACTGCCTGCAGCTTCTCACGAAAATGTGGCTGCACGAAAGGCATGCAATCGTGAGAAGTAAACAACTACATTGAATTGTATTGGTGTGTTTACATTAGTCCCCCTGGCTTTGTTCGAATTCGCCAGATACTAGTGAACAAAATTGTTTGTTTCACTTTATCAGTTATCGTACAATAAAATTTTCGTGCGTACTCCGATCCAATGTAACCTCGGCCTTATGGCGTATTCCGGTTGACGAGATAGAGATCGCGTTCTAGTACCTTGTAAAAGTTATATCAAAGTTTTAGTGTTAGTTTACGGTTATGAACCGTTTTGTTTAAGGTGAATGTGTAACATCGTTACAATCGCTCGCTACTCAGTCAAATTTTTGGTGGATTGACGAGATATCTCCACTAATTGATTGCGACATTTCCTAACAACATACACAGACAGGAAAATTATAAATTTCAAAACAGCTTTCTCCAAGGCTAGAAGCGAATGAGCTACAAAATCCTCGAAGCCTCTATAATACAAATAGGAAAATGAATTACGAATTTATTTTAAGGTAGTCTAGTCTAGAAAATTGAAAATAATAAAAAAAAATCTTCATATTTTTGAAATTTAGGCATTTAAGAATATACCATAGAAAGGACTCCCATTACTCACCCAGTTATAGCCATTTTAGTGATGCGGTATCTAATCTACGGCCATAACAAGAAACATCAAACGCTTTTCTTTCGAAGCTAGTTTTTTTCAAATTGGTTTACACGATATCTCAAGTTCTACTGAACAGATTTGTGTCGAAATATTCGCTCGCGTCCACAGCTCGAGGAAAACGAAGATGGCACAAAATGAACAGAATGAGAAAGACAATTCATTCACACGCGACGCTCGCCGGCAACGATGTTGCTGCGATGACCCTCAAACGAGAAGTGAAAATTGCATATCGTTCCATATCCTTAAAGGATATGCAACGCTAGCGATAGCATACTTACTGTGCCAGTGTGCAGTTTACGTTACAAATTAGCTCTTTGCGGTATCCCCTTCGTTGTTGCTATTCTCACATCTGCATAAGTTGCCCACTATTGACAGCATGGTTAGGTAAGCACACAAATGGACAGAACAAATGTATGAGAAAATAGGGATGCATTTAGTTTCGAAATCCGTTCACAGCAAAAATATTTGATAACGTTAACTTTAGTTCATAAAAACGTGACCTGTTTTCTGGTTTGGATTAATGAAAGACATAGTCCTACGTCAAAAATGTATGTATGGCCATTTTGTGGTGACGTCCATTTTGGATTTCCAGTTTTCATAAATAACTGTGTTCTACTAGTCAAGCCCTTTCGTTTGATACCCATATTGATGGGGTTTCGATAAAATATGTAATCCGTCATTTTGTAGCAGCCGCAATCTTAAATTTTCAATTTAAATTTCAAGATCACGAAATATACAGTTTTATGATGACTGCAGAGATAAAAATATGTTCCAAATTTTAGATGAATCGACCATCATGAAGGGGGTCAAATTTCCATTAATGTGGGACGCTACAGACGAAAACTCAAGTTAAAGAGCAAGCTAAATAAAACCGTTTGAATAATAAAAAAAAGGAATTGTACAGTTTTTATACAGTAACTGATTTGAATTTGTAGGAAAATATATATAATAAAACAGAAATAAATCGGTACGCAGAAACAATCTAATTAAATTTAGAATCAATGATCTAGAATATATGGTAGGAAGTTCTGATGGCCCTCAAAAATACCATGGTTTTGTAGAAGCAGTTAAGAATGGTTGGTGGAATGGTCGAGCAGTTGAAAATGGTTGATTTATGATTCATTCTTGCTCTCGCCGGGACAATACACAAGCTGGGCATATGTCGTAATAGGTTTCCTTATGTCAATGTACGCACTACACTTAGGCGACGGTGACAGTGGATGCGGCTATGTAGGAAGGGGGGCCGTGATTTAATTGTTGTGAGAAATTGCGGACAAAATCGCACCCCAAAGTGAAATTCTCGCACTCCGCATTAACTCGTATTATACCGAATGTTGGAACAATTTAACAGCAATTTTGATAATTTTTCATGGCTTTGGGAAGTAACCATATTATGGCATTCAGTGATAGCTTAGCTTATTAGCCACCACTTACCATCAATGTCATTCAATTTTGTTAAAAAAAAAATTTAATTCGATTTAAAGCAAGTAAAGGGTGTGTCACATCAAATTGCATCACGGAAAAAACGCTGTAGAAATTCGCCCAGTAGACCGATCCTTTTGAAAATTTTAGACAGTAAAATAAAAACTATTAAACAACTTTTGGCATTTTCTTTTTATTCATACTTCGAGCCCAAGCCCGTATGCTCGCACCTTCCTCTTTACCCCGTCCATAAGGTTCTGTACAACGTCAGGTTGTAGTTTTTTTGAACAGAAATCCATTTTCTCTTGAAGTCCACCTCCGATTTGACAACTTTTGGGTTCTTCCGGAGGGCCTGCTTCATAATCGCCAAATATTTCTCTATTGGGCGAAGCTCCGGCGCGTTGGGCGGGTTCATTTCCTTTGGCACGAAGGTGACCCCGTTGGCTTCGTACCACTCCAACACGTTCTTTGAATAGTGGAACGAAGCGAGATCCGGCAGGAAGATGGTCGGGCCCTCGTGCTGCTTCAATAGTGGTAGTAAGCGCTTCTGTAGGCACTCCTTAAGGTAAACCTGCCCGTTTACCATGCCGGTCATCACGAAGGGGGCGTCCCGCTTTCCGCAAGAGCAGATCGCTTGCCACACCATGTACTTTTTGACAAACTTGGATAGTTTCTGCTTGCGAATCTCCTCCGGAACGCTGAATTTGTCCTCTGCGGAGAAGAACAACAGGCCCGGCAGCTGACGAAAGTCCGCTTTGACGTAGGTTTCGTCGTCCATTACCAGGCAATGCGGCTTCGTCAGCATTTCGGTGTACAGCTTCCGGGCTCACGTCTTCCCCACCATGTTTTGCCTTTCGTCGCGGTTAGGAGCCTTCTGAACCTTGTATGTACGCAGGCCCTCCCGCTGCTTGGTCCGCTGGACGAATGAACTTGACAAATTCAGCTTATTGGCGACATCCCGGACCGAACTTCTCGGATCACGTCTAAACTGCTTAACTACGCGCTTGTGATCTTTTTCACTGACGGAGCATCCATTTTTGCCGTTCTTCACCTTCCGGTCGATGGTTAGGTTCTCGAAGTATCGTTTTAGTACTCTGCTGACCGTGGATTGGACGATTCCCAGCATCTTACCGATGTCCCGATGTGACAACTCCGGATTCTCGAAATGAGTGCGCAGGATTAATTCACGACGCTCTTTTTCGTTCGACGACATTTTTCCAAATTTACGAAAAATTGACAGTGAAGCATGGCCAACGTAATCTATACACTCTTATCTGATTATAAGCTAAAGCTGAAGATATAATTCCTAAAAATTAAATTTCTACAGCGTTTTTTCCGTGATGCAATTTGATGTGACACACCCTTTATGTGCACCCAAAATTAATTTTTAACACATGTTTTGACATCCTGATTTCTAACATTTAATTGGAGGTCTGAAGATTATAAGAGAGGTCTACTAATCCCATACATGCAAACATTTAAAAACTTTTGAAAAGTGCACTTTTATTTGTTCATTCCATCCTTCAGCACACGAAAAAACATTTTTTTTCCTGCCGAAGATGATGTATGATGTTTTTTGCCAACGATAGTTTTGGTAGTAAAATACAAAAATACGTGATCTTTCCAGTATCTCTTTGATAAAAGAACTCATATTGTGATGTTAGGCCAAAAAAATCGATCAAGCCTCCTACAGGAAAAAATAGGTGGGGAAAATTAATGTTCGATATACACTTGACAAAAAATTAGAGGAACAGAGTGCGAAGTCGGAAATTTTAAGTGATTTTTGATATGCTGTAACTTCGTGAAAAATCAACGTATATCGATGGGATGTACATAATTTTTAAACTACAACAGGTATTAGAATATTTTACGTACATATTTTTATCTTAGTGTATGTAGGTGTAGTGGACAACATTACCGGGAAGAAATAAAAAATCTATTTTTCTTTGCTTTTTCAAATATTTTCTGGACTAACACAATTTTTGGCCAACCAACTGAACAGCAAATACAATTAACCTTATCAAACAGCTTTCATTTGGTTCCTAGAACGTTCCTGTAGGACATTCCAACACCGAGATATTTCAGTTTACCCCTTCGTCTTCGATGATTAATAATTCGATAAACAACCATCGAACCGTAAATCGAAAGGCAGTTTTGAAAACTCCAAGGAATTTTGCACAAGAATAATTTGTTACTTTGACGAAAAAAAAATTATTTAAATTTTTTGCATTGAATTCAAAAAAGTACCAAAAACAGAATTTTGACGTAGGACTACGTCTTTGATTCATATATAGGGTGGTCACTCTACGAAAAATGTAACGTTTATTAAGAGTTTTCAAATGCATATTACGCAGAACCGTTCTTACGATGTATCTTATAATATATACCATTAGACAGCAAATTTATCCACAATTTTTTTCACCTGAGACATCAACAGTGAATATAATAAAACAATAGAGCAATTTAACAAATAAAAGGGGTATTTTTAACGAGCGGACGCGAAGGTAAATCATGTACTATGCATTCTTTCTTCCAACTTCGTTCCCATGAATGTTGTATGTAACACAACATTGCGTGCAATGATTCGTTCTATCTAACAAATAGGCAAGATGTTAAAGTAATGATATGCAAGATGGCATGCATCACTCAAACTTCATGCAGGATTTAATCAAAGCAATGAGGAAAGTGTTACCCATACAGTGATCGTTCATTAATTAGGAGGAGGTAACGATTATGCGAAGACTTATTGAGACCTGCACTACATCGCAACACAAAAATTAATCGAAATGAAATATTAATATTCTTCATGACTCATATTCATAATTCTCAATTACTCAACTCCTCCTATGATAGATTGGGCAGTAGAGCCATTACGACTTGATTGTGATAGTCTGCAAATGAACATTATTTCACCGAAATACCTACTGCTCCCAATGCCTAATAATAAGAATAGGACAATGGAAAGAAATCACAAAAACATAGCTATCCATTAGAAATAAAGCAATTTCATGATTTCATGTGTATTGTGCCTCAAAATATCACGAAATCCTGAATATTTTCAACTTTTTTTTCGTTCCCCATAAATTGCATATTCAATGTAATCAATGACGATATTTTTTTTTGTTTACCGATTCACATATACTTCATCTACCATTCCACCATTCATTAATCATTTGCAGTTAGACAGTTGAACTTCCTGCCAGAAGCTTATTGTCTTTCTTTGTTCGTTACAAACCGTTTGAAGGTTATGAGTACATACAACAAACGGCTCTTTTTAGCGCTACTATTTAGAGGTCCAAAAGAGTTAAACTAACAGATTTCGGAACAATGAAAAAAATTACATTTAAAATAACCAAGTGTTCTGAACAATCACAGTCCTACGTCAAACTTTCGTCCATGCCCCTAGGCTCCGACCCTTCTACTTTTTTATAGCGCTTTACAAAGTCCACTGTAATTCTGCAAATATCACCGTAAGTTATTATCGCCGAGTTTGTCCTACCAGTTGGTCAATCGAGCAACAAAAAAACATCAGCCAAATCAACTCGCGATAAAATTGAAAAAAAATAAATAATTTTGTTTATTCGAATGAACGTTTAACGAGAACTTAACTTTTCAGATCCCGTTGTTCGTGTTGACGGTATTCAGCTTCGTGTTCAGTGGGCAGAAACGACAATGGTGATGGATTTTGGTGCTATGAACACATGTTTAAAATAAAAATTGTTAATGAAAAAATGTGTAATGTGAAGAGGATCCTTGCATTCATTTTCCAATTTCAAAGCACAAGAGACCATAACTGAATCTGGGGACTGTATTACTTTCCACGGGCTTAGCAGTGTCTAATAATCATGATACACTGCATAATCTGTTTACTCTAGCAATAGAAACAAAGATTAACGGAAAGTGGAAGTGGTCGATTTTTCTGAAGGAAAAATACCTCCATTTCACACGGCGACTGACTCTGCAAACAAATAATTAGGCCTTAAATGAGCTCAAACATCATCAGCGAAACGATTCGCCAACGCACCGATATCCATTTTTCTGCTAGCGAATCCATTATACGCGCTATTTGCGCATAGTCCGGCGTCCGGCGGGATGGAACCCTGCAGGAGGAAGCGACACACTGAAAGCTTCCCTAAATTAGCATCCTCCTTCTTTGTGTGCTTCGAAACATCCGCATGACTGACAGCTGCGATCCAACGCGCGCAACACGCGGAAACTAATGTTCCCCCTGGTGGAAATTTCTTTCTGAATACAACGAAAGCTTGAACATATCCCGGTGAAGCCGGTTTGCGCATTTGTTTTGTGGTAACGAACCAAAACACACCAGCTGCCGAGGGGACACATCAAAGCATCGTAGTTTAGCTGGTGGCACCCGGTATGTTCCGTTATCGTTGTTGTTTTTCCTGAGTAATTGAAGTAATGTTGTTGTTACGATGCGCTTCGAGCTCCTGAAAGCTGTGCGACCGCTGAAAACGGGGAAGAATAATAGCGAGGGCTCGTAGAGGGTTACCTTGGGATGAGTTCAACCTAGCTCATCCACAGCACCACATCAACAATCGTACACAAAATGTCGCCGGTTGCTGGTGGATGGTATCCAGCCCCGGGTGCAATCCTGGTTTGTGTACGAAAATGACATAATTTATCACCGAGTGCAGTCTCTGTTCCCTTTTTACGTTTCCAGGGTCGGTCGGTTTTCATTTGGTTTATTTGTGTCGAGCCGGAATTTTGGAGAATCTAATACGAACCTCTGTTGTTTCTGTTTTCAGGTCAACGCGAAACATGTTGAACCAATTACTAACGGATAACTTTTAATTCTCTCTCCCATTCCAGGTAAATACCGTTACAGGATCTCAGAATTCCGGAGCCCCGTAAGTTGTGTACTTATTTCTCCCTATAATTCAGACGCGTGGTTCTCCATTGGGAAGTGAAGCCACACCACACCGATTCTAGGCAGCTTTCTGCGAGAGTTATCTGCCGTGGCATAAATCGTCTGACCGTGCTCCACTCGAGTGCCAACCCCATCTTTTTCAGGCTACGGTCACTTTGCCAGTAAATCCCCAGCAATCCCCAAATGCTGTAAAGCGACCACTTGCTAACTGTCTCGCTGCTATCTCGGGCCATAAACCTTCAACGGTTGGGGGAAAATTCTTGAAAATTTGATTAATGGAACCGACTGATAATGGTAGCCCGTAGTCCCGTGCCCTCCCCTCGGTCTCGGACAGAGCAAGCCAAAGTATGTGAGTGGAACAAATTTAATCGAGCGCAAAAAAGGGATGGCTTTCCACAGAGAGTAGGAAGAAAGGGGGAAACTATCCTTTATTATGAGCAGCGGCCACCTCGAAATCGAGCGATGGCGAGCATTGGCATTTTTGGTCTGGTGCAAATTAAATTTCCAACGGTGGCTTTTATTCTAATTGAACATTGCACGGGATCCGCGGATGGCATCACTAATGATGATCAACCGACTGCCTGCTGCTTCTCATCGAGCGAATGTCGATTCGATTGGAACTTTTTGATTGGTTGCTTGTTGAAAGCGAACTTTTTTTTCTTCTCCGAGTGGGAGTGTTCATTGAAAAAAACTGTGGAGTGCAAAAACTCTCATCTGCCGGAGTGCCATCATCGTCATTCCGGCTTAGTGCCTTGCTGGAGGAACATTTTATTGGAAAACGATCACCAATATAGATAAATTTTCAAATTGCTTATTTTTCATTTCGATTTTTATCTATGAAGAAAATTTTGGTTTTTCCGGGTCATAAACGAAAATAGAAGGCAAATGAACTTCACCACCATTTACGAAACAACCTAGGGTTCTACATCAATGTAGTTTTTGCGACGAAGCTAGTGTTTTGTAAGCTTCAAAACTCATTGTTGTTAAGTTTTATCAATTCAGTTTGGGTAATTACATCTGAATTTTTGTAAAACACTAAGTTTCGGGCGAGAATTCAGTTCATGATAAACATCGCCGAGTTGGTCCCACCAAATACACAGCATGACCATAGATGTGTGGCTTAGCCATCGATGTTGGTTAATGGTGGTGGTCACTCCACGATTTTTGACGTAGAACTTCGTCATTCATTTCTATTCTGGGGTGTAAGTCCAATTTTTCAGAAAAGATATATCTCTTTCACGGCTGAACGAAATGGTATAATAACCACTGCGTTCGAAAGATAAAATGTGTACGAGTTTATGCTTGTTACTTAATGATTAAAATATTAGGCTGTCAAAAAAGTCCTGCGGTATTTCCGCGAGGTGTCGTTGTAAGCGCGTAGTTCTAGTTGTATTCATTGTATCGAGTCATACTATAGCTTGTTGGAAAGGTATTTTTGCGCGCTATAATCCTTGACAGTGTTTTGTTTGGTTAAGTCGTTCGTGAGTTATAGTGTCGCAAATATGGAGCAAAATAAAGAGAAAATCCGACATATTTTACAGTACTACTATGACAAAGGCAAAAATGCATCTCAAGCTGCCAATAAAATTTGTGCAGTTTATGGACCCGATACAGTTTCCATTTCCACCGCACAACCATGGTTTCAACGTTTTCGTTCTGGTGTAGAGGTCGTCGAAGATGCGCCACGCTCCGGAAGGCCTGTCGTCGAAAATTGAAAGACCGGCATAGTAGCAGCCGTAGCATCGGCCAAGAGCTGGGGATAAGTCATCAAACCGTTATTAACCATTTGAAGAAGCTTGGATTCACAAAGAAGCTCGATGTATGGGTGCCACACACGTTGACGCAAAAAAAACATCTTTGACGTATCGACGCATGTGAATCGCTGCTGAATCGCAACAAAATCGACCCGTTTCTGAAGCGGATGGTGACTGGCGATGAAAAGCGGGTCACAACGTGAAGCGCAAACGGTCGTGTTCGAAGCCCGCTGAAGCGGCTCAGACGGTGGCCAAGCCCTCATTAACGGCCAGGAAGGTTCTGCTGTGTGTTTGGTGGGATTGTCAAGGAATAATCTATTATGAGCTGCTTCCCTATGGCCAAACGCTCAATTCGGACCTGTACTGCTGTCTTATATTTGCTTTATACTTTTATTCAAAAAGGGTTTTATTCATTTCTCGTCACTCCACGCGTGCATCCGCGTGGAGTGTCATACAAGAACTGTCTTAATGCTAGTTACATGTGTCTTAAGCTAACTTAGCCAACAGTTTGTGGAGAGTTTCATTGGGAGGAGCCAAGTCGATTTCAAAGGGGAATAGCCAATCAATCGAATGCAGTGTTCGATGTGAATGGTGTCAAGAAATAAAATTGCTTACTGCGCTCATAAGCGCGCATATCGATTTCATGGGAAATCGTAAAGTGTCACGACGACTTTGTGTACGGTCGCGTATTTAATCAGAATAGAACTGGGTTTGTTTTGGTTTCTGGTTTATTGCCTTTAGCTGCGCGCGACATGATGTAAGGGTGCATTCATATCGCCCGCGCATGTTGGCATGGACGAATGTGGGAGAAAAACAATTAACGAAATAATGCAGTTGCGCTTGAGGAATGTTTCGTGGGAATCGTAAATTGAAGTGACCACGCATGAGTCATTTATTTTGAAACAATCAACTGCTTATGAGGAGAAGGATAATTTGTATATTGGGAGTTTTAAGATGGACTTTGGAACGGGGTTTGAAATCATACTACACCATCCCTCTTTAAGAGAATGATGTAATGCAATGGAATCATTCTTAGTATTCAGATTATGGATTAATTATTCCTTGGCTTCTCTCAATGTTACAAATATTTTATAGACTTTTTATAGGTTTCTAAACTTTTATTTTCCAAAGCTGTTGGTATATTGTAAACAATGGTATGTGGTTTTGTATAATATTGGTAATTTGCTATATTTCTAAAGATTTCTATAAATAATTGTAATATAATTGGTTTTTGCGAATGAAGTAACTTCTCTAAAAATGAATGTTGTTTGATTCTATATTTTTATCAATCTGTTTTTGTGTACTGTCTGTGTATGTTCTGTTTTGGGGTTCTGAATCCTGCAGTTTGTATCTAGTATTTCTTGAACTATATATGGTCCGTCATAGAATGGATCAAGTTTTCTTCTGTTTTCTATTTTTAGATAAACTTTGTCGTTTACTGTTAAATGAATTGGATTAATGACATTTTCTGAGTTTTTTGCTCTTTGAATTTTCTGCTCAATTAATTTGGTTCTTGCTATTTCATTAGATCGTTGTAATTTAAATTTTAGTTCTTTACTATATTGTTCAAAATTATATATTGGTTCAGTTCCTTTTTCAAATAATTCTTGTGGTAATTTAGCTTTAGTTCCAAAAATTAATTCATGAGGGGTAAATTCATGGTGTGAATGTGGGGTTGTGTTATAATTGAAAGCATAGAATTTTAACCATTCATCCCAATCCGATTGATGTTCGTTAACGAAAAATCTTAGGTATTCATTTAAACATCTGTGATTTCTCTCCAAAGAACCAATCGTCTGAGGGTGATAGGCTGTACTAAATTTTTGTTCAATTTTAAGCATTTCACAGATCTGTTCAAAGACTTCGTTATTATACTCAGTTCCTTGATCAGAACGTAAAGTTAAAAATGTTCCGTAAGTTAAAATAAAATTGTCTACTAATGCTTTAGCAATTACGTTTGCTTCTTTAGTAGGTACTGGAATTAATACGACATATTTCGTTAATTCGCATTGAATACTAACTACATATCTATTGTTGTTGTTACTTTTTGGTAATGGTCCAACTGTATCTATTGAAATACTTTCGAATGGGTGATTTGGTGTTGTAGTAACTACTTGTTTTTCTTTTGTATGCTTTATGACTTTGTTTCGTTTGCATAATTCACAGGCCTTGATGAATTCTGCAATCGATCTTTTCATATTGCTCCAATTATACACTTCTCTAATTTGAAGGTACAACTTATGTTGACCAATGTGACCTCCTGTAGGGGTGTTATGGTAATCATTCAATACTTTTTGGATGTCTTTTATTTTTGTTAAAAACATTGGTGGATTGTAAATAATAATTTCTATTGAATACACTTGAGTATTCGCTAATATTTTAAAGTTTTCAATTGATATCATTTTAAATATTTCGTCTTTTGTCGACAGCGCTAATTTCTTTTGGTTCATTTTAATCATTGTTCCTTCTATTTTCAGAAGTGCAGATTCTAATGTCTGACTTCCATGTAAAATTTGTTGATGCACTTGGGCAATAATTTTATTGTTTTTCTTTAAATAAAATATCATTCCATATTTGTCGACGCGTGTTTCGAGTTTAATTAATTTCTTCGTTTCTGATGGATTATTTGTCATGTACGTAGAGAAGTGATCAGTTTCTCGTGGTACAGAAATTTGATTATCAGATGTTTTCATATTTGAATTATTTTTCGAATTACGAGTCATCGCTCTTGTGCTTACTCCTAATATATTTAAATTTTTTAATTCATCAGAGGAGGTTACTATTCTTGATAAAGCATCTGCTCCTACATTTGATTTTCCTGCTATGTATTCAATTGTAAAGTCATATTCTTCTAAATCAAGACGCATTCTAGTTAATTTTGAAGTTGGATTTTTCATACCGAATAAGAAAACTAACGGTCTATGATCCGTTTGTACTAAAAATTTTCTACCGTACAGGTAAGGTTTGAAGTAATTAATAGCCCAATGTATGGCTGTTAATTCTTTTAGAATCACTGGTTTATTCTTTTCACCAGGTGTAAAAGTTTTGCTTGCAAAAGCTATTGGTAAATTTCCATGTTGTGTTTGTTGAGACAATACAGCTCCACAACCTATATCTGAAGCATCTGTTGTTAATATAAATTGCTTCGTAAAATCTGGATATTGTAATAATCTTGGTGACATTAATGAATTTCTTAGGGTGTTGAATGCATTTTGACAACTATTGGTCCATATAAATTGTGAATTTTTCTTCAATAGTTGATTAAGGGGATTTGCTATTAATGCAAAATTTGGTACGAATTTACGATAATAATTACAAAATGCAACGAATCTTCTAACTTCGTCTGCATTTTTAGGAACTGGATAATTTTGAATAGTTGAAAATTTGGAATCATCTGGTAACATGCCATATTCTGTTATTTTATGACCTAGAAAGGTAACTTCAGTGCTAAAAAATTTGCATTTCTGCGCATTTAGCTTCAAATTGTAATATCTTAATCTTTCAAAAACTTGATTTAGATTTGAAATATGATGGTTTACAGAACATCCTACGACTATAATATCGTCGATGTAAATGAAAGCTAATTCTGGGGTTAAACCAGCCATTGCAATTGTCATCATACGTTGAAAACTGTTTGGACTTATATTCAATCCAAACGGTAATCTTGTATATTGATAATGTCCGTTTTGTGTTGAAAATGCCGTAAATTTTCTAGACTCATTGTCCAAAGGTATTTGATGAAAACCTGACATGAGATCTAATGTTGAAAAATATTTTGCTCTGCCAAGTTGATCTAAAATATCGTCAATTCTTGGTAGAGGAAATTTGTCTGCTAAAATTTTTTTATTTAGTTGTCTAAAATGTCCTGTCACGGTCGCCATGTCTTATATTTGCTTTATACTTTTATTCAAAAAGGGTTTTATTCATTTCTCGTCACTCCACGCGTGCATCCGCGTGGAGTGTCATACAAGAACTGTCTTAATGCTAGTTACATGTGTCTTAAGCTAACTTAGCCAACAGTTTGTGGAGAGTTTCATTGGGAGGAGCCAAGTCGATTTCAAAGGGGAATAGCCAATCAATCGAATGCAGTGTTCGATGTGAATGGTGTCAAGAAATAAAATTGCTTACTGCGCTCATAAGCGCGCATATCGATTTCATGGGAAATCGTAAAGTGTCACGACGACTTTGTGTACGGTCGCGTATTTAATCAGAATAGAACTGGGTTTGTTTTGGTTTCTGGTTTATTGCCTTTAGCTGCGCGCGACATGATGTAAGGGTGCATTCATATCGCCCGCGCATGTTGGCATGGACGAATGTGGGAGAAAAACAATTAACGAAATAATGCAGTTGCGCTTGAGGAATGTTTCGTGGGAATCGTAAATTGAAGTGACCACGCATGAGTCATTTATTTTGAAACAATCAACTGCTTATGAGGAGAAGGATAATTTGTATATTGGGAGTTTTAAGATGGACTTTGGAACGGGGTTTGAAATCATACTACACTGCCAACAACTGGACCGCTTGAAGGTAGCACTCATGAAGAAGAGGCCATCTTTGATAAACAGAGGCCGCATTGTCTTCCATCAGGACAACGCTAGGCCACACACTTCTTTGGTGACGCGCCAGAAGCTCCGGGAGCTCGGATGGGAGGTTCTTTTGCATCCGTCGTATAGTCCGGACCTTGCACCAAATGACTACCACCTGTTTTTGTCCATGGCGAACGAGATAGGTAGTCAGAAGTGTAGCCACAAAAGAGGCCTGTGAAAATTGGCTATCCGAGTTTTTTGCCAATAAGGAAGCGAGCTTCTATAACAGGGGTATTATGAAGTTGGCATCTCGTTAGGAACAAGTCATCGAACAAAACGGCGCATATTTGACTTAAAACAGATGATTGTAACTAATTTTATGAACAAATGAAAATTAAAAAAAAGAATACCGCAGGACTTTTTTGACATATTTTATTGACATTGAAATATGGAGTGCGAATTTGAAATTTGGCGCTAGTATATATAGATGGTATAGATCGAGTCTCGAATTTTGAATCCATAAAAAACTTCGACTTAAAACTTTATCTGAAGTAGATAGAAAGTACAAATGATATGTTTTTGTGGTACAAAATTATTCTAGTGATGATTTAGGGATGCTGCTATATGTATCATATCTTCAGAGCCTGGTACGGTCAAAATACTTTTCATGGCACCTCAAATTCACAACTACCATCAGAATGGGCTCCGAATCGTTTCAGAATAAACAATATTGTGAATTAGAATAATGAGACTTGAAATCCACATTCACATTGAAGGAAACTTATCGCTTTCTATCATTTAGATAGGAATGTATTAGTTCTTTAAGAATGTCTCTGAAAGTCATCACTACTAGGAAACAATTCTCAATTTCAAGCCAACTTATTCCACCTCGGATTTGAGATGATCTAACACAGAACGACACGAAGCACGTGATTCCGAGAAAGATTCGATTATGGAACCTGTCGGGGACACACGTGTTCCGTTCAACCAGCCGAGGATTCCAATCACGTCGCCAAAGTGTTCGACAACTTTTAGCCTCTGCTAGCTCGTTCGGTCTATCGCTTCCACTCATCGTTGTTCTTGTTGATACAATTAGCATTCGTTTTCATTGCATCGATGCATATCATCGTTCTGAAAAGGTTTCGTAGAGATGATACAGAGCCAAACAACATTCACTGGCAGCCATCACTTGGCGTATTGGAAATTTGGCTCCACCGGATATATTCTGACGGATATTCTCCGGTGGTGGGTGGCACTGATTGCTTTCGGAGATCGAACAGTAAGACGAAAAATATACGCTACCCCTACAGGGAAACCCGAAATTGGAATGGGCCGCAATTGGTGCCAGGTGTACGTGACGACTGTGAGAGTCAGTCAGAGACACCATTAGGAATGCCTGTGGTGATTTATGATCTGGCATTTGGTTTGATCACGGAATCAATTATATTCATTTTTTTTTCTGTCAGCCAAAATGGAAATTGGAAGCGGTAGTGGATGAAATAATTTTTTTTCGAGCGGGTAAATGTGGCAAAGCCACAATTTCTGCTAACATTAATTTAATGCTCAAAATTCCATGGGTTTAATATTTAAACTCCGTTGCAGTTGAATACCGGGAGATATAATGAGCACTCTCGCTAATAACTATTTGCTTTCCATCCCCAAAACGTCACAGTAAATCCCTTTAACTGCCTGCGTATTTGCAGCCCCGTTGTAATTGCAGCTCGGAAAACCGTTACGAGCCATCCTAGCGGCCCTCTCGCTCCAGCGAATTTAACATTACAGGACCCACCATTTCCGGGATGCACTTCGCGCTAAATTCTATACATTAACATTAGTATCCTCCATCCATTTCAACCTCCCGGCTGCTCATGTTTAGTGTTGTTTCACGCGACACCAGGCCCAAAACTCGGGACGGGTGTTGATGGTAATAAATTTTATCAAGCTGCAACGAGGCGAGAGCCTTGCGTACATCCAGATGCGAATGTATGCATTCCGGCGGATCTGCCGCTCACGAAAGTCATTGTATCACTCCCCCGAGGTGAATCTTTTTCCGCAGCTTCCTTCGCGGCACCACACCAGGCGAGCCTGCTTACGTTTCGGCAGAAAAGTCGAATCGAGTTTGGGGCGGAAATTACACACAAACAATATATACTATATGCGTTTTTGCAGCCGGAAAGGAGAGGCGGAATAAATTCGAAATTTATATTATCATCATTGTACTTTTATTTTATATTCCCGAGAGCCGGACCGGAATCCGAATGATTTTTCCACATCGGTGATTGATTCGTGGGAAATGATTAATATTTTAATTAATTTGCGCCCACCCCGCGCCGCTTTTGGTCGTCGACGCGGAAAACGTAGGATTTCGATTGAAGCCTGAAAAGTGGAACTCGACACGGATGGGTTTGGTATTTTTACAGTTAGTTCAAAGCCGCTTCATATACATTATTGCGTATTACCAGCGAATTGGTATCTGACGTTATCCATTAACAAACTGATGGCGAAGCGTTTGATATGTTTGCATCCGTTTTGTTGTTTTATTCTGTGAACAGAACAGAACTTTAGGAGTAAAAAAAATAAGGTAAATGATGTTGGTTTGTCCAGTCGAAAATATGATCCTGGTTTGTCCACTTTTTTGAATGCTCTAATTCAGCGCACCTGTCTCATCATCTGGTATTCAGATTTTTCCAAAAATATAAATGAAATTGTTATTTTCATAGTTTACAGTAGACTCGGACTCGGCGAATTTCGTCTCGCCCAAAATTATTTTTTTGTTATCAATACCTTCAAACATTCACGTTTTCTTGCTAAGCGAACGTTCATGGGTTCAATCGCAGAACTGTTCATTGATTGATCTTCTAATCGACCCTTCCAGAATTCCTATTACTATAAAATTCTTGGTACTTCTGCCAAAACTCGTCATTATAATATCAGATTTTTTTCAGACACAATTCTCGTTCAAGATTTTTCAACTACTTGCAAATAACATGTTTCTCCGTTACATGGAATTTATTGTTTGATAGAAAAAATATGGTAGAATAAAGACAGTCCTAAATCGGACATGTCCTTTCTCGAATTTTGCTCTTATCAACACATTCGGCGATTCATTTTTATTTATATAGATAGAAGAAGATATAGGTGTGCGTTTTATCACCTAAAAATGCAATTCCAGTTTCGAACAAAAATCAATTTCGTTAGTGCTAGCATCAAATGGACTAACAACGCTTGTCACTATGCAATTGTAGAACATATGGAACGTAAATTGTCCGAATATTCCAATTTTCCTTCAGAGTTTTCCGAAAACTTTCTATTATCATATTTGGTTCGAATATGTTTGGTTGAAATATGTGTAATATTTTTATGGGACCTCCTCTCCATTCCAAATTTGGCTCCATTTGCTTGATTAGTTCTCGAGCTATGCTGGAGTTTATGTTTCATTTGTATGGCAGCACCTTCTCCTTAGAGAGGGGGTAGATGTGTCGGTTTGTCCCCCTATAAAGGGGGAGGAATGTCGAATCACCATAGAATCATTTATTGCTCCCTAAAACCTATATATGCCAAATGTGGTTCAATTTTCTTGATCAGTTGTCGAGTTATACAGAAATTTATGCTTCATTTGTATGGCAGCCGCCCCTTAGAGAGGGAAGAGGAGTGTCTATTCACCATAGAAACATTTATTACACCCTAAAACCTCCACATGCCAAATTTGGTTTCGTTTGCTTGATACGACGACAAATACGATAGTGCATCGGATTGTCATCGCAGGCAGTGTTGCCACACGTACAGATTTATCTGGAAACAGATTTGTTCGTTATTTTTGGTACAGATTATGTACGGTACAGAGTACAGATTTTCATCAAAAGGTACAGATTGGTACAGATGTTTTCCATTTGTGAAAATTCTTACATTTGAACAAAGCAACATTTAGGTACATGATGGCTTTTACGTCGCAGTATCGCTTGGTGCTGCTGATCTTAAAAGCATATACAATGCAATGATTGATCAGTTTCATAAGGACAAAATTCCTTACAAGGATCGACGTATGTTTTCCCTCAGATCAACAGATTGAATCGTTTGTTCCAGGCTGAAAAACCTGAATTCACGATACTACATGAAGAGCTGAAGGATTTTTATTTGATCATTCTCACTAATATCTGCGAGGAATCTTACATTTTTTTCAATGTCCAATACTTCTGAACATGGAAATCATTTGAAAAGTACAAGAATTTTAGGTTGGAATAGTAGCAGAAGAAATTATCAGAGCAATGGATAGCGAAAGGCAGATCATTTCAAAGAATATTTAAATCCCAAAAACTTTTCCATTTTGACTAGCATTAACGTTGTATTAGAAGTGTTTTTCAGGATTCTATAATAAGAATGTACTGAATGTGGAGAATTTATTCTGTAGCCTAAAAAAATTACTTCGTGAGGAAATCACAATTTCAGAATATTTGGATACCTAAAAAGAATTGTCGGTTCGCTCGCCTTTTCGGCGCTGCCGAGCGATTTTTTTCTGAATATAATCAGATTAAAATTAGATTTGAAATTGACTTAGCAACTATACGATGAACACTATTTTGAGATCAAACAATTTGGTCAAACATCGTGGTGGCAGCTCCAAAATTTTAAAAAATGATAGTATGCAATCTAGATTTAAAAAAAAATCTATGTATAAGCATCATCAAACACACGAATGACGTGCAAATGTTCAGTAAAATATCGAAGTGCATCGTTCCGCGATGCCCGAACAATAGCAGAACTGATTGTGACGCAGCTTTTGGAAGGAGTCTCGGCTCAAAAAAGAGCCGCTTTTGGAAAGAGTCTCGGCTCAAAAAGAGCTGCGGTGCAAAAAAAGGGCCGCCTTCGGAAAGAGTTTCGGCTCAAAAAAGAGCAGCTTTTGAATAGAGTCTCGGTTCAAAAAAGAGCCGCTCAAATGAGCCAGGTCGTTACAATGAACGAGCGGCTCTTGGCCGCTCACTGAAATGAACCGTTTTGCCCACCTCTAATTGTGAGTGTGTTTGAATGTTTCACCGATTTAAAAAATTAATCGAATGTTATCGATAAAATAGAACGAATGCAACGATTTGAGCCGATGTTGGTATGATGTTTCTTGATTCAATGTATTCCATAACGCGGAACTGACATGTTTGATTTCTTCAAAGTTCAATGTAAAAAGAAAAAGGTTATATATTGTTTGTCGTAAAGTAGAAAAATGAAAAAAAAGAATATCAATATTATTTTCGTTCGAATTCTGTCTCGTCAGTGGCTGGTCAGTGGCTGGTCGGCTAAATTTATAGCTGCTGGATCCCGTTCATGAATCGGAAAACCAACGATGCGCCAGGCAACTTCAATGGAGTTGATGTACATTTCTATATGGAACCGCAATATTCCGTCGTTGTCATTAAATGTGCTTGTGGTAACCGTGTCGATCATTTCGGTATCCGATTAGTTTGAAACTCGATCGAATTTCGAGATTTGATCAAAATCAATTTTTGCATTCTTAAATCCGCTCGAGTCAAATTCAACCGTTTTATGCAAATGTGGCCACCTCTACCATGAGTCTCGAGGTTTTGGCAGGCCTACTCCCACTAAAAGATCGCTTCAATTTATTATCTCTTCGGTTCTTCATCCGGTGTAAGGTCATGAACCCATTGGTGATCGGAAATTTTGAGCAGCTGATCGAGCTAAATTTTCACACCGGATTCATGAGTTCATATCATGAATTCATCTCCATGCAGGTTGATCCTTCTTCGTATATCCCCAACCGTATTTGTTTCCCTGACTACATCAATTCCTCTGTGCATTTTGATCTGTCCATGAAGCAAGATATCAATGGATATTCAGATTACCAACGATCGAGGATCGCTCCAACGATCTTCGATGAAAAATATAGGGGTATCAATTGTGATAATATGTACTTTACTGATGGGTCCACTATAAATGAGTCCACAGGATTTGGAGTGTTCAACGAATTTTTTAGCACCTCACACAGTCTTCAGAATCCTTGCTCAGTGTATATTGCTGAATTGGCAGCAATTCATTGGGCGCTGGACAGCGTCGCCTCACGACCTGTTGAACACTATTACATTGTAACGGATAGTCTTAGCTCTGTCGAAGCTATCCGTTCAGTGAGGCCGGAAAAGCACTCGCCGTACTTCCTTGAGAGAATACGAAAAATTTTGAGTGCTTTATCCAGACGCTGTTATGTCATTACCTTTGTCTGGGTCCCTTCTCATTGCTCAATTCCGGGTAATGAGAGGGCTGACTCATTAGCAAAGGTAGGTGCAATTGAAGGCGATATTTATCAGCGTCAAATCGCCTTCAATGAATTTTATTCTTTAGTCCGCAAAAATACCATCGCTAACTGGCAACGCAAGTGGAATGAAGATGAATTGGGCCGTTGGTTTCACTCGATTATCCCTAAGGTTAGCCTCAATCCGTGGTTCAAAAGTCTGGAATTGAGTCGGGACTTTATTCGCACCTTCTCCCGACTCATGTCCAATCACTGTTCTTTAGATGCACTACTCTTTCGTTTCAATCTTGCCAGCGGCAATCTCTGTGTTTGTGGCCAAGGTTATCGCGACATCGAGCACGTTGTTTGGTCGTGCGAGGTGTATCTGGTCGCCAGATCAAATTTAGAAAACTCCCTTCGGGCCCGAGGAAGACAGCCCAATGTACCGGTGAGAGATGTGTTGGCTCGGTTAGACCTTGATTGCATGTCCCATATATATGTTTTCCTCAAAGCTATCGATCTTCGTGTGTGATTGTCCCTATGTCCTTATACCCTCCTTTCCTTCCTTTGCGGGTAATTCGTCCCCTTGCTATAAATAGTAGAATAAGTTGAAATGTAAAAACACTATAGATATACGAACAGATTTAAGAATTGAGTGTTCATCAACATTGTTACAGTTTCCTTATACCCCATCCTTCTCCTAAAAATATGTCACCCTTCTAAACTCGAGTACACCGCGAGTAATCGGTTTTCCACCTTACTAACCATAGATGTAAGAAAATTGTTTATATATATAGTTTTAAAATTATATTTAAGAATTCTTATTTAAGTTTAAAATATATAATTAAATTATATATTTTAAACTTAAGTAACTGAGTCTGTAAAAATAAACGAATTAATTAAAAAAAAAAAATGTGGCCACCTCGTCTTGTCACAAAAAAATGTCCAAATAATTCATTCGTATTCGTGGAGCAATTTACTCTCTATCAGATTAGCAGACCTGAAAGCAATTTTGAATTGGTCAAATTTGAATGAAAATTATCACTCGATTTTGTTAGGACTATGTCTTCTTAAATACATGAAAGACATAGTCCTGATCCTAACTTCACACTTTTCTCTATAAATTTCTTTGCATTTCCACCAAAACTTTATCCATAATATAAAATCATCATCAGACACAATTTTCGTTCAATATTTTTCTCCATGTGCAGAGAATGTGTTACTTTTTCACATAGAATACGTATTTGATATGTAGAGCTAATTTTAGTTTGAATTTTTTGTTTCAAAAGCGTTTTTTCCGCCCGAATATCCATTCCCATTTTTGCTTCACAGAAATGGAACAAGGAGCTCAATGTTGTCAATGTCGAATTGCGTGGAAATGTTGCCACATTTGCACAACTCGATTGGACTTGAGTCGAACGGGTTACAGAATACACAATTGTACTTCGTTCAGGTGATTTTGTCTCGATCGGTTTCCATAATACGGATGACTAGTTGAACTGTTAACAGATCTAGAATTTCTGAGAAAATTCCACTATCGATTACCTCAGGGCGTATATTGTGGACACACAAACTAAAAATGTGTGAATGAGGTGATCCTCATATCTTCCATTCAACCGAATACACGCTGTTATGTCATGACAATGCATTGCGTTTGCGGCAGTAGCAAAGACTGTATCAGCATTGCTCATGATAGCGTCTCGCATGGTAATGCATTTTTCCTCACGCCGCTTTTGTTGATTGCGTCGTAGGATTCGCAGTCGTTCGTGTGTGTGTCAACGATGAATTCCAAATTATAGTTTTTTCTTCGAACGACGCGCCATATGTCATTTAACAATGTAAATAAATTCGTTCTGTTTGAAAAACGAACGATGTTTGAATTATTTGAATATTGTTTATACAAAAATACTGAAATCGCGATTTAAAATAGGGTATGGGGGTTTAAATCTGTGGTTAAATGTATTGTTTGAAGCAAAATTTAAGAAAGAAAATACTGCAAATCCTTCTCGTATCGGCCCCTACATAATCAATTATATCAGCCAACTCAATATGATATCGATTTCATCGTCATTATCCACAGTATTCATAACCTGTATGCATTATCAAACTTGAAGTTGTGGAAGATTATCTGTGACTTTGGTCAAGTCGCGTGTTGAAACCATCGTAAATATACGAAGCTCTAATTTTCTTACCATATACTGACGACTTTTAATGGTTAAAATGAATCTAAATAGAAATAAAATGAATAATCACGATCAAATCTTGCTTTACTCGTCAATCGTCAATGGGGGCGCTCGGACGCTAAGTAAGGAGAAACACGTTCAGTGTTATATAGCTTACCATTAACACAACTGAACACTCAGAAGTGCAACGAAGTACTTCAGAGTCATTTACTGCATCAAAACCACCGTGATTATTGGGTAATTTGGTATTAATTCATAACATCAGGAAAGTCAAGGCATGGTTTATTGAATAGGGGCTTCAGATTCTGGACTGGTCAGCTTGTTTACCAGATTGCACGAATAGTAGATGCAGCTTACAAGCGGTATGAGTTATTTCATGAACTTAAACGGGCAGTATCCTCTGGGTAGAACGAGAAACACACTACAACAGGACGCAGCTTGGTCGAAACCACTCCGAATAGACTTCAGCAATTCGAAATGAAATCGTCCTAAAAATGCAGATTTTAAAAACTTGTATTTTTGATTCCAATGAAAGTGTGTATTCCGTTTGGGTTGGAGGAAATATGAGTTTTTCACAGCAATCGAGAATTGTTTGACTCAAGCGTAACTTTTGAAAAGGGCGTATCGATTTTAGTAAGAGAAATCTTTGATAATTTATATCTCAAAAACTATGAGTCGTACCGAAATACCGTCTTAGAAAGAGTTGTAGAGTAATGATGGTTGAATATGAAAAAATGTACACAGAAAAAAAATGGTACTCTTTTTTTTATTTACAAAATAAAAATTCAATTTGCAATATCCAAAATACATATTTTTTAATTTTTTTTTTAATTTTTTTTTAATTTTTTCATACAAAATAGAAATTTAAAAAATGGGCACAAGATGGTAAAACTATTTTGAGCGAACTTTGTGGAACATCGAATTTTTAGGAATTTTCGAAACTTCGAATTTTTGTATGTTAACAATCATTTTTAGCCACAAATTATTAATCCTGTGATTTAAAACAAAAAAGGTTATTATCAATCTCCTTCCAAATGTGGCCATTCTCGAAATATTTTAAAAAATATTTCTAATTTATTGTCTTTTTTATAGTAAATAATCCCTTTTAATATGTTTGTCGTGTTATACCGTCATGTTCATGAAATTTTATGAATTTGCTTATAATTTCCAATAACTTTTCCAAATACATCATCATGGTTCTTTTTTTGACTCAAGCGTAACTTTTGAAAAGGGCGTATCGATTTGAGTGAGAGAAATCTTTGATAATTTATATCTCAAAAAACCTGTGGAACCGAAATAGTGTGTTATAAAAGTCATAGGGTATTGTTGGCTTAATTTGAAAAAAATATACACTGAGAAGAAAAATAAGTACTCCCTTTTTATTTACAAAATAAAATTTTAATTTGCGATATCAAAAAATATGTATTTTTTTATATTTTTTTCAATTCTTTCATATAAAATAGAAAAAAAATAGTCATGTGGAAAATTTAAAAAATGGGCCCAAGATGGTAAAACTATTTTTGACGAACTTTGTGGAACATCGAATTTTTAGGAATTTTCGAAACTTCGAGTTTTTGTATGTTAGCACTCATTTTTAATCACAAATTATGAATCCTGATGTTATTTAAAACAAAAAAGGTTATTATCAACCTCCTTCTAAATGTAGCCATTCTCAAGATATTTGAAAAAATATTTGTAATTTATTGTCTTTTTAATAGTAAATAGGCCCTTTAAATATGTTTGTCGTGTTATACCATCATGTTCATGAGATTTTATGAATTCGATTATAATTTCCAACAACTTTTCCAAATACATCGTTATGATAAAGACATTTGTTTAGGAATTACGTTACGAAACATTCGAAGACATGTGGGTTAATACAAAACGTAGCGAAATTAAAAAATCTCTTTTTATCTTAATACAAACTTCAATCAATCAAAAAAAACTGTTGGAAATTATAAGAAAACTCATAAAATTTCATGAACATGACGGTATAACACGACAAACATATTAAAAGAGATTATTTACTATAAAAAAGACAATAAATTAGAAATATTTTTTTAAATATCTCGAGAATGGTTGCATTTAGAAGGAGATTGATAATAACCTTTTTTGTTTTAAATCACATCAGAATTCATTATTTGTGGCTAATAATGATTGCTAACATACAAAAATTCGAAGTTTCGAAAATTCATAAAAATTCGATGTTCCACAAATATCGTCAAAAATAATTTTACCATCTTGGGCCCATTTTTCAAATTTTCTACAAATTTTCGCAAATTAAAATTTTATTTTGTAAATAAAAAAAAGAGTACTAATTTTTCTTCTCAGTGTATATTTTTTTCAAATTAAACCAATAATACTCTATAACTCTTTCTAGCACACTATTTCGGTACGACTCATATTTTTTGAGATATAAATTATCAAAGATTTCTCTTACTAAAATCGATACGCCCTTTTCAAAAGCTAGAGTCAAAAAATTCCCAATTGCTGTGGAAAACTCATATTTCCTCTAACCCAAACGGAACACACACTTTCATTCGAATCAAAAATACTCATGTTTTGTCATTTGTCGATTTCATTTGGAATTACTCATTTATTGTAATTCATGTGAAATTGACGCTAGTTTTGTAAAGGAGTGAGAGTTTTTCGATCTAGTTCAATAGTTATGAAACACTGGAATTTCTGAATGTTTCACGCTTGAACACAACAATAAAGTTAAAATGGCTAGTTTTTTAAATGAAGATAGTTGTTATATCTTACACTATATACTTCATTTCAACCGACTTCTTACATATCTCTGGAAACTTAGAAAAAATGGGTGGTTCTATAGTTGTGGAACGCAGTGTATTCGGCTACTCGTTTAGTCCGATCGGATGGTTTTTAGTGTCAAGACGTGCAATTTACAAGAACTTTTGATCTGATCTTTGATCTTTTGATCTTTTTATTTTTTTTATGATCTTTTTATTTTTTTTATTTATAAACATTATCTTTTCAACGTTATCTGATGGAAGTCGACTACATCTTTCACTGCAAACTTGTCTTGCTTTCGGAACAACTCGCTCACATGGTACTGAAGTCGCCGGAATACATAATATTTTCAAAAAATAAAAAGATAGAGCCGCGGAGAGATAGATTTCCTTTCATTCCACAAAAACGAGGGGTCGCTTAGTCTCAGCAAATGTGGATCTACAATAGATGTTGCAGCAGCTTTTGGATCATGTGAGGATCGAAGATTGCCAACCGTTACATCAAACTCCTCCCATTCAGATGACAGCGCTTTATCACCAACGATTTGTGGTAGTTTCGTAGGTGTGTATTCCATGGATGTCATTTTTAGCATCCTTATCAACGACTATGCACACAGTTGTACTTTCTGTTATCTCCAAAACCTTGCTTGCAGCTCCGAAATCAATTCATACAGAGCTTTTTTACAATCACTAGAACTGATTTCATTTGATCCATATAATGTTGATCATGTCGAATTATCAGTCGGGAGAATATAGCAGTTTTCGATAACGACACAGTTTTCTCCCCGTAACGGTCGCCATTTTGGATTTACATTTTTCACGAATAACAGTATTCTACTAGTCAAGTCCTTTCATTTGATACCCATATTGATGAGGTTTTGGCAAAATATGTAGTCTGCCATTTTGTAACGGCTGCCATCTTGGATTACCATTTCACATAAATAACTATGTTCTACTAGTCAAGTCTTCTCATTAGATGCCCATATTGAGGGATTCTGAAAAAAAATACATATCACATAACACAAACTTCTGCATTACTCAAGAATTAATCAATCAAATAACCAAATTGGGCATATTGAGGTTTTAGGGTGCAATAAATGTTTCTATGATAGTTAGACTCTCCACCCCTTCTCTAAGGAGAGGCTGCCATACAAATGAAACACAAATTTCTGAATTACTCGAGAATTAATCAAGCGAATGAAACCAAATTTGGCACGTGGAGGTTTTAGGATACAATAATATTTCTATGGTGGTTAGACACTCCTCCCGCTCTCTAAAGGTGGGCTGTCATACAAATGAAACACAAATTTCTGCATAACTCTAAAACTAACCAAGCACAATTTGGGATGTGAGGGTTCTTGAGTATGAGAAATGTTTTCTATAATGGTGTGACACTCTCTCTCCTCTGGAATGGAGAGGGGGTCCCATAAAAATATTACAAATATTTCAACCATCAATTTTCCATTCAAACATGACAATTGAAAATTTTCGGGAAACTCTGAAGGAAAAAGTGAAAATTCTGAAAAAATTAAATTCCCATATGTTCTACAATTACATAGTGAGAAGTTCTCTTAGTCCATTTCATGTATGCGCTAGCGAAATTGATATTTGTTCGAAACTGGAAATGGATTTTAATGTGATGAAACGCACTCCTATATCTTCTTCTATCTATACAAAAAAAAAAAGGATTGCCGGATGTGTTGATAAGATCAGAACTCGAAAAAGGAATTGTCCGATTTAGGGCTGTCTTTATTCCATCATATTTTCTGTATAAAACATTTATTCTATGTCACGGAGAAACATGTTATTTGCAAGTGGTTGAAAAATCTTGAACGAGAATTGTGTCTGAAAATAATCTGATATTATAATGATGAGTTTTGTTAATTCAACGGAGTCGATTAGAAGATCAATCAATGAACAGTTCTGCGATTGGACCCATGAATTTGCTCATAGTAAGAAAACGTGAATGTTTGAAAATATTGATAACAACTAACAAATTTTGAGCGGGACTAAGTTTGCCGGGTCAGCTAGTTTTCCATAAATAACTGTGATCTACTAGGCAAGCCCTTCATTTGATACCCATATTGATGGGGTTTTGACGAAATTAGTAGTCTGTCATTTTATGACGGCCGCCATCTTGGATTTCCATTTTACATAAATAACTGTGTCCTACTAGTCAAGTCCTTTCATTAGATACCTATATTTATGAGGTTTCGAGAAAATATGCCAAAATTTACAAACATACAAGCAATTAAATGAAACCGCTTAAAAAGCAGCATGGGAAACATATATTTCTTCCACACTGCCGCAAGCCACACTGCCGGTTCGTCAGAACGAGCGTACGATTCACTGTTCTTTATCAATAAGCCGGCTCTTAAAAGAAACACGGTTCTTGTATGAACCGCAGTTCTTTTTTGAACCGTGGTTCTCAAATGAACGGCTCTTAAATGAACCGCGGTTCAAAAAGAGCCACGGCTCATAAAAGAACCGTGGGTCTTTTTGTACCGTGGTTCACTCAAGAGCCGTACGTATAAGAGCCGTTCATTTGAGAGCCGCGGCTCATTTTTAAAGAACCGTGGATCGTACGCTCTTTGTGACGTATCGGCTCAAATGAGCGGCTCGTGAGCGCTCGCCCATCTCTAACACCAACCCACTCAGTAGATTTTTCTGACATCCTCCCAATCAACAGAAAGCATTACATACCACGATTCCTCCCCTAAAACTGCCGACTTAATATAAGCAATTTTCGATGTTATATCCCACGCCAACTTCATTAGGCTGACTTATGCTTGGCGGTGCGTTTTATGGCGAGCTGCGAGCGCTAATATAGAGGATCCCTCTCGCCTTCATGGGCTTTCCCCCCTTATTCATAGGGTAAATTTATTCCGAAGCGTGGAATTAAAGCTTGTCACGGGAAGAATTTAACACGTCGTGTTTTTCCTACTTCTAAGGAATCTCTCCGTCTTCTCCGATACTTAACGTCACGTTCTGTTTGTAATCGCATCCCATTTGCTGCGTGGGAATGCTTGATAGCGTGTTGGTTCCACTTTCCCCCCAGGGGTGGGCAGAGGAAAAAGCGCGTTTCGTTTGGGAGATGGCGACGACGACGACGACGATAAATAAATATGGAAATCACGTGAGTGAGCCCTTTTTTCAATGTTGCCTGCGGCCTTGAAGGTGAGGGCACGGATGCGCACCGGGATGCTACGACGGCGGATGTTCTCCGGGGGAAAAGATACACTCCGATGGGAATGTATTAACTTATCGACGAGAAAGTGTGGGTAGCGGTGTTTGGGTATCCACGCGACAAATGGATCGATGGAAAAATAAACTCGTTCGAAGTGTGGGGAAACATTGATAACACATCCGAATGAAATATGAGCCTGAATAGCGCAGGAAATAGTTTACCGGTAAAATGGAGCTACAACCCCACTAGAGTGCTATCGGTGTCGCATCCCACGCTGCTGATGATCCGTTGAAATCCGTGAAACCATTAGAGATGATTGCGGTGCCATGTTTTTTGCTTCGTGACGCCCAAGACAAAAGTAGTTTTTGCTCAACCGCTCCTTCAACAGCTGCCAGATTTTCTTTTCCGCTCGCAGACTTCGTAGAGAATAGGAGATTAACATTGTGTTGGCTGCTACGAACGACGAAGTCAATGATGGCCATGAGTGAGGCCCCAAGATGATGGTGCTCATCCTAGAGCGATTTTTGTGCCACGGTTCAGCCTAGGATAACGGCCTTCAGGTGTCTGTTCGTCCTGATTGTATCGTATCGTCTAATAGAAGCTTTTGTGGTTCCCGCGTGGGAAATCATAACAAGACTCGTGTTGAAGGCGTTCTGCGTCGCGGTAGACTTATTTTCCACAAAAAGGACGAAGTAAATGAGTGGCTGTGTACTTTTTTTCTGCTAAGTATCTAGACCGTTCTTTGTTGCGGATGTTTATTTTAAGGTACCCGCATCCTGCTGGTTGCTTCTCTGAGTGGAGAGCAAATACCGGCAGACAGGGAGGGAAGTTTATCTAAGCGAGATGTTGGTTCTGAGTACTAAATTAGTCGTAAGGTTTTTTTTCTTCCTTACTTTCTTATCACAACCGAGAAGCAATGGTTTTAATTGTTTGCGGACATCTTCTCGGTATCGCAAAGTTGGAAATTACTCCTCTTTATTAACGGCTGCGTCTCAGCACTGATGGGAATTAATTTGCATAGTCTCATAAACATTCAAAATGAAAGTGGCCGAGTTCACATTGCTTTATTATTCTTTAACTCAACCAACAAGCGGAACTCTTCCGAGACTGAATAAACTAAAAATTCATCCCCGGAAACTGTTTGTTTGTTATTCCAACATTCAACATTCAATATTTGACGACTCACCAAAGAGGTGTTTTTTCGGCCATTCACCCAAAGTTATTCAATCCATTCAGGCTAACACGAAGCCCGGAAGCTCCCCGGTGGAGGCTAGCACACGTGGTTTCTCTAGCAGGGATGCAGGTATAATAGAATACCCGCCCCGAGGAGCCTATTCCGTGACGGGTATGCAACGTAGAAGTGAAATTTTCTCGTCCTTCTGCACCAAGTGTATGTCGCTCGGGGACATTTTTCTTTCAAGTTGCTTTCGAGTACTACTTTGCTCCATAAACTAGCCAACCGAAGTGTGCTCATTTACCGAAAGCAATCATTCTGGAGAGCACCGTTTTCCCGAACTACAACAGGAGAACAGTTAAGAGCAGCTTGAGGCAACGTTTCGTGTACTCGCATCAAGCAACCCCGACATGTGTACGGCTGTGGGCTTCTCCCATGTGCTAGGTAGTGTAGGTGTTGACAGAGATGCTGAAACACACCCGGCCGAAATAATGAGACCGGAGGGAAACGAGAACTCGTTAATCATAGCGAGTGAGGTGTTCGAAGCTGGAGAAGCTGCACACGGTGGGTGGACCACTACCACTGATGCCGAACCCTCCCACGGCTCGCGCTAATTACAGTAGTGAATGAGTTGTGATTAAAAAACCACTCACCTCACTGAGCAGCTTTCCCTTTCGTGTGCCATTAGGAGCGGTGCTATCCGGGTTTCTGGGCAGGAATTCGAGCTCCGGTCCGTCGGTGTGATGTATGAAAGTGTTTTTATTCTTGTGCTCCAGAAGGTTTATGAATAATAATAGTGAGGAATGAAAGCGGCCGTTGAGAGTAAGGATGGAATGTTTTAGACAAGCGAAACTCATTGCGAAGAGTAAGGAATATTGCAAGCTTTCAAAATCACTTAAGCAGAGTGAGGGTACTAGGATACTCTAATCCATTTAAGAATGAAGTGTGCAGAAGTATGCATCCTCTGTCCGTTCTTCACTGTACGGACTGATACCGGATCAAATTAATCCGATTATAGAGAAGCGAAGGGTCTTAGCTCACAAAAAAAACGAAGCAATCTAATAGATTGCAACAATTTAGACATTCTAAAAGGGGGGTTTTCTCCATCAATTCGATTGGGTCGGCGTTTCCAGAAGAAGCCTCAATCTGCCACATCTCTTTAAAACTCATCTGTCGCAGTCTATGAAAATCGGATTGTAATTTGACAAATCACAATCATTTTTTAAAAGTGCAGTGTGATACATATCAAACTGAAGTTCTATAGTAGACGTAGTACCCCCGTTTCACGTTGGATTTCCGTTATCCATAGTTAATAGTTTCAACATATGCCCCACGATTTTATTTTAGTCTCATCAATGCCCTAGATTAAAGGAAGGGTCGTCGATCCCTTTCAATTGATACCCATATTGATGGGGTTTTGAGAAAATATGTAATTCGCCATTTCGTGGTGGCGGCCATTTTGGTTTTGCATTCTTCATTAATAATTGTGTTCTACTGATCAAGACCTTTCATTTCATATCCATATTGATGAGGGTTTCGGAAAAAATATACAGCGCGGACTCGATTATATAAAGTTTTTGATTTCTTTTCACTGTATATAATCGAATCCTGTATATAATCGAGTCAAAAATTTGTTTCTCTTTATTTGTTTTTGACGTAGAACTACGTATTTCAAAAAGGCTGCCAAATCAGAAAACAGGTCACGTTTTTATGAAATAAAGTTAACGTTAATAACTATTTCCTGGAGGCGATCTGGCGTAGTGGTAACATCCATGCCTCTCACGCTAAAGGTCACGAGTTCAATTCTCACTCCCGACATTCTTCCAAAAATGGAAGTAGAAGTGACGAACCAGCCAAATGAGTTGAAAGTCACTATAATACAGATATAAAAAAAAAACTATTTCCACTGTCTCTAAGGTTTATTTGATATGCTATACATTACAATTCACTAATCTCTAAACAGTTTAAATTCATGAAAACTGGAAGAACTTCTTTTTTCCCATACATTTGTTCTGCCGATTTGTGTGCTAACACTACCCCTATTTTGAATGCTTATAACTCGAACATTTCTTAACAGATCGAAAAGATGTTTGCATCAATTGATAGGAAATATTTCTACGCGTCTATCACAATTAATAAAATGTTATTTTTCATGAGATGAATAGTTGAATAACTTTAAAATGTCAAGCGTTATCTAAACGCCCTAACTTCCAAGTTTTGATTCGCCCGATTTAGGGTTTCCCCAACACAGACTTCAGAATCAATGTATCTTTGGAAATCCGCTTTGCAAATATACATGCAAGTCGGGGGTATTTTTGTTCCCACCGAGCTGTATTTCCCTAACACGGACTTCAAAATTAATGTGCCTGAGGGAATCCGCTTTGCAAATACATGCAGGTCGGGGGTATTTTTTGGTGTTGAGTACATTTGTACTCGCTTGTTGTGCAGACCGGAATGTGTTTCCCTTAAACGTACTGAAAAGCCTGGGAAAATCGTCATTTCAGATACTAGAGGTGAATGAACTTTCGCGGTCCGAGAACTACGTAAACATGAGATGTGCCATAATTTCAGACGAAAATGTAAAATACAATGATCGTTTGACAATTCTCCCGTTCAAATATTTTGGTAGTCCGAGGCATCATATCGAACGTTAAAGAACGTTCATCAAATTTATTTGTAATGTAATGTGGAATCGCACCGCTTCCACGTAAACCAAGCGCCAAACAAGCGTTCGCCATAGCATGCATACAAAGCCATTACATTGGTGGTTTGAAACTACTAGGAATATAAACACTTCTCATCATTTTGCGCTATTCTCAAAAGAAACGCTTCTGTTAATATTACTGGCCTCGAAAAAACTTGCATTACTTTCTCATGCTCGAGAGAAGCACAGCTGTCACCCTTAGTGGAGGAAATTTTGCTACTGGTAAGCGAAACCTAATCACATACAAAATTCCAGAGCGACATTTACTTTCTTGGTGACTAAACAAGCGAAATAAACTCTTTTGTCAATATCAGTAACCTGGAAAACAGTAGCATTGTTTCATTATGATCAAGATTAGCGCAAATGCAATCCTAGTTGAAGGTAGATTTGCGACTGGCCCGCGAACCCAAAATAACTTTTAACATTTCAGTAAGACATTCAAGATGCTTGGTTTTCCCCAAATATTTTTTTGGCGCACAACCTGAACGCCTGCTTCGCCATAACGTCAGTTTAATGCATTGATGCATTCTCAAAGGCACCAACGAAGCCCTTATGATGACGGAAAACAAACAATGTTAACTGTTAGGAAAAAGACTGGATTATGCCACACCGCTTGTACTCTGCTGTAACACCCATCGATGCGAATTCCTTGATGAGTTTGTCAAGAACGACCGCCTTCACCGCCAGCGGGGGGAGCTTGGTTTTGGTTGCTGCCTGGGTAACGACGCTTACATTTTCGATCGACGCCCCGAAGTCGCCTTCTTCGCTGTTGTTCGATGCGGTGTCACACTCGCGAAGGCTCGGTTCAGTGCGAGCGCTTTTCACTGCAAACTATTTCAAAAAGAAAGCGTACAGAACAAAATAACAACGATTTCGTTCTGTGTAAATCCAGTTTTTGACGTTTTAAGAGATGCGAGTGCGAGTAAATTCAAAATACTTTGAAGTAGTACGCACGCCAGATCACACATGATACTAACTGGCATGATGTGTTCACATGGTGTGAGTAGCTGCAGTGCAGTAACTGACTAGGCCGACTCGTATGCTTTCTCGCATCGTATAAACCCGGCTTAAGGGTCACTTTATCCACAGCATGAGCCTCTGAAACAGAGATGCCAGGTTTGAAGACATGTCTTCATTTTCAAGACATTTGACTTACTGCGAAGACATTTGATTTTATAAAGACATATTGAAGACATTTCAGTATAGCGTACGTGAGTTTTTGAGAGATATTATTTCCATGAAAATCTAAATATTGGCCGAAAGTATCGTCATAAGAAGTAGGACATTTGTCTCAGTGTCATTTGCTCGCTTTTTTATCAGTTTTCTTTTGTTCTTAGTAATCAACGGAGACTTTTATCTCGGGTTCATTCGCTAGCCTATTTCAAAGTATTCCAAGCAGAAAATTCGCAAACATATAGAATGAATTCTGGAGAACTTCAAGCGGTCTGAATACATATTGTCTCTAGAAGATATTAGTTCAATTGCGCTCTAAGAATTCTAATGACATTATATTTCTATTATTTTGGGCCTAGAACTCAGAGAACGACCACTTCACAAATCGAAGGTTTTCCGATTACACACCGTTCAATAATTAGTTTTATGGATATGTTTTGAGTTACAACCAAAACTTCAAAGCTGAAATAAACAAATTGAGTTATCACAGTTCAGTTTCTGTGAAAGAACTGGGGTGATATTCACTCAATCAACGGTTTATCAAGTCGATTATCATTTCTAAACTCATAAAATTTAGTTCGCTGCTGCGCAATAAGTCTTTGTTCAAATTTATTGAAATAAACTTAAAAACCTCAAGGTAAGTTCAATTAAATGCGTTATATAACAATACCAAATAGAATAAACATTGAATAAACTTTCAAACTTTGTTCAAATGTAAGTTATGAATTCTAGTTTCCTCCGATATGATGGTGAAGAGATTTGAAGACATTTTTTCGTACCATGTGAAGAAATTTGAGAAAATCACCGGGCATCCCTGTTTTGAAATACCCGGTCATTACACTGAGAGGAATAATTAGTATATATAACAGATTTTTTAGTATTTAATATCAATTCGTGAGTCATTTTGTACCGCCGTACTAGTTATTCGTACATTCTACGCGAGTAAATGGTAAATACAAGTGTCAAAATATACAGCAGAATATCGACTCAACATCGTTCCTGCCTTCGTGATTTCGGGCCAACGCCCAATTTATTCATTGTTGCTGGATGATTGACAAGTTGGTAATGAATATATGCATCGGTATTTTGTTGCCGTTCTCGTCTGGAGAATTTTTTTAGCACAAGAATTGGATTGCACAATGTTTGTACAATGAATAGAGTGGACTGGCTGAAGTCTTATTGAAGAAGTATACGAGGTCTGTTCAAAAAGTAACGCGATACGCGCAGGAATGCACTTTATTTCGAGTTCGAGATTCAGATGAATAAGCGCCAAAGCAAACAGTACCGCAGATATAGTTTTTGAGTCGCATCTCTATTGTTACCGTTTAGAAATTAGTTATTCAATTAATTAAGTTAGATATAGAATTAAATAAATTAGAGTATAGGAAATTTCAAATAAACTAGGATTTAAGTTAGCTATAAATATAATTACACACACATATACTCACACCAAACACATAAACCTGTTGTCGGGCGAAAACGCCATAAAAGCCGTGGATTGCGCAATAGACATTTGATAAGCGACATCCGAAAAAGGGAACGATGGGAAAAGGAAATCATTACTGGGTCTACAATAAAAGCTCTTTATCCAAGGCACAACAAAAGCTATTAAAGTGATCCCGATTATAGAAATTCAAATAAAGCATTTGAAAACTGCAGTTCGACCTGAAAGGACGGAAGGATCAGGTATGGATTTGGATAAAGAGCAAGACCCAGTAGTAACTCTGGACTTTCATTTTTTTCCCATCAGGACCCAATATTTTTGCCCTGAATTCGGATTCCCCGGAAAGAAACGATTTTGAGGAAGATTGCTGCCGTCCACGAAGCTCTGCAGAAACGAGCAACTTGAGTCGCCAACCCTATAGGAACTCTTCGAGCTACGGAAAAGCTCGCGGCACACAGGTTTCGCTCGACAACATCCGGCCGGCCACATCACACTGACATACACACAAATGTAAGTTGAATAAACGAAAAAAAAAGAATATATCTGTGTTTTTACTTGTGAACTGAATCCTTGATTTGTGCCCAAAAAGGGAGTGAGCCGATCTTGAGCCTCCGAGTGTCAAGCTCGAGCTAGCCGAGTTAAAAGAGGCAGTTGAAAGCCCACCCTCAATGGTCCCCGTGGCTTAGACCAGGGATCGAGGACTTTTCTAGGATTAGCCCTTCTGGCTAGTCAGACATAATTAAGAGAGAGTAACACTATATATATATATATATATATATAAATGTTCTGTTCGTTTGTGTACGCGTCAAAAACTCGAAAAGTGCGGAACCGATTGAGCTCAAAGTTGTACACAATATATAATCCACTCCAAGGAGTGTTGTCACGGCATAAAAAATGATCATATGATCAGAGTGTGTTTCTGAAATAAAGCTTCTAATGAAAATCGACTATTCAACAATGAATATGTGTTCTATGGGAAGGAAACATCTTTTTTCCACGTGTTTGACAAAATCATGAACTGAAATTGTGTTTCGAAGTGATTTAAAATTTATCGATTTCCCCCATCTATCTCTCTATATATAAAAATGTTCTGTTCGTTTGTGTACGCGTCAAAAACTTGAAAAGTGCGTAACCGATTGAGCTCAAACTATAATACAATATACAAAACAACCAAACACATCTAGGATTGTTGTTACAACATAAAAAAATGAAAAATTCAACTCAACCATGTAACCACAATGTGCCACAACAAAGCGTGGCAGGGTACAGCTAGTAAATCTATAATTTAACTCAAGGTAGTACTGAGAGAAATCGTATTACATGCTGTGAAAAGTCATTCAACAGTAAATCATATTAGTGATGATGACATATTACATCATATTGTTTACCGATAGAACATTTCATTGAATAACTCACTTTCAAATATGAACTTGCAGAAGTCGTCTTCCCCAGTAACATTCGTTTGTTATTACATGCTGCGGATCATGACACAAACGAGAATGAGAGAACTCTGCGTTTGTTAACACTTAGCGAACCAAAACCTCATGATCGCTTTCGTCGCCGAAAGTTTATTTTATTCTTTACCTCTCGTTCACTTTCCAGAAAATTCCATTATATTGCCTGGATCTTCAGGGATAGCAATTATACGAAAATAATTGTCTAATCCAGTTACATCCCAACCGTAGCATTTTACAACTTTGATCGATTACGGTCAGATCGGGATAAAGTGTTTTTGACCCATATTTTAAGCTTTTTCTCTGCCACCCTGAATACATCAAGTGAAAACGATGGATCACGATTCGCTTTCCTGGTTCGCATCACCATCAATACTCCTAACGACTTTGTCGAACTTAGATTTTTTTGCCTCTCCCCCCAAATGTGGCCAAATCGCAACCCGGAACAAATGTTGCGAGTGAAGGCAAGCGAATAAATACACCCAAGATATCCATTATCGGTCGGGTATTTGCGCAAAGCATTCCCACCAGCAGCAGCAGGTTACCTCCACACCCCACCTGCGTCAATCTTACAAATGTAGTAGTGTATTTGCGTCTTCTGAGAGTGCATCATCCAAGGGTAATGTCGTGCTTTTTTTCGCATTGCTTTCACTTCCCTGAACCGGAAGAGCACCTCGGCGAATCCCGGGAACCCCGGGCTGAGAACATCTGCATCGTTATTGTGAGCACAAAAGCTGCTCCTTCGTCCTCCTCCACGCTCTGCCGAATCGGTGAAGTGCAGATTTTTTTTTATTTTTCCATCCCATCTTCTTCGGCATCTTCGGCTTCGACGCAGCAAATTTTCTCCGCAAATTCGGATGGTGAAAAAAATAGCGATGAAGCCGAACAACTCCCACCGGGGGCGGATGAAAAGTCGCTTAAGCACTTTGTTTTCTTCGATGCGCATTAAAGGAAAAGCAATACGTGACGGGTAACAGAAGAGAATATGGCACAGTTTTTGGCGGGTCGTAAATTGGAGCATAAAACTTTCCGCCAAGCGGGCTGCCAAACCGGAATAGATTGAGGAATTTGATTACGCGTCTGGCCTGCGGCTGGGACCTGTTTGCAACACACCGAACGATGGCGACGGCGATGATTGGGAGAAAAAAATAATCAAACGCGCCGTTTTGTGCGTTTGCAGCCGCCAGCATGAGCGAGAGATTTATGTTATCAACCTTGCTGCGGGGGCCCGATGGGATGTTAACAATATACAGCCCGCAGATGCGTGCCGTGAAAGAGTTACAAATTGGTTCAGCTGTGCGTAGGTGTTCATAAAGGGAAAGTGTGGATCCCATACGGGAATTTTCCTCCTCTTCCAAGTTTTGCACAAAAGTTCCAAATGATTGAATGAATTGTTGCGTGTGAATATGCGTTATTCAGTTTCGACAACTTAATTAAAACTGCCAGGAACATGTTCCCCTTCACTAAAATCTTCCCCGTCCATTTTGTTCGTTGGTGTAAATATTGTAATCTATATTCAAATTACACCAGAATTAGAATTCATATTCCCCAGACCCCAGACCCCAGACCCAGCGACGCGCGCGTATTCGCTTTCTGGCATAATTTTTGGCACTCGGATCCGAGTGTTGATTATGTTTTACTGCTGTCGCCGCCATTAGAGAGATAGCAAAGTGTGTGCGGTAATATATTTTGCGGCACTAGAGGGATCCATAAAGCAAGCAACTGAATCTATGCTGCTCGAGGAGTTCCTAGTGTGGTCTACTTTGTGGTTTCGGTTTTGGCGAGCGAACGAGATCAAGTGCTTTAATGCGTCTGTTTGTGTCATCCGTGGCTCCTGGCGGAAACTCTTTTCAACATTTTTTAATTTTTCATTATCCGCTTCTTCAGTGGACAGAATTTCGATAAAAACTTCAGTCGGTGGATGTTGATGCGATATGAAAAATAAACTCAACAGAGGAGATAGAAGTCAACCGACAAACAGCGGAAACGACAGAGTCAAAGCATTGTCATCTCACATTCAACGATAATCCGCTGAGAGTGACTAAAGTTTAAAACTTTATGAGTAAGAAAAAAAAATCAAGCTACAACAAGTGCCGCAACATTTGCCCCGTTCTAATGTGAAACTTTTGCGCTCAGTTTTGCTGGGGCCCGATTTGCATGCCGAGCGAATACACACAAGTATCCTTCTCTCATCCCGTAATCCCGCCAATGAAGCGTCCGTAGGAGATAGCGATGATAGCACAAATCATATCCGTGGGCAAGCATCCGAGGATCCGGAGCAGTAAAGTTTCGAAAGAGTTGTTCACATCCTATAGCAAATATGAAAATAAACCACTCGTGCTCGATTGCACCGGATGTTTTCGGAATCATGCGCTGCATGAGTGAGCACGTGCCCTCGTGCCAAATGAGTGTTGTTTATGTGCATGCGATTTTCCCTAAGACACAGCCTGCAGAAATGGTTCATCATTGTCGCACTTTCGTGTGAAGGTTAGGTTCGGCTTTCGGTTTCCGACCATCTTCCAACCGTAGCAGCCTCGAAACCAAGGAGGAAGGATCTTTGTTCGCCATGAAGCACACTACTCGCGGCGGTGGCCTTCTTAGCGATTTGAATTTCAAATGAGATTTAGCACGGAATCGCAAATATTTGCGAAAAGCTTCGTTAATGATATGCGGTATCGAGGCGCGTTTGAAGACGATCGAAATGTGTCATCTTGAAAGATGGACGCTTTGATGATTCATTCTGATTCTGGGATTTGCATTATCATCTATCATCATGGACATTTCGTGGGCAATATCTTTAAATCATAGCATACATGCGATTATTGGAGGGTAAAGTTATTCGTAGCTCATGTCCATCGAATCCAATGTGATCCCATATCTTATTTTTCAATGACACTACCGCGACGTCACGGTCTTAACGTACACTCTTCGAAAAAATGGTACACATGACTAATTTTTTGAAAGGTACTACCAATTATTGGTGATTTTCTGCCGGAAGAAATATTCGTACATTATAAGGCGATGAAAATGGTAAAAAAGAAGACTCACTCATATTACCTAGTATGGTAATATGAGTGAGTCTTTTTTATGAGTTCAGAATACATATCTAATTTGTAATGACCCTAATATGATTTTTAAACATCAAAAATTTCTTCATTGTCGATTTTGGTACTTGATTCCATGCGAAACATTTTTCTTTTGTTATAAAACCTAGTTCGAAAATAGTGTGTCCCATTGATGCTTGCTTCTTAGCATTATGCTAAGGATTATGTGATCAAAATAATGAGATTTTCATACTGTAAAGCGACTGTTGTGATGCAAAGACAATGTAGACGAATGTATCACAACCTTCTTGATGCTGTTATTCGGTTATTCGTTTTTTTTTGTCGTACCATGCTTGAAACAATTTTACGTCTCAATCAATGGAATCAATCAATCATCGCAATCAGGGCTCGACATAGCCATAGTCAACTGAGGATAGTCAGCTGACTATCTGACTGACTATATCCGTATTCAGTCGGAAATGACTTGTGGTTTACTCACGTAGTTTCTCCGCCAAAACAACTAGACAGTCAGTCGGGCGTTTAGCCGCTATTTCCCTCCGCCGACTCGACTATATCCTCTTTCTCTTCTTCTCTCTCCTCTCTCCCTTCTTTCTGAAATGTTAAAGCGGAAGGGTGATCAAAAGAGTTAGAATGAATTCTGCACTCTCTTAATAATTTTAGAAGTATTCAGCTACTAGGGGAAGGGTGGTAAAGACGGACACCCTAAGTAAAAGTTGATTCTGGAAATGGGACTATGTCCAACCGGAATATATGGGGGTAAAATGAAAACCTAAACATGAGAGCATGCAGTAAAAAATGGAAGATTTCGAATGCTTATTTCTCAAACATATTTCTACGCATCTATCGCAATTATTAAAATGTTATTTTTCATTAGATAAACAATTGAATAACTGTAAAATGTTAAGCGTTATCTAAACGCCATAACTGCCTCGTTTTGATTGGCCCGATTTACGGTTTCCCCAACACAGACTTCAAAACCACGCAGCCTTGAGGAAATCGGCACTGCAATCACATGCAAGTTGGGGGTATTTTTGTTCCGACTGAGGTTGTGTTGGTCTGACATACAAATGGAACACAAATTTCAGCATTGCTCGAGAATTAATCCAGCAAATGGAACCAAATTTGGCATGTGAGGGTTTCAGGGTGGGACACGAAACGCTTCTATGTTGAATAGACACTCCTCTTCTCTCTCTCTCTGAGGAGGGGAGGGGGGGGAACTGCCATACAAATGGAGCATACATTTCTGCATAATTCAAGAACTGATCAAGCAAACGGGACCAAATTAAACATGTGGAGGTTTTTTTAGGGGGCAAGAAACAATTCTAAGGTGGTTCAACACTCCTCCACCTTTCTACGGGGGGGCTGCCATAGAAATGAAACACAAATTTCTGCATAACTCGAGAACTACAGAACTAATCAAGCAAATGGAACAACCTTTGGCATTTGGAGGTTTTAGGGATTGATAAACGTTTCTATGGTAGCTCGACACTCCTCCCCCTCTTTAAAGGGGAGCCCCCATACATATAAATTTTTGGCGGGACGAAGTTTGCCGGGTCAGCTAGCAATAAAATAAAATTAAATGAAATAGCTTAATTTTGTGTTAATACTACATTCAGAGTTGCTCACAATAGACTATGCTTAGCTAGATTCCTTAGGCTGGTTCCATGTTTCCATACAAAACGAGATGAGAACGACATCGGTAATAATTGTTACCATCTATACGGAACACGCAGCTAAAATTGGAAATGACAAGAAGACGATCCCATCATATCTTTCATCCGCACCATCGCGTAACAATGCCTTAACAAAGAAGCCACAATTCGGGCCAATTCGATGACGGAAGCCTGCCGAGCAGGCGTGAAACAAAAGACGGTTCCGTTCACTGTCTGAGTCCTTCGTTTATCATGATCTGGCGGAGATTATGATGACAAAAGAGGCAGCAGACGCTGTTCCTGCCGTCGGGAAACCATTACCATAAATTATGATAATGCAAGTGGCGTTATCACGCGCTCGCTACGAAAAGAGTCGCGTCCTTTGGGGTGATGGGGTGCACAGGAAAAATGAACTAGCCACTTGGGGGGGGGGGTACCCTTACACCTAGTTTATCTGCATTTTATGCAATCTCAGTGAGCGACCCGGAAAATTAACCGTTGCATTTTAGGGCAACATTTTCCGAAGTGGAATGGAAGAAACGGCGAACGGAACGAATTTTCCGCGGACAAGAGGATACAAATCGTTGATCACGTCGAGAGACATGTGTAACTCAATAAATTTCAATATTTTTTTGCGATGCTGCACTAGGATTGTGTTCAGCAGCATGCCTCGGAGGTTGTTATAAATGATAAATGATAGACGCGTTCAGCACGTAATACTCGAGTACCATGAATTTATTAGAAACGTCTGCTTGTCAACGGCAATCGCGACATTTAGATGATGAGTTGACTCGGCCCGCTATGTGTTCTACTTTTATTCGAGCAAATCAACGTTTGCATTAACTATCCGGAAACGGAGTTGGAACCGAAATACGGCATTGTGGCATTCCGAGTTTCGACTGCATTATGTCTGCCCGACATTTTAATTGCCCACCGCAATCCGTAGCCCATCTGTTGTGGCAATTACATGGTTGCTTGAAGCTTGAGTGGTTCCACTGCATTGTGGAGAGAAAATGGTAATGCACATCCCTCCATGGATTCGTGGTTGTCCCTGTTAAATGGGCCACTTTGGCTTTTTTTATTCTCTGCAGAGTACTTATCGCCGCTTCCGTCCGCTAGATGGAGCGGAATGACGGGGAGATTTTTTTTGGAAGTGTGTCAAAAATAAAATTTTCCCCTGATGGTTTGAGTGAAGTGCGGCATTTAGCAAATTACACTCAGCTTTCAAAAGCTCCATTGTGTTAATGTGGAAGTTGGGCTGACTCCATCGAAATCGGGTAGGGAGCGGAGCAACGACCGACCGAGGATAGGGATCGGTGTCGTGCCAAATGGAGGGTAATAATAACCAACGCGGTTTATTAGCCATAACCGTGTGGAAACTTTGTCCCGAGAATGTAAATTTATATGGATTGCAGGAGACTGATAAAGCTTATCGGGGCGTTATCGACGGTCTGTTGCACAGAAATATTGTCGTCGTCGTCGTCGTCGTGTTCGAAGTGCTGTCGTGAGAGATCATCCGGCACCGATGGGGTTTTTGGAACGTTGAAAAAGGCTATCATTCTTTACGGCGTATAATACGAAATTGAAAAAAAAAATAATATCGTATGATTCGATGTCCTACGAGTGGAAACATTGCTTGTGATTTGTCCGGAGTTGCGTTTGTACTTGGGGGGTAAATGGTATAAAACATTCCGATGTTGTTTATTACCTTTCGCGTGGATTACGTGTCCGATAGACATCACAATATTGAAGAACTGTCAACGGAAGCAAACATAATAAAAAACCATGGAGGGATAGATTTCTGATATGAAAATTGCTTGTATTCTAGATGGAAAAAAGATGTGTGGGTAATGTCGGGAACATAATCGAAGAGACGTAGGACTACACCAAAGGCGATCAATTTAAATATTATACATTGTTTTATTTTAGGTTTTTTCGTTTTTTCCTCATTATGCGTGAAGTAATCTACCCGGAAAATAAATTAGTTAACTCAAAAATTATCATATTGGTGGTTCTGTAAAGAACCTTCGGGTCATTGACGTGGGTTTTGCTGGATCAAAACTTTGGTGCTGTCGATAGTGTTGCCGGATGATGGCTTTTGCGCTGGCGTTGGCGTTCCTGGATTCATTTTTCGTTGGATTCTGGCGATTTTTTATTTTTTCCTACACAATTTCTCAATATAGAGGCTTGCTCTATGCAGAACTCGTGATGAATGACGAAATGACGATTCCGTCAGATGGTGTTTTTGGCGTATGCAAATATGTTGCTACCATAATTACCCTGAAAACTTGCCATTCTGCTGAAAAGGGATTCATGCCGCCGCTGTCGTCCTGTCGCTAGATGGAATGAAGCGATTATATATTGTTCTACCAGCACCATTATTCCACATTGCGATGCGATGTATCAGTCGAATAATATTGCGTCGCGGTATGAGTAGGATCGATAACTCATCATTTTAATCAAATTGTACTAATTGTTGTTATTTTTAATACTGCCTGAAATGCAAGCTTTCTCATTAAAATTCAATATAAAGTACGACCAAATTGTTATCACATTATTGTTCAATTCTCATTAAATTGTGATCAACTTTCAAAATATAAATTAATAATAACAATAGTTTAATCAATTGCCATAATGTTACCATTGAAAACCGAAGAAAATCTAATCAAACTGCCACCATCAATGAAATTGTTTTCGTATTATTTACATCATTTCATCGTATTCTGATCAAAATAACATTGACTATCCAGCGAAAGCAAATCCTGACTGTACTCAAGCATCAACAAATCATCGACGAAATGTAATCAAATTAATTAAAAATAATGAGATTCCGCAGTACTTTCTCCTTTCTCTGAGATAGTGCAATAAAGCATCCCATATGTGATGTTCAATTAGAGTTAAGTTCGACAATTCCATATGTCCCACAATGCAGGGTCCTGCTACCGCCTACCTCTTCCTATGTACTCGGTGCCAACCAGGGTTGCCATAATAAAATCTATGTTTTTGGTCTCAAAAAATATTTTTATCTTTGTTTTTTCTCAAAAAATCTGTATTAACTCTTTACGGTGGTTTCAGCCACCCCAGCAAAGAAGTATACTAATATTATAATTCATAACACAATTTATCAGTTCAAACTTTTCCTAAACGAAGCTATATGTCTTGTGAACTTATTTACGAAACAAAACCATGCTACTAGGGATGATGGATAACGGTACTCAGTATAAACAAAAATTTCCATCCGTGCTTAAGGAAAGGATTAATGGAAAACTCCATGTAATGCGGCACTCTGAAGATGTAAAGAGCATTGTTCTGTATGTTCAAACAGATCATTGTTCTGTATGTTCAACTAGAAAAATAAAAGGTGAAAGACGCCAAACTTATTATTTTTGTGTTACATACGAATGATATCACACGAAAAAGAATTATAGCAAATATTTTTAAAACATGGACATAAAAACATTGTTTAGTAAATACAATGTTTTTATGTCCATGTTTTAAAAATATTTGCTATAATCATCATCATATAAAATCAGAAGTTTTCAAAACATAAAGGAATCTTGTTCATCCTTCATAATCTCACATCACAGCTTATTCGTGTAAAAATAATTACGACCAGTACGACACACATGTCGAAATTTAATACGACCGCAAAGGATTAATTTTATAAGTTCAATCTTGAAGCATAATCTTAGCATTAGTATCATTGATTGGCATAGTTATTATGAATTTGACGATGGTATCCACGTAAATATTCGTATTCACTGTGCTTTAGTAGAAAAAATGGTATTTATTTATTGAAAGTCTAGCCGATGACGCAGATTTTTGCATTTTTTCGCCTTAGATTGAATATGAGAAAGCAGTACTCAACGCTACATGTGAATGATATAATGGCTCTCATTCAGACTGATTGGAATGATATGTGAATAAAATTGGTGAGTTAGGAAAAAATATTATTGAGATCAAGCCATAAATAATATTGGCCCGTTATTTTGAAAAATCTGCAAATCTGTATAAAAACCAGAAAAATCTGGAAACTGTATCTACAGATTCTTGGTTTCAAAAAGTATGAAAAATCTATATAAATACAGATTATTCTGTAGATATGGTAACCCTGGTGCCAACATCTCAGGGTTAGAAACTTTAAAAGTGTCTGCATTTGAGCTGGCAGAGCTGCCAGCAGGATAAAAAATGGGTTCAAAGCCGCATACATCTCAGCTGTTTTGTTCTCGATATGTTGGTACCAAAAACATGGCAATAAGGTACATATCGAGGTGGAGCAGTAGGCGAAGTCTGTATTGGCAAGTAGAATATCGTGTCGTAATTATTTGCATTCAATATCAATATTCTGATGGAATCATTAAACTGTTTGTTTTTAAACAGATGACAATTGTATTGTGGCTTATTTCGTTTATTTATGTGGTAAAAAGGAAACATCGAAACATCAACTTCAAAACGTTAAAATAATGAAACTTCGTTTGTTTCTATGAACGTGGGGGAATGAAAATGGCACATGGAAATAACACTTTTATACGTCTTTTTCGACGTGATTTCACAAATATTCACTGCACGCTATCACTTTAGCCTCATATTCAGCGGGACCTCTAAAAAAATGTACGTTTTTAATTGATAAATTACTTCCTGAAAACAGCGGATAGATGCGGGGGACATTTAAAGATAAACATATCGACTGACGTCACTATTTGAGAAATAGTTATGGCAGCGCAGTTACTGTTTATTTTTATTATAATATAAAGTTGTCTTCGAAAAGAATTTTCGTATGATATTTTTTCACTATCTGAATAAAGTGTTTTAACATTTAAATCGACTTCCAATTTGATACAGAAAATTTTCAATCATAATTTTATTTTTAAAAACGTGTTCATCCAACCTGAAAATCACACATCACATATCCCTACCCGAGGATAGTATATTTAACTCGATAACGTAAGTAAACTTGTCATATCTGAAGACTGGTGAGGAAAGCGCGCATTAACCTTTTTTATTATTGCCATAAGGCAATACGGAAGGGAGAGATTTGATATAATTCTTATCTGTGCATTTTGGCCGGGAAAATATATCCGATTTTATTATTTCTACCGTAAATGACTATAGATTGGTAGGATTTACCAAAAACTTCGTTATATTTACTAATTATTTATCTCACTGTATGCACGCATGCAATACTATAATGGCAGTATGGCAACCCGAGTAAAAATATTAGTTTTGAATTTTTAACATTTTTGTCCTCGTCCTTTCAAGTAGAAACTTTTATTGAAATTACTTCCAAAGGATCATTTATATCACCTAACAAAATAGAAAAACAGCCGAAGCTCAGTTTAATTCTATGATCGATCATAGAATGAAACGAGAAAAAGTTCTTTTTCCCAAACAGTAGTTCGATTGGAATCCATCCGACTCAATGTGCATCTTACTTTCATCTATGTCATAGCAACAATCTTCCGGTGTAATTCACCGAAAACGATTGCATTGTGGATCCTTCCTCGGTACTAAATTATTATGTGCTGACCGAAAGGTTCCATTCTATGGTCCCAATCCTACCTCGGTGCACTATTGGCAATAGTTTCTTGTACTTACCTGAAACAATTCCAACATTTCATTGGGCATCCTGGAGGTACACAGTTCAGCGTCCAATAAACCGGAATAAGATCTCAAACTCAGACAATTTTCTGCTTGCATTGCCTGACCATTGCAGCCATTTGGGTGAACCCCGGTAGTCTGTCATCAGAACGAGAAAACATGTTATTCCCCATATTGGAATCGGTTCTTTGATGGGATGTAGACCTTCGGGCTAACTTGCAAACCGGAAAAGCCACTGACGTGTGTGAGCATGTACACATATACCGGTGCGCATATATCTACAAGTTTATGGAACCAGATTGCTATAACACCATGTTTGTGGTTTTTCCCGATCCTGTTTCCGGCTTGGAACCCATACTATGAATATTCAATTACTTTGATCACGACCGCAGTAACCGCAGTCTGCGGCATGTTTGCTTTTCGTTTCTTCCCCTTGTCGAGGACCATCTAAAACATAGTAATTTCGTAAGAAATCATCTCATTGAAATCTTGACCATTCCAGCATTCCGGAATTTATGTCCTAGAATGGATGCTAATGCTAAAACTTTCAGCCACCCTGGTGGCTTTCGAGATAAGCACGAGTTACTTTTAACCATCAACCACCGTACCGGAAGCTGTAGTTGAAGGCAAAGCAAGAAAGGAAGGAACTATTGATACTGCTTCTGCCAAGTGGATTTGAAGCAAGCCAAGTGGGTGTGTGTGGGTGTGTGCTTGTGTGCTTGTGTACATAATATGTTCCCGACTCAGTACTCTCCGGCGAGAGAAATACGTTCGTTTGGATGTCAGCTTCCGACACATGGATGAATATGAATGATGGATGGTTCAATATTTGCAACTTTTATTGCTGACTATTCTGGAATTTAAATGCAACCCACCACAGCGTGGCTTGCAGCAACTTGGGCTGTGCTGTTCATTCTCTGTTAAAACGGCAGCATCTAATGTGTGTTCCTTCGAACTGAAATTTACATAATTTGCATCGATGTAACTTCTCGAAAGCGTATTTCCGCAGAAACGGAGAGTATTATGCGTAGCATGTTAATAAATATGTCGACAACATCTGGGAGGTGCACAACTAAATTCTCGTTGTTTTGACGTGATCACTACCGTCTAGATTGCGAATGTTTATATCTCGAGCATTTCTTGATAGATCGCAAAGATGTTCGCATCAATTGATAGGAAATATTTCTACGCATCAACGCACAATGAATAACATTCAATTTTTCTCAAGATAAACAATTGAATAATTGTGAAATGTCAAACATCATCCAAACGCGTTAAGTGCCACGTTTTGATTGGTCCAATTTGTGCTCCTCAAATGGTACCGACCAAAAGGAGCAATCATGCACATCCGGGGCACAAATTAATCATTCAAAATTTTCTGGCTTTTTGCCAGAGCTCGAATACCGTTATAGCGTACAATTTTTGGATGAAACGTATCAATCGGATTCGATGCCGTTCCTCAGTGAAGATTTCGTTCGGGTTTAAAACCTAATAATAATTGATACCACCTTGGTCACATCAAATCACAGCATAACTTTGGCAGCGTAAATTTTTGGCCGAGCCGACGACATAGAAGCATAACCACGTAGTCCCTGTGACTTTTTTTTCTTTGGTTTGCTGTAATGAATCCGGTTTTCATCACCCATACCGATGCGATGAAGAAAATCTTTCTTTTATGCTGCTAGAGCTCAACGTTCCTTAGCTTCAAATCTTAAGGAGCCCAAGCTCATTGCTTCTCAATCATTCCTTACACTCGCAATTGCTTGGAAACGGTTTGGTGGGTAAATCTTTTTGCTCTTCTCTTCTTGCACGTGTGCTCATCAAACGATGCCTTCAATTCAGCATTTTAGATGGGTATGTTTCGAAGAACTCGAAGTGCCCGCTCAGAGATCTTTACCAAGAGAATTATGCAGCATTCATCCGATAAGTTCAAAAATAACAAACTGAAATAACTACTTCAAAGTGCCTCGCCGATACCAATGAATCAAATCCCACACCGGTTTCCTTCCGGTGAACAAATTTGAAGACGCATTCATCGCCGTCGAAAGACTTCATGCATATTTGTCACCATTTGTCTCAACCAAGATTGATTCACTCCACACTCAAACATTACCCTCATTCAGGCTCTGATGCAAAGTCATCACTAGCAATGAATACAAACATTACCCCTCGTTTGTTTACTCAACCTAATTGATGTTTTCCCCGAATTCAACGACGATGTTGCCATCTAGGTCTGAATGTGTGTCATCCAGTCGAAGCGGTGGGAAAACGTATCTCGAGTGCACTTCATGTTTCTATCAGGACCGAGCATATTTGATGACTGCATTATACGCAATAACAGCAGAAGCAGCATAATCATAATCCCCATCCCCTCTCGTTGCGCCCTTGATTACTTGAGAAGTAGACTCCCCAACAAGAAACCTCTGCAATCTGCTCGTTTACTACGTGTGTCTGTCGCTAGTTCGAGTAAACCAATTTCCGGACTCGAAGCAGCATTAGCATGGATTCAGCGCCATCATCATCGTCATAATCGGTTTGATTCTGTATCCGAGATATTGATACCCTTTGGCGTTTTCCCTCGCGTTTCGCAACAATGTGGTTCCGGTGCTATTGTGTGTGCACGAACCAGCACTTTTGTGTATTTGCGAGCACGCGCGCGCTCCCATGAGTGCCATCGATGACAACGATAGCCGATGGAAGCGAGCCGACGACATAAATAAGAGCAACTTTTCGCTGCCGTCAGCCAATTGTGGTCAGCTTGACACAAATTTTACCGTGAGAGGGAAGGGGTGGCCGGGATACGGTTTAGCCCAACATGGTGGAAGACGACCGACGATGTAATATCACTATAGCTTTCAAGGTGGCGTGATGACTATTTAGCTCCATACCAACGCTCGGGAAGGATTAAACCCGGCTTCAAAATTTAAAGAACTATTTCTAGGACCGTTTATTTATACGGTGGTTAAAAACAAAATCAAACGCTATGATTTGTATATTCCAACCGTTTTGTAATAAAATTATAGTGTCCTGTCACGGTCGCCATGTACAGTTCTGTACTGTACTGTTCTGGGATGCGTTTCTTTCGTATCATGATAATGTACGAACTGTTAGGTGGTTGGAATAATTCTGTCATCGTTGAAGTACCACGGTTCAATTTCGAATTCTTTAATGCTTTTTCTTAACTTACCAACTAACTTAGGTTTATGCTTACATGTTCTCATTTTCTGTCCCAAACTCAAGCCACCAACGATGTTTTTTAGAATCAGTTAATGTTAACCATGTGGTTGACAAACAAATGCGAGTTGCAGCGTGGGCATGACGCGCACGCTGTTTGCGTATGTTTATGTAAATACGGAGAGGTTGTCGGAGAGGCTTCGACCTTGTGTTTTATGGCCTAGTGAAGAATGACTGCTAAGCAGTAAATTTGGGTGTGCATAAATTAAATAAGTGCACGTAATTCTAGGAAAGAAGAAGAGTGAGTAGGGATGTATAGTCCGGATATATAATTTCTGTCCCAAGTGTATTCCGTTTCAGCGAGTTCCTTGGGAGTATGTTTTTGACAATCATCAGCAATGGTGGATGCAAGGCGCCTAGAAGTATATCCTAAGATGGGCCAACTTGCTTAAACCACTCTGCAGCCATCTTGGAAGTCTACTGTGTTTTGATTGTGAACAAAACACAACACGCTTGTGCCCAAGCTCGCTCGTGATAAGTCTGTCTCTTTCACACTTCAAGCACATAATTCCCCTTCTGCTTTCTTCCGTACTGTTTTCATTCACCGCTCCCCTAACCAACCTAGTGACGAAACGGCCTCACCTTAGGACATACTTCTAGGCGCCTTGGGTGTATGTGCTGTGTCAAAAGTACGCAGAATAAGAAGGTAGCCATCCTCCCTGCTTTGTTCATATAGTGACAGGCAAAGAAAAAAAGCAAAAAATAGTAATAAAGCATCGATTGAATCCATAGAAATTCGAACATTTTTTTATTTTGTTTCCAATTGTAACATGAGAACTTTCTCAAAATATGTTTCGAAATGATGAAATAGTAGTTTACTTAATCATTTTAAAATTTAAAACAGTAAAATCATCGCACCTTTATTATAAAAATAATGCAAAAACCGATGAACAAATGTGTGGAGAGGTTATATCAGAGCAGTATGGAATGGTAGCGGAACGTTTCGAAAAATCCAAGGAGCGATAGCATGGAATAGCTGAAAACATCTTCGATTAGTTTATCTCATCACAATTTATATAAAACACATTTACCTCCAGTACGAAAGTTAAAACATCGGTTAAAACAGTATCCCCGAAAGAACCCGGCGAAAATGAAGCGAACAAAAAAATGTTTCCACAATTTGATGGTCGGAAACGGTGGAAAGTTATCCGGCTTTCTTCAAAACATTGCGGGACGTGGCACTTCGATATTTTGCTGAAGTAAACAAAAACTATTCAGTAAGAAATCGATAAAACATCTCATAAAACCTTACCTGCAGTAAAAATGCGGTACACTATCGTGTTTATCGTCGGCTCAACTTGCGATTTTGTCACTTTTCATGATTCTTAGAACTCTTAAAATCAAGAAATATTGAGAAAACTTCAGAATTTCGAATAAATTGAGGATTTTTTATTACTAACTTCTTTGTGTGTGTAACACATGCGCTCTTCGTGTGCATACACAGGAAATTTCCCCTACCTTCTTTTCTACGTATATTGCTATTCGTTTCGTGAGCAGGGATGCCAGGTGATTTTTTCAAATGACTCCACATGGTACAACATTTTTTTTTCAAATGTCTTCACAATAATATCAGAGGAAACTAGAATTCATTACTTACTTTTCAACAAATATAAATAGCCTATTCAATGTTTATTCTAATTGACAATATTATATAACGCATTTTATTAATTTTACCCTGAATATTTGAAGTTCAATTCAATAAATGGGAACAAAGAATATATTGTGCAACTGTGAACAAAATTTTACAAGCTTAGAAATGATACAGATTTGATAAACCGTTGATTGAGTGGATATAGTCCCAGTTCTTCCACAAAAACGGAACTGTGATAACCATATTCATAAAACTTTTATTATTGAAACGGTATGTAACTGGAAAACTTTCGATTTGTGAAGTGGTCGTTTGAAAGATCTAGCTTAATCTATTGTATAGTATAAGCCCAAAATACTGGGCCATATGAATAAAAACAAAATTCAGCTTAACTTTACTTCAATCGAGCAGTCGAGCAGTGAGATTAAGTTTTTTCTACGTTTAGTATGAAAAAAGTAATAACTGAGTATTTATTTTTCGAAAATGGATGTTTAGCTGATTTCGTATGAATAAAACAGCATTTATCAAGTATTTACTTCGTAATTATCAAGTGTGCTCATGAGCATACTTTGGATCTGAAAGCACATTCATTCGTTTTGATGTCATATCCGATTTATGTTTAACGCTGCTTTCTTGCGCTTAAAGTTAAACAAGTTAAACAATCCGCATTGATGGCATTGAGTTTCGTTTACTAGTTTAGGGGAGCGTCAAAAAATCGATTGATTTTCAGGCGGAATCAACACGTTTTTAAAATTTAAATTATTAATGAAAAATAACCCTTCCGTACCAAATTTGAATTCTATGTAAATGAAAAACACTTTTTGCAAGTGGTGAAAAAAATCTTGTACGAAAATTGTTTGTGAAGCCAACTTTACATTGTAATGAAAAGTTTCAGTAACAATGTTGGAAATGTATAGACAAAGGGTTAAATAAAAGTCGTAAATATGTGTTTTATGTAATTAAATAACATGATGTAAAAATTTTCATTCAAATTTTAACATTTGAAAACTGGCTTCGTGTCTTCTAATCTGATAGATGTTACACTACCGAGATTGGGACCCAAAATATGGTTCCTAATTGAAAGTCGCCACCAGACGTCGACACTATTCCTTTGTCATCGCGAATACACGCTTTGTCCCAAAAAAACGTTTTGAAACCTAACCTAAACAATCAGTTGACAGATGTTTGACAAAGTAAAAACTATGTTCGAATTCGAACATGCGTTAAAATGAAATTAGTAAAGTAAACTTTTATTCCTACGGATTCAAGTAAATACTAGGAAGGTTTACTTTACTTGAAAACGGGCAGAATAAGTTTTTTTTATTCTTACGACCTACTATGTCAAAATCATTCGAATTCGTGAGCACAATTGAAGTAATAGTCGAGACAAAAACCCTACTTCGTTGACGGTATTTTCAGTCAATAGTGAGAATTTCATGGAAATAATATCTCTCAAAAACACACGCACGCTATCATACTGAAATGTCTCCACATATTTCTCTGCTCACGAACAGAGATGCCAGGTTTGAGGCTTTTCTTTGATCTAATTGATTCCAGATGTCACGGAATTACAAAAAGAGACTGGTCAGACAACGTTGGAGGAAGGTGGAGCTTGAAAGAGCAACTCAGGCCATCAAAAACGGATTTTCATTGACCAACAAAAAGAAAGTGTTTGAAAATGCTCGAACAACAGTGAAAAGACTCATGCATAATTCGAGATGATGTCAATCCAATTTTTCTGGTCTGGAATCTGGTATCGATTCCAAAACAGAGTTACTGATTGTAACATTATGCCAAAATACTTTACATAAACAAAAATATGTTAAATATGAAACACACACTGGACCATCTCTTTTATTATATGATATATTTGGTAGTTTGAAGCTCGATATAATGATTAAACATTATTGATTGAGAGAAAACAAGTATAGCTCAGTATTCGATGTGACATTTTTGATTTAGACCGTATTGGTTTGGAAATATTAGGCGATTTGCTTAGGGGGTCCAAATTCCCCGTTTTTCCTTCATTTAGTTCAGCAAAAAAATTACGTTTACTTCAAATTCTTGAGAACATTAAGCGGTCTGAATACATTTTGTCTCTAGAAGACATTAGTTCATTAGCGCTCGAGAATTCAAATGATAGTGACTTTGTATTTTGATTATTTTGCGGCCTATACTATACAATAGATTAACTTAGATTTTTCAAACGACCACTCCATAAATCGAAGATTTCCCGGTTACACACCACTTCAATAATAAGTTTTATGGATATGGATTAAGTTACAACCAAAACTTCAAAGCAGAAATAAACAAATAGAATTTATTACAGTTCCGTTTTTGCGGAAAAACTGGGACGATATTCACTCAATCAAACCAGTTATCATTTCTTACCTCATAAAATTTAGTTCGCAGTTGCGGAAGAATGTCTTTTTTCACATTTATTGAAATAAACTTCAAAACCTCTCGTAATTTTAAAGAAATGCGCTATATAGCAATGCCAATTAGAATGAACATTGATTAAGCTATCAAAAAAGCAAACCTAAACATATTTGCATTAATATTGACTCCAAACAATTAACAATGCGTGAGCCCCACGCGAGCCCTAGCTTTATGCTGCTAACGCTGAATTTGTGTTGCTTGGGATAGGGTTGCGAAGGCCCCGCATATTACCCAGTTAACGTTAAATCGCGTAACTTGGCATATTCTGAGTTGCATAAAAATTGGGATCGCTTCACACTCATATACCTAGTGTAGTCATATATTCTGGTACACGGAATATTGGCCACAAATATTTCTATAAAATTTCATTCAAAGTTTTATTCAGCTACTCAACAGCTACAAATTACACAAACAAGCTCTATTTGCGTTTCAGACGAATTTTGATCGAGGAATGTCTCTAATTCTTCGTCTTCAAACTTTTTTGGATCACCCGGGCGCTTTTTGTCTTGAACACTAAAATCAATAAACAAAAAATAGATTCCTTCCAGCTTTCTCCAGTTTTTTTTTGAATCTTCCCAACTATTTGAAAAGTTTGGTTGGCATCTCTGTGTGTGACCATTGTATATAGCGAGTATAAAGCTAAGGTTACTTTGGATCGGAGTACGCACGAAATTTGGTTGTACGAAGAGAAACAAACAATTTTGTTCGATAGAAGCTGACGAATTCGAACGAAGCAAGGGGGAAGCTATATAACCACACCAATACAACTCAATGTGGTTGTTTACTTTCACTATTACTTACAATTTGTACGACCACTTTTCTGCATTCAGTGTCACCGTTGCCTAAGAAAGTAAAAAATTTGTGTTTTTATTTTGCACGTACAGTTAATAGCAAAATTAAGTATACACCCCGTGTTGGTTTGTTATGTTTGAGTTTTTCGGGGTTAAAAAGTAAATAATTAAAAGGACTTATATTCATTGTAAAATTAATCCTTTTCCCTCTCATGTAGTGATAAAAAAAATGGTTACACTTCTACTTCATGTTTCACAAACAAACAAAAATACTTCAATTCAGACGTTGCAAAATTGTGTACAGTTAAAGTTTTTCTTAAAAAGAAAGTTGAAATCAGTTCATAAATGGTAACAGATAAAAAAAAATCAATCTCCTAGTATTTGGTATGGCTCCCTTCGGCTTCCAGCAATGTCTGTAAGGCGAGATTGTCGGTCACTGTAAACGGAATGCACTCCCAGATCTCCTTAATCGTCGTTTCGACATTTATTGATTCCTTACCATAGATGCTCAATAGTGTTCAAATCCGGTGATTGTGGAGGTGTTTTGAGTTCATTGGAACATTATGGAGTAGGCACTCCCGCACGATGAGATCAGCTTGCTTCGGATCAATATCCTGTTGCAAGAAGTAATCACAAAAAAGACCCAATTTCTAGTCTTCATTAGTTTCAAGTAGTCAATTTAGGAATGTTTGTTTTAGGGTTCTTTCGAAATGTTCGCACAATTACTCGTTTATCATCAGAAGACAGGATACATTTCTCGGAAGATTTTCCTTGATTCCATCGTATTTCCACTTGTTTATTATTTTCTTTGATGTATAGTGGGTTCTTCCGAGTATAGCTGCTATTTCCTGCATTTTCTTTCCACGACAATTCATATTTATTATCATTGTACGTGTAGCAATATCTATTTCTCTCCTCCAACTTGCTATTTTGATAAAAACTTTTTCAAACATCAATAAAAAACAAAAACCAAAACTGCCCAAGCAGTGGTTAAGTGTTGACACCAATTACTGACGAAAAAAAGTACGCTGATTCTTACTTACAATTTGCGATGCCTAGAATAGAGAATATTCTGGAATAGGAAAAAGTCTCTTGCCCAAAAAAGTGACAAACGTCCCCTTCGAACCAAAACTTGCAATACGCTAAATGATTATGGACAACGAATGAAAGAACTAGTGGGAATTATAGTCATATTGTTGATATTTTCTAAGAAATCAACGAATTATTGATTTTTGGGTGTGTGAGACAGGTGCGCGAGTGTAGGAGGGTTAAAATTGAAAATAAAACATAATTATGAAATATGTTAGAGGATAAAATAATTCAAAATTTTACATATTTTTTTTTGTTTGAGAAAGAAAGTGTATTTTTATAATATTCGGAACAGCCTCCATGGCGATTTTACTTTATTGGAGATGTGTGATGTGGTTTTACCCTCATTTGTTATCTGCCAGTCAGTTACCGTTTCGTAAACAACGAACATCGGAAGAATATGTACGTAGAAATTAAATTTAAAAAATTACAAAATTACAGGATCTCAGAAAACAATTAGAATTAAGCAGAGCAAAAACACACCGCGTTATATTATGTACGAACAGAAAATGCAGAGCAAATTTATTTTCATTGGATCCAGTTCAGAAATCTCGAAACACAACCTTTGAAGGGCTCTTGGTGAGTTCCTCCACACAGCAGGTAGAGCTTTGTTGGATACTTTGGCAAAATTTTGTCCGACGTGAAATTAATGAAGGATCAACCAGCTAATGAGCATGATAGATTATGACGATGCAAACGACAGGTCAGAATGCTGTTCCAGAGTGTTCCTCATTTATCACCCAGTGGTGACACAGTTCCGAGGATTACAGCTCATGGAAACTCACAGCATATTTTGACATTCATTTCGATCCTCAATGAATATCGCTAGATTTGTTATTGTGGATTTACTTGACAGTTGGATTCTGAGGTAATTTCAGCTTCCTGTTTGAATCGTCGCTTTTTATGAGGGGTGATTCAATTCATGGAAAAACCTCACTGATCACCCCTTCAACTTTCTTTCAAATGTCAAAACACAAATCAAAACAAACCGCGGATTAATTGAACAGGTGAAATAGTTTACAGAAATACAGGTTTGAAATTGAATTTTATGGTTGAATTACAATAATTCCGAAATAGTAAGAAAATATAGCATCATTGCTATCCAACAGTAACTCTAAGGAAACCAGTGATACCAAGACCCTATCGTTATTTTCGGATTCGATGGAAAATACAGCTGCAAATGAAGGATCTAGAGAAATGGCTGCACGAAAACACGTCACTATTAATCTATCAGCAACGGAATACAGAAATAATCGATTTCATTTTGTTGGAATATTATACTTTCGTTTGTTTCGATCACAACATTTGACGGATCCGGTATACAAATGAGATGTGTATGGACGTTCACTGTCCAAATTACGCCGGTGTGTTTGGGAAATTTGCAAGGATTTTGTTTCTCGCGAAGTCGTTGTTGAACATGTTGAGGCCGAAAAAGATGTAAGACGGGCAGTCCAACAGACTCCGGATGTGACTAATATTGTGAAATACATTCTTCTGAAATACGGGAAGACAAAAAAGCTATACACATTTCATGATCTGAGTATGAACAAAAAGTTGTTGTCGAAATGGCGTGGAAGTGAAGTTGGAGTCCACATATTTAAACATTCCATTGCGATTACATCACATACATTATGGCAAATTGTGAGCAAGAATTTACTGCACTTCGAACAAAAAGACAAAACAGGACCGCCAGCCACTCAGGAAATTTTCGATTTCGACGTCATGGTCTGCAAGTGGCTTATAATATAAACGAGAGTATTTCGTCATCTATTGATATTTTTTGTGAACGAATTGACTCTCTCGTTATCAATGTTTCGGATGTTCATGCACAAATACACGAACTTAAAGCTCAAGTGAGAAATTCTCGTTCATTGTTGGACGCAATGAACTCTTCGTTGCCGCCAGACGAGAACGAATTCAGCAGAAATTTAGCATCCAAAGTTACAGATGCTAACGATAATAATCATTTAATTTAGTACTGATTTGATCCATGCAGGATTCAACTGATGAATAAAATAAAGAACACATTTATCATTTTTGTACTTTATTGACTCATAACCGATGAATTGAATTCACCACCAGAAGCATAACCGCATTTTGAAAACAGTTCTGTGCAATTATATAAGGTAAATTTGGTAAGCACGGCTTGAACAGCACTCGATAGTGGCATATACATTCTTTAAAGTTTCTCTTCAAATATTCCTTAATAAATTCAAAAACAACTTCAATTGGATTGTAAAATGGACTGTAAGCTGGTGAAAAGAGAGGAATTATTCCCAAATAGCGCAAATATTGTATGATATTCACATCACAATGAATGCGAGCATCGTCCATCAACCACACTGAAAATTTATCTGGATATGATCGTACATTACCATTGAAAAGAGCCATTTTTCGACAGCAATCGAAAAAAAATTGACGCGTGAATGTACCCTCTGTTTCAAAACTTGGCTTCCTACTTGGCGTATCTTGATAGCTCTTCTTTCCAAGACTTTCCAAGTCATTCCATGTACGTGTAATATTTTACAAATTGACGATGCGCTGTTTGAGACTCCAATCTGCATGATGAACTGTTAGCAATTTTCGTCGAGATACAAGATAGGATTTTTCTGGTTCAGGTTTATCAATCAAGTTCCTTTCTATATCAACATCAAACTTTCTAAAAGTACTCTGACGTTTGCTACGAGTTATTATTCCTTCTCGTTCATATTCCACAATCCAGGAACTGATGCTTGATTTGGACTTCTTGTAGATTGTACTTAACTGTGATCGTGATAATCCTAGGAAGTAGTAGCCATACAAACAATGATATTTTGTGTTGATGTTAGCCCGACGATGATGAACGTTTTCAATAATAATTAGATTTGTCATTTTTGACATGTTTAGCTGTCAACGGCAAACGCGACAATTTTTACGACCGTTCCAAACGCGACTGTTTCGAACCGTCGTGTCCAGCTAGGGAATAGACGCACAATATATTCTCCCAACAAATTTAAATGTCCCACATTCTACTCAGGAGACCAAACCAAACAACCCTATCCCCCGGCGGCGTTCTCGACAATGAAGAAAATTCGAAGCATCCTTGGCTGCTCCCCAAAAACCAAACAGACACGAACCCTCTCGTGGGAGTCCCTCTGTGCGGCTGCTACTCTACGCCACAGAGCCGCAATTTCAGCTCCGTCACCACACCAAGACGACGAGTGGGAGTCAGTCACCGCACACAGCGCCAACTGGCGGCGGACACAGATGATTGGTTTGCATTGTGAGATCCACGCCAGCGGCTATGCATGCAAACATCAGAATCCATCATCATCATCATCATCTTTTCGCTCAGCGCCTTAAGTCCCTTGGTACTCGGTACTGGAAAACCAACCCCCCATCAACCAGGGCTCCCATTGTGGGCTCGGCGAATGTGGCTTTTGTGTTCGGAACGTACAAACACCGGATTGTGGTTGCTATGGAAGCTGCAAAGTTGAAGGTTTATTCTTCGCTAACAATGGGACTCCTCGCTACACGCACTGGAAACAATCCTCGAGCGTTCGCAGGCTGCCACCGAAATTTTTATTACGTGCAGTGTTTCTCAGAAAGCGATCACAGCGACCACCATTTTTTTGATTTGCCAATCTCGAACGAACACCTCTTTCACGCACTGGCGCAGGAATGTATGACACGCAGCTTCAAACTGTTACCCGCCTTGCTGCGGATTAGTGATTTATTATATCCTCTTCAGCGAGGAATCCCAAGTATGCGCGTGTGAAACCCTCCCCCATTTATGAGAAAATCATCCGAGCCCGCCTGTTGTGTGAAAATACGATACCACTGTAATATGGGGGGGTTTACTCCCACGCGTAATGCGTGGTTGGCAATGCTGTTCCGTGTTTTTGCTGGGAAAATGAAACATATGGTAGCGAAGGTCCGTTTTCATCCGATGCGAACGCAAAAAACGTGCTTCTAATCCGATCGCTGTGAAGTTTGTTCCGCTCTTTAATATGCGATAAAAATTTCGTCGGAAAGTTTAACATATTCCACGTATACTGACTTCGGAGAAACTACACAGGATATTCTGATATTATACCTTTTAATGATAGCCTCTGAAATCGGGCCGTTGTTTGAAAACGATTTGCTTGCAAATATTTGGCGTTCATTGCTCCTATTAGAGACATTAAGTAAAATGTCAACACAAGTTAGATGGAACAGCTAAGATATTTCAAAAGGCAAATACAATTTGTTTATTTCTGTGGAAGACCGGGGACTTCAAAGCTGGTTGTTGCTCTATTGAAGTTGGAAAACATGCTTATGAACAACGTAAGTTGTTTTTTTTTTTGCAACATTCTGTATTTGAAGATGCTACACTACGCGGTACACAGTAGAATATTGAAGTGTGCCCATAAGCGTCCGCTGGATAATCGGAGACCGCCCGAAGCCGAGCGGTGACAGCCTGCTGAAACGTTGGAGGAGAAATGTGACGAGTGCCCAGCCCCCTTGATCGATAAACTGACGATGCCCGTGTTGCCAGAATTTGGCATGCCACACATTTCTCTCTTCTCCGAAAAAAAGAATTGAATATGGGGGTTAATCTGTGAGTCAAGTCGATATAAGTGAGAAGTTACATGACAATTCTCACCCAATTCTAAGAGCTTGGTGACTCGGAACTACACTGGCAAATGAACAGAGTTCATTGCACCTGACATTTATTCACTTACTTCGATTCTAAGAATACAAACACGTGCGCGAATTGACTGTCTCGTCGTGGACCGACTCTCAGAATAACCCTCTGTATATCAAGTGTTTCTAAATTTCAAACTCACTCCGCTGAGGATTTGGTTATAAAAGACTAATGGCCCATTTGGGTTTCCTGTACGTTTCTTTCCATTTTTTTAGCTTGAGCAACGAAATGTAGCAGATTTGTTTATTTCTTTTGAGTTTTTGAAACAAATTTTCAATGCATTAACATTTTCTTTTATTTTGGTCTCGAGCCTTACATCTTTGCTCTTTCTATTTATTTTTACTGCACGAACGTCCCGATCCGCACTTTCATTAGAATAATTTTAATTCAAGTTTTGTTTTTTGTGGTCGTCCCGATCCACGTGCTCATCAGTATCTTTCTGTTCTCCATACGGTCGTCCTGACCCGTTCTTGTTCTGCGCGGTCGTCCCGATTCGTAAATATTTTTACTTCCATTTTTACACAGCACGGTCGTCCCGATGCGCACTCTTATTTTTTTTTCATGCGGTCGTCCCGATCCGCATTTTTTATCCATTCAACCTCTTTACTATACGGTCTTTCCCATCCGCTTTTCTATAACCAAATCTACGTTATCATTTTTTGTGTGATCGGCTCGATTCACATCATTACGGTCGTCTCAAGCCGTATCCGCTTGTGCGGTCGTCCCAACCCTCGCATATCCACTAACGTCCCGATCCGTGTTTATTATAAAACATTTTAAATTTCAATCTTGCTCTATTGAAAAAAAGTGGAACATATAGGTGTTAACAATTTGTTCGTTTTTCTTGTGCATCTTTAGAGCTAAGACAAGACATGACAACTGACTACTTACTCTTCGTTTTGCCTTTTCGTCGACCAAGCGCGTATGACCGGAATGCCGAACCGTTCGAGATTTCAAGTTTCCAAATAAAATAAAGTTCCTGAAGACTATCTTTCCACGTCCCTAACATATGTTTTCGTATCATATATTCATGATTAACTATATAACTCAAGCCTTCAGCCTGCTGAAAAGCTGGTGGAGAAATGTGACGAGTGTCCGGCCCCCTTTATCGGTAAGCTGACGATGTCCGTGTTGCCAGAATTGGGCATGTCACACAGAAAGTTCCTGGTAACTTTTTTCTCTTTCTATTTTACCTTTTTATCTTCTTTTGCTCTTCATTATACAATATATTGAATAAGCATTAATATGTAATGAATTGCATTTCCGCCGAATTTTTTTCAGACGTTGAGTCCGAAATCCGGATTTTTTTTTTGCGTTACTTAATATGTGCAACAAGCCTAACGAGCATCTAATGTAACAGCGAAGTACAATATTTGTTAACATGACAAGAAGAAAAATCAAATTTTTAAAATTCATAACCAAAAAAGTATGGGCACGGACGTAAGTTTGACGTAGGACTGTGATTGTTCGGAACAATTGTTTTTTTTTTACGTAGGACTACGTCTAACCGTTCAATATAGGGGCCATTTCAATATTTCAGTGTGAAAAAGTGTTCAGTTTTTGAACGCTAATACCTTCTCAATTAATGAATGGATTGTGGTTCCAAATACACACATTGATAGGAAATATCCTCAGCAATTGTTTATATGTAACACATTATGGATTCTCAGCTCATATAAAGTTCAAATTGATGAAAAATTGGAAGAAAGAATTCCCTACTTTCCCATAAATTTTGTCTGCACTCCCGCAGCGAACAACTGTTCATTACAAGCAACCACGGGTACGGGCGAAACGTATGGACAAGGTGAAGGTGGGGGACGAAAAAGAGATTATGAATAAATATAGGCGGTCGCTACAACGTTAACTATATAAAGCTATATAAAGTGAGCGATGGTGGTGCTTGGCCACATTCTATCATCGGACGCCAAGCAAGAAAAGACGCTATCTTGAGATTGATTTTGAGCATAAGAGATATCGCTGCATTTGCAGGGGATGTATGAGGTGCGATACCGAAAGGGGAAGAGACAGGAGTTTCTATGCGATGTGGAGCAGGAGAGCCTGTCGAAGTGTTTTAAAAACGTTGGAAGCGTCGCGTCGAGTGAAGAAGAGGCTAATCGCGCTCGATTTGATTGAATGCTAGACTTTTCAAACGGTTTTATTTAGCTGTGACATCTGTACCACATTAACACTTTCGACGGCCCGTCACCCAGATATGGGTGACACTTTCCTCGCTCGAATTGAGTAGGATTTTTAGAAGGAATTTGATAGAATAACTATAGGATATGAAGAAAAATGATAAAATCATAACCATAATATTATACTGTTTATACTATACTTTTTATTAATTTATAGTACGGATGGTTTGTACTGAAGTTTTTTTGCAAAACCCTTTTAATATGACTTTGGCATGTGTTATTGTCATCAAATCGTCTTCAATTGGCAATAAACATTGCAGGATCATGTAAAAGTTATCTACAAACTAAGTTTGATCTTCATTTAATAATTTAATCGCAAGTTGGGCTCTGCAAGAAACTCAAAAACGTCGCGTTGGGCGACGAACGTGTTAATTGAAATTTGACTCCATTCCTGGTGACCGATTGATCTGAGATTTGGAACCCAGCTTTATCTTTGCAGTCATTATAAAACTGCGTATTTCATAATCTTGAAAATCCATGATGGCGGCCACTACAAAATTGCCGATTACATATTTTCCCAAACTCCATCAATATGGGTAATAAAAAGGACTTGACTAGTAGAACACAGTCATTCATGAGGAATGCAAAACCAAATTATATCACGATACCAGACGGTAAATTCCTATTAGATATGCTTGCCATCAAGTATGTGTTCGTTGCCGGCTGAACAATAACCCCTACAACATTTGCACCGCGTTTGAGTGTTTATATGCAAATACGAAACAATCAAAATTTGTCGTGTGCTGAGGTTTTATTCTATTCAATCAATTTTTTCTTTAATTTTGAGCATGAAAAGTTGGTAATTCTGGGATCGGTGCTCCATGATATTCGAATAATGGACACCCCTTAGTGCACCCGTGGCCGAGTGGTTAGCGTCTCACATTATCATGCCTGGTGTTCGGATTCGATTCCCGTTCTGGCCGGGGGATTTTTCATCAGAGAAATTTCCTTCGACTTGCACTGTGGTCACGCGTGTTCTAGAGCTTGCCTCTCAGAATACATTCAAGGCGTGTTATTTGGCTTAAGAAATCTCAACTAAGTATTAATATATGACGCTAGTTAATGCATACGTTGAGACGGCAAAAGTTCCACAGGGAACGTTAACGCCATTCAAGAAGAAGACACCTTAGTGTAGTCCTACGTCGCTCTGGTTATGTCCCCGACATTACCCACCCGTTTTTTTAATGCAATTTTTTTCATTGTTCAGTAATCTATTATTTCAACTCTTTTGAATCCCCAAATAGTGCCCCTGAAAAGGGATGTTTGTTATATGTACTGATATCTCTCAAACGGGATGTAACAATTGAAATGGTAAGATGTATCATCCGCAACTTCATTGTTCAGAATGTTTGATTTTCCACTTTAGCATCCAACTCGCACCAGACCTATTTTCCTATATTACGCTTAAGTTGTGATCTAACATGTCATCAGTGAGGTTTCCTATTGGATTTTGAATGTATTAGTTGCTCGTTATTGACGGTACGGAAAGGTAAGCACGCAAATCGGCAGAACAAATACAGAACTAGTTTAGAAAAATGGGAATTCAGTTTTCATTAATTTAAATCATCAGAGTTCGTTCGTTGTGAAAATAGTTACTAACGTTAACTTTATTTCATAAAAACGTGACCTGTTTTCTGAGTTGGCACCCTTCCTGAAAAACATAGTTCTACGTCAAAAATGAAAACTTTCTTCTGTGTATAACGTTTTATTACATGGGTAAAAAGTGATGAGATTTTGAGTAAAACTAGTTTATAGTGTAATATTTGCAAGTGTAAAATTTCGTCACAATCTATTAAATGGTTATCAATATTAGAGGCGTGCAATCCAGCTCATTATGATGAACAGCTCAGATCAGCTCAGCTCATCTAAAACAACTGTTCTTTATGAACAGCTCTTCAGCTCAGTTGTCAGTGTCGACGTCTGGTGGCAACTTTCAATTTGGGTCCCAAACTCGGCAGTGCAATCTTTATCAGATTAGAAGACACGAAGCCAGTTTTAAATCGTTAAAATTTAAATGAAATTTTTCACACCATGTTATTAAATTATTTGAAACACGTATTTCTGATTGTTATTGAACCATTTGTCTATACATTTTCGACATTTTTAGTGAAACTTTTCATTATAATATAAAGTTGTCTTCTAAAACAATTTTCTTATGAGATTTTTTCATCGCCCGCAAACAAAGTGTTTTTCATTGAAATATAATACTAATTTGATACACAGAAAATAAGTTTCGTTCATAATTTTAATTTCAAAAGCGTGTTCATTCTGCCTGGAAGTCAATTATTATTTTTGGCGCCCCCTAAACTGGTAAACAAAGCCCAATTCCGTCAACGCGAATGTAACAGTCGAAAAGACAAGGAACAAATGAAACTGAACTGATATCATAACATGGAGAGCGAAAGGCGGTCAGTTCATTTGAATCTTACAGATCACACACTCTCTGCAATTCTTCAGCTCTTTTCCCTTCTGCATAATTATCAAAGTGTGCTGAAGAGCTGTTTTTTCCAGCTGTTCCGTGACAACTCACTTCAAATAGTCGATTCTTCGGAACAGCTCTTGAGCGGAAGGCACATCTCTAATCGAGATGGCTTTCAATCGAGAAGTGCTTCGACAAAAATGATGGACGAAACAGTTGGGAGTCGACCATTCGACCGTGTCCCGTGTGGTTAAATCGTTCAAAGAGAACCAGACGATCCAGCGGCAAGCTGGCAGCGGAAGAAAAGCGATGACGAACCACCCTGTGGAGGCAAAGAAGGTGAGGTTCGAACCTTTCGAACGTCGTCAAAAGGTCAATTCTTCCATTTGGTTCGTTCAGCAGATAATGCAGCATGCCGGACTTCATGTCTCCAAGGTAAGGAAGGCGACTAACCGAACCGATAAACCGAACACCGTGCTCAAGTTCCGCGCCAGGAAACTGTACCGCGAATGGATGGTGCCGCAGAAATGCATCGTAATGGACGACGAGACGTACATCGAAGTGGACACCGAGCAAATCCTCAGCCTGGAATTTTTCGTCGGCAAATCCCGCCTGGATTTTTCGGAGAAGTTCCGAAAAAAAGATGGTCGACTAATTTGCCAAGATGTACTTGGTGTGGCAGGCAATCTGTGGGTGCGGCAATTTCACCAAGCCGTACATAACGACCGGCACCATCAACGGCCAAATATATAACGGAGAATATTCAATTTCTGGGCGATTGTGAAGGGTAAGTTCCGGAAAACAAGGAGGGTCTTCAAAAAGGACCAGGATTTGAAGAAAGAGTGGATGAAAGTGTGTAAGAAAGATGGCCCAAGTGTTGCATATGATTTGATGGGTAGCGTTATGTTCAAGATGCGGTCATTTAGCCTAGGAGAGACCAGAAACAAAATTTGAATACAAATTCCTAAAAGCTGTACAACATTCTTCTTTTCGCAAATCAGAATTGAATTGTATATATATCGTCAAAAAAATCATCACAATAACTCATATTCCAATGCTCGCGACTCCCTCATTTAACGATCATATGATGCCGATATCGGAGCGGGAAACAATAAACGAAATTGAAACATAGCTGATTTATCGTTACGGCCTACGCACCTCGCGGCCCGTATATGTATCAATAAATTTACAACGATGCCAATGAAATATGACTGGAATAATTTACGGCTCTCCCACCATTCCATCGACTTGCAAATCGGAAGAATTCCAACAACGGCTGGAAGAATCATTATTTACACAGTCCTAAAAGTGCGCCTGAATTACTTCCTCGCATTCGTATATGCGTTTTGATGGATTCCGGCCGCTCTTCTGGCAATCAATGCATAATTCCTCGAACGTAAATTTTCATCAACAAAATTTCTGTTTTTTCGGACGCATTCATCCGCACGTGTGCTGTTGTGTTTGGTTCGATTCGTCGTTTCCATTGAAATGGACGTAAATTTCGCGCAAATTGTTCAGTAATTGCTTATTTTTGCATTGTCAATCTTCATTTGTATGGGAACGAACGTTACGGTCCAGGCTAAAGCACCAAATAATATTCGAGTTTTGATTTCACGAATTTAGCCTGGAGCGGACATTAAGTGGGTAATTTTCTCATTAGGGCCGTTTTGTCCACTTCAACCTACATATTACAAACATGGCCATCATGCAATGTATGCAATATTCGCAGCACCTGCACAGTACTGTGCTGCCGCGAGTTTCATTGTCCGGAAGCACAATATAATTGGTTGGGTATACAATGTGCAACGAACGAACGAACCATCGACACAAAAGAATCTCTCAAAAATTGATAGATTTGCACGTTTTCCAAGGCAAACATCGCTACCGGAAACAACAATGGTATTCTGCTCGAGGGGGGCCACAGCTGGTACTTTTACACGATCCGACGGGGTGAATACATTGTCTTTCAATTTATATCCTGTCGAAGAGCGTTTTTCGTTTGCTTTGTATGGGACACATGTATCGGAAAGCATCTTTTTTCCGGCTGTGCAGGAAAAAGCAGCTGATGAACATTTAATGCTGACAGCAGCATTATGTTTATCTTGTACAGTGTACATGTTCATCTTGATTGGACCTTGGCTGTGTACAACTCTTGATTCCTACCTTGATTTAATATATTTCGCAATAATTGTATTTTCGTGTTCCTTCAACCTTCTCCGAAAAAAGAGGCGAATTTGATACCAGCTTTCCACGAATCGCGAATTATAAGCTAAACAAGATGTGTAATCGGTGAACAGTGCCTTTCTTCGTTTGTTTCCACGAGCTTTAGCATTTTATTTCCAGCAAAACAAAATTCGAGCGAACCCTTCGCTTCTAAGAAATTGAAGGGAGAGACACACATACAAAAAATAATCTCCAATTTCTTCTTTATCTGGTAGGATTTTCCACCAGTGATACACGCGTATCGATGTCAACCTGGCGAGTCGGAGTTAGACACCAAAAATATTCGGTTCGAAAGTTGGTCTGACATGTCATCACAGTTCCCCGCTGGGATTTCCAAGAGTTGTGTGTTTATATTGTAGGGTTTGCTTTTGGTTCATAGATTGTGACAGTCATCAGATCCCTCCGGGATTGATAGAGATCGATATCTGACACGTATGTGACACTTTTGCTTCAGAGTAAATTGGATCAGAATTTGAGTGGTGACGATCAACACTGTGACAGCTTCGATTGACATCACGCGAAGTTAGTGGGATGGCCAGAGTATGTGGGATGGGAATGTCTTCCAATTCGTAATATTGGAGATTGGAGATTTGTCAATCAGAGGAGGAAGTGGGACAAGGAGTTAGCTTTATTATACCGTGTCAACTAAAAAGCAATTGTTTCCCAATTCTACACCCAAACTAGCGTTCGCAAAAAGCATTTCATCTTTGGCAGAAATGATGCCATTTCGTGTGCTTAAAAAAAAGTTAAAAATGGTTTGTATGTATGTGTCTTTCTGTTTTCTTTTCTCATTCCATTTGGGATTGTGCCAAAAAAGTCCATACGACGTCAATGGAGATCGAACCAAGGCCGACTGAAATGCAAAGCTATTTCACACGACCACGCTATCCATATAGCAGCCAGCGCTGTTATATAGAAGCGTGATTATATACACCAATACTGCCCATGTTTGTATAGGAGACGTAAACGATATAATGAACAAAGTCGACTTTTTCGCTGTTTCGCATTCTACACAATGTAATACGTTTGCTCAACATGCAAACAAAAATTTTTAGTTCGAAAACATTTGTGCAATTTTGAAAAAACGTTTCCGAAAAATCACGATGAACAAAGAGAAGCAATTGTGTTTTTTAATGTTATAATTACCTAAATTTCTGCATTTGAATCTTCAAGTAGATAATGAAACAATCAGATCAGTAGTAAAATTAAAATAACATTGGTTCTTAAGATTATAACTCGGATTCAACATTGAATTATTCCACATACTCAGCATTTACTCATACCGTTGGAGTAAGTCACTCCACCATCTTTATGCGATTGATCGTGATATCGGTAAATCATGTTGCTAAAATTACCAACATTGCAGATTGACTTTACAAATTCAATTAATTGAAAAAACACGAACCTGCTGTTATTATCATATCCCAGAGTATTCTTCAGGAAAAAAGTACTATCATAGACTCGCAACAAATCAAGACATTTCACTAAATCGCAATTTTCCAGACATTTCACTAAATTTCTTCCAAACCTTTTTGATTTTATCCGATAACAACTGAAACTACCTACGGAGACGTTTTGATTATTATTGGAATTGTAAATACTAACGCTACAAACAGAGCAGCTAGCTGTTTACGTCTAGCTATGCGGACAAATGTTCATTGAAGCGATTGATTGTCCGCATAAATAGACGCAAGTGTTTTCCAAATGGATAAAAATATGTTATAACCGCAAAATCACCTAGGCCCTCTTTTTGCCGATAATATCCTTCAACTGGAGAGATCATTTCATCGGAAATTGCATGGTTATGCTTGTAGGCCAAAAAACCACAAAAATGCGATTTCCCAACACTAATGGTGCTGTCGATTACGTCTCCTATGCAATCACGGGCACAATACACCTCAGCATAAAATGAAATTGGAAAGTGTTTTCTATGAGGATAAAGAAGAACATGAACGAGAATATATCTTTCTCTGTCTGGGCCGTGTATTTGGTAAACTATACGAAAAGCTTTCATATGCTTTCATTTAAGTTGAAGGTGGAAGGAAGCCACAATGGCGCCCATTGTCACCCATCTCCCTGCCTCACCTCTCGCCCGAAAATCTATAGTTTAGCGGAACAGTGTGATGGATATGATCGTTTTTGCACACTTCCCATCAAGTAATATCAACCAAACTCTAATCGATTACTCACAAGATATTGAATTTTCATCTGCTGTCGCACTGTATAGTTAAAAACGTCGGAAAACTCGAGCTAGTGCTCTGACAGTTAAATTTTCATTTTTCAATTCAACATCATCGAAACAGATATAAAAACCACTTAATAAAATGTTATTTCTGAGTCATAGCGTTTCATGTCATGAAAATCAATAAAATAAAATTGTGTTGATATTAATACAATTATTATTTTTACGTTTAATGAGTCTATAATGTCAGTTTTAGCGACTTTAACATTGGTTAGGAAGATTGTATTGCAGAGCTCGGAACACTGCCACAGCTGCCTACGCTTTCTAAAATAGTTAACGGAAAAGTATTACATTCAATCAAAATTCCTCGGCCAACGAAGAGAAGGGCACTCCAATGTAAATATGTGAAAACAATACGATCAACGAAGGAAAATATTAAAGAGTTATCAACATCGAGTTACTGTGCGAAAGAACTTGTCAATACCGAATAAAAATTGCTCATGTTACGCTCGCGTATAATCAGAATTTACTCCATATGCACATATACGCGTTATATATATATATATATATATATATATATATATATATATATATATTTATATTTGCAATTATTCATACATTCAACTTCAGTGTTGAATTGTTATTTTTTTTTTAATGTATTCTAAGACTCGTGTCAGTGAAGCGCCACACAGTCTGATAAGTGAATTGATCTATTTACATACGAAGATCAAAACAAACGAAATAAATTGTTCTTCTCTCACAAACACTATTGCCCCATTTTTACACGTGGTTTTACCTATAGTACTACAATGGCTTCCTTCCACCTTCACCTTGAATGTGTCTCCTGTTTCGCTCGCTCATATTGGCTCTAGCATACATATTATACAAATGATATACATGTATTAGGGAGTAGAACATTTTCTATTATTTTTCAGCTCATTTAATGTAATAAATTGGGATGCCATAAAATGTGTTAAAAAAATAACTTTGGGTCTAGGACTCGTAATAAGCCAATGTTCAAAATGTTAAAATTGTGATTTTTGAGCATCAAGTGAACTTTTTTTTCGTGAAAAACCGTAATGATAAGAAAACTGAATGATGGAAAACGCGCAACCCAAACCTTGACGTACCAATGACATTTGATATGTACGCGAGTAGTAGAATAGAGTAGGAGTAGGAGTAGAGTTTTCTCCTCAACTGTAAACAAATTGGGTGTAAAACATAGAAATTCTACGCGTTTCTTCTACGCCAACAACTGGATAAAATTACAGAAAAAAATCAGAAACTATTGCGGGATCCAAATAGATACATTTGGATGAAAACATTGCCAAGATAAAGAGATCTACCGAAAAAATGCTTCGTTCAAACCTCATATATATTTGTACCTTTCCGAATAATTTTGGACACGTATTTTTTTAATTTTTTTAATTTTTTTGGGAAAGCTGAGACTTTCTATATGACAAATCGAAAATTCGGGAAAGTCTGTATTTCGGTTATTGTGATATATTTCTATTAAATAAAACATATGGCTCTGTTAAATAAATCCTCTATTGATGTAAAACTAAACAAATATAAATCTAACAGTGAGTTTAAAGCTAAACTGATACACAGAACAACCACCCTGTACGAACTGTCACACACTTACACCATGGCTATAGATAATCCGAAGATCGATAATTCATGAATAAAAATAACAAAAAACACATGTGCTTCAAGTTGTGAGTCACTAAATTCATTCGGGACTGAAAATGAAATCGGAGGTTTGGATCTCTAAAGGATTAGGAAAAGAAATATTTGATGCAGAATGAACCGATTGTAGGCAATGTAAAATAAACTGTATGTAATATAACCTTCCTATGCAAGAGCTCTTCGTGAGTGCCCACTTCACAAGCACACCGAAAAAAATATTTTGCCATTTTTTGATTGTTCCTTTCAGTTGTAAGTTACAGCGTGTTAACAATAAAAGTCAACAAAGAGAAAATTTGGTACATTTTACAGTTTTTCGTTGATAAAGGTCAACCATCGTAAAAATATGCAAAATATAAAACGAAATAAACATAAAACGCATAAAAACGGAAGCTACGAATCATCCAATTGAAAATCGGCTAGAAAGAACGGCTGAACGCAGAGATGCCAACCTTCCAGATTTTTCAGTTTGCCTGATTATTCAGAAATGATCCTTTTTGCATTTTTTACTTTATCAGAATAACAACTATCAGTAATAAATATACAAGGATCCCTGCCAAAGTTTTCCTAGTTGAAAATTTGAATCGTCATAATGACTCTCCGTACCTGTATAATGATTACATTAAGGTGAAGGTGGAAGCTAGCCATTGTAGTAGTATAGGTAAACCCATGTGTAAAAATGGGGTAATAGTGTTTGTGAGAGAAGAGCAAAGCACACGTAAATAGATCAATTCACTTATCAGACTGTGTGGCGTTTCATTGACACGAGTCTTTGAATACATTTGAAAAAAAAATTACAATTCAATACTAAAGTAAAATGTATGAACGATATGTTCCGATGAACAATTGCAAATATAAATATATATAGAAGGTATATTTGCATATGAAGTAAAATTCTGATTATACGCAAGCGTAACATGAGCAAATTTATAACACATGCGAATTGGGTATTAACAAGTTCTTCCGCATAGTAACTCGATGTTGATGATTCCTTAATATTTTCCTTCGTATCGTATCGTATCGTATCGTATTGATCGTATTATTTTCACATATTCACGCTGGAGAGCCTTAACACTTCTTTTCGTTGGCCGAGGTATTTTGATTGAATGTAATACTTTTCTGTTTACTGTTTTTGAAAGCATAGGCAGCCGTGGCAGTGTTTCGAGCTCTGCAATACAATTTTCTTACCCAATGTTAAAGTTGCTAAAACTTACATTATAGACACATTAAACGTAAAAATAATAATTGTATTGATATGAACATAATTTTATTCTATTGATTTTCATGACATGAAACGCTATGACTCAGGAATAACATTCTATTGAGTGGTTTTTATAGCTGTTTCGATTGTGTTGTCTGGCATCAGAGTCGAAAAAATAACGATGCTTTCACCAATACAAACAAAACCATTGCCGAAGATTGAAAAATTAAAATTTAACTTTCAGAGCACTAGCTCGAGTTTTCCGACGTTTTTCACTATACAGTGCGACAGCAGATGAAAATTTCATATCTTGTGAGTAATCGATTAGAGTTTGGTTGATATTACTTGATGGGAAGTGTGCGAAAACGATCATTTTCTTCATACTGTTTCGCAAAATTATTGATTTTCAGGCGAGGGGTGAGGGAGGGAGATGAAAGAAATGAACGCCATTGTGGCAGCCATTCGTGGCTAGCTTCCACCTTCACCTTAAATAAAATTCTCCTGATACAAAGCTATACCTAACTTTTTTCTCATACATATTACTAGTTGAAAATTAGCTGACTAAGCTTTTTCAGAGTGAATTCCCTTATTATTTTCTCTACACACAAATGTTTCGAGGCTTTTCAAAACAGTGCTGGATAATTTCAAATTTTAACGAGATTAAGTTTGAAGAACAACATTACCTTTAAATATGTGTATTAGGGGGCCAATGAATGCATGGGAAAAAATCGCCCCTAAATTCAAAAAGTTACCCTATACAAAATGTTCACCACCTCGAAAAAACACCCTATGCCAAATTTTAGTTCAATCGAACTTAAGGGAAAGTGGCGAAAAGCGATCAAAGTTTGAGTTTTTTGAAAATCGAAAAATCACCCAAGGGAGGAGTAAAGGAAATCGGGGTTTTCAAAAAAAATTTTTTGATGCCAAATGTTTTGAAATTGCATAAAACGTCGAGATCTAGTGTCATCCCGAAAAATTTTTTTTGTCAAAAATCGGCATTCTGGGACTTAGTTTTTGTTTTCGGAGTACGAAACGAAAAGTATGGTTTTGGGTACCAATAAAAAAAGTTATTTTGATTTTTCATTCGGAACTTGCAACGAAATGTTGATTTGCACGATAATATACCCTATGCAAAATATTAGTTCATTCGGATTAATTTACTGGTGTCACAAACGTTAAAATTTGAGTTTTTTGAAAACCGAAAAATCACCGGAAATCGAGGTTTTTAAAAAAAATCTCTGGGAATCAAAATCTGCACTCACAAGTTATGAGCCAGGTCGATTTACGAGCACCATTCACTGATTTTTGTTTGAGTATATCAACCACCGTTTTTTTGCATTGTTGATTGAATGAGATTAATTGATCACCCTATCAAAACACTGTATCCAACGTTCTATTTTTCTTGTTCACTTGTTTACTGTTTACTGTTTACTGTTTACTTTATTTAAAATACCAATCAGAAATACAGCCAGGATTAAAATTGAATGTTTTGTTAGGATGAAGATGATGGTTATTCGTTTTGTATCCGATCCTGTCTGAATTCCACGCAGCAAAATTCTGAATACTCTTCCATATCCGTACTAGCACAAAAATTTTCCGTATGTTGCTGACACCTTCTTTGTCGAAACACACTTTCATACGGAGGGCTTTTTCTTCTTTGAAGATGTGCGGATGAAATTGCGGTTTCGCAATATCTTCAATTCTTGCATCGAGCTGTGTGTGTGTCTATGTATGTGAAATCAACATTAGGTATGAGTGATGTCCGCTCGTTATGTTGCACTTCCTACTCCTCACTCGCAATTCCATCAGTGGAAAGAAACTCTACTCCATACTCCTCCTTCCCTTGTCATTCCCGACAGGGAACCTATCCATTCTCGATCGATGTTCGCCAGCAACGATGTTGCTCCGATGACCACCAAAAGAGAAGTGGTGTGGGTTCAAATCGTGGATGGCTTATTTATACCAAATAAGTTGGAAACGTGCAGAAACGAATGTATTAGTTGCTCATTATTGACGGTACAGGTACGGGAAGCATACACATCTGCAGAACAAATGTATGGGAAAATGGAAATGCTTCCAGTTTTTATTCATTTAAAATATTTAGGGATTATGTAATTGTAATGTATAGCATATCAAACAAATCTTGGAGAATTTCTAATTCGATAGGTATGCAAATCATCAGAATCCGTTCGCTGTGAAAATAGTTATTAACGTTAACTTTATTTCATAAAAACGTGACTTGTTTTCTGATTTGGCACCCTTCCTGAAAAAAGTAGTTCTACGTCAATAAGAAAAAAATGACTTGGGCACATCAGCGTATGTGTATGTTCAAAGCAGTTCGCATTCGAGCCTTGCATGAGTGAACTTTATTATTCCTGACGCGGATTTCAAACCGCTTTGATCTTTCGAACACATCTGCTTGGAAAACAAAATTATTGTCAGTAAATTGCTTCAAAATCCTTACGCCATTAGCTCAACTTCTCGGAACACTTTGCGAATCACGCATTCTATTCTTTCGACGAAACTCCAAAAAAAAAACATTCAATTCAGCGTGCGAAAAAAATCACAATCGCTTAGTGTGAATTTCCTCTCGTTCAATTTGATTAATGTCCTCGGCGGGAAAACAAGCCCATCCTACTCGTAAACTTCACCGCTGGCGCCTAGTATTCGTCTGTAGCATATTGCTCCTCCCTGTCGGAAGTTGGAAAAACTTTTCTTTTTAATTTCATATCCCCCCAACTCCTCGTTCCGAACCGGTTCGGTTTTATTTATCTTCCAGGCGGGAGACATCGGACGCAAGCTGGGCGAATTTTCACACTCTTTTGGTAGCGTAAACTCAGTTTTCCAGGCACGATTTCAATTTTTTCGGATTTCGAAACAAAAATATGATGCGGCTCCATTTCTCCCGGTTTTATTGGCCACATCTGTGAAAGGGCAAAAAGTGGGCAGCTGCTGGGCAATTATTAGCACCCAAATGTTTTCCTAATTGGATTGAATTCTGGCTGCCAGCGAAGAGGGTAAAAACCAGCGGGGAGGATTTCCGCGAGCTCAACTTTTGCCTTGCGACACACAGTTGAGGGACTGTAATTAAAATAGCTCTTGTAGAATCGAAACGCACGATTTACCGGGCAATCGTGAATCCAATTCGCTGGAATAATGAAACTTCTCCACCATTGATAAGCTTGGTTTGACATCTGTATCACGTAGTTCCACCACGTAGCGTGGCACCGTAATCAATCTAAATTGAAATGGAAACTTCAAACTTGTCAGAGGAGAGGACTTAATTAAAAAGTTGAACCCACTTTTCACGCCTTCGATTGCCTGCCGAAGGAAGGTTGCCGTCGGTTGGTCGATTGAAAATTTCAATTCACATTCAATTCACAGCCTGTCAGCCGTCATTCTCGAGGCGTCACAAAAAGTGTATCGAAAACAGCAAACTGAATTCGAACCTTAAAAGTGTTAAAAAGGTAAACTTTAAAGTGTGGCGCACTTTAAAGCCAGTTTTTGTGGATAAAAAAACCCGCTCAACCTGTGCAAACAAAATTATCATCGCGCCAGCAATTGCACAATTGCAGAATCCTCCACAATCAGTCGAAGTGAAAGCATTCGTTTTTCACAGAGCTTGCATGCAAAAAAACTCACTGAAAATGAATCCGAAAGAAAAAAAAAAGATCACTCACAATTCTAATTTGCATTATTTATTTGGAGTTGGTCTCTTTGAAGCGAAGTGGAATCGTTCATTCCAAAGTGAGGTTCCCGACTGACGTTTTTTTTCCCGCCGGATAACAATGGATAAAGAGCGTCGTTTGGTGCGTCCTTCCGGCGCACATGAATAAAAAAAACCTGATCTAATTGTTTCGGCCACGAAAGATGCAGTTGAAAGCGGATAGCATTCGTTTTTGATAAACATGAAACCCAACGAAGCATTCGATGAAGCTCCGGTGAGCTTAATTTCCATTCATCGAGAGGTCCTCCATCTCTAATGCATCTCCAAAGTTAATCATAAATTCCCTTTGTAAATAACACAATTACTTCGTAACGTTCACTGAACAGAAAAGAGCTCTCCCAAGCAATATTTATTGTAGCGAAGAATAACTTCTGCTGTCTGTCCAAAGAACCCGTCCTGATTCCGTTCTGTTTTTCTCCTCCCATTTTTTTTTCTTCCAGGCTCTATTACACACGCATGACGTGGTAGCTAGAGAAGTATACGGCGAGGAAGCGCTACGAGTAACACCACCACCGATCGCACCCTACCTAAATGGAGGCAACGAAGAAGTCGACAACGGTGACACGTCCGACCTGCAGCACGTCACGCGCGTCCGCCTGGTGCAGTTCCAGAAGAACACCGACGAGCCGATGGTGAGTAACTCTAATTAGGTCGAACTATACCGAAAATAGTCAGCCAACAACTCCATCAATTTCGAGTGTAGCACACAGGTGACGCCACTACTGACGGTCCCTTTTGACGTAGGCCTACGTCTATTAAGACTGTATGGGGGTAGGGGGGTCAAAAGAGAGTCTCAACCCTCTGAACATGTCGGAAATAATTAACGCTAGAACTACTTACCGGTTAAAATTGTTCCCAAGATTTTGTCTTGAAATTAAATTTAACATTTTATAATAATGTTATGACTTTATCTAAATATAGTTTATTTCCTAATTCATTTTCAAACCGGGAAGCAAAGTCGAATTGAAGGAGCGAGAGCATAGCCGCAACGTCACTCCCTGTTTCATGATCATCAACTCAACATCGATTGCCGGTGGGTGCGAGTGAACAACAGCACAACAGCAGCGCCAATATCGTCAGCATGGTCAACAAACGAGTTTCAATTTTCCTGGCATCAAGAGGAGAACCGTACCACGTAGCACAAAGTAATGTAACGGTGGACCCTATGGCTGCATTCAGTTTGTCTGGAAAATATGCACTGAGAGCGCTGGCAATAAGGACACGAATTTCGGTATATGGCCAGCTTGTTCTCGCAAGAACAAAAACAAATCCATTCCCTGAAAACCATGACGTTTTTCAGGGTCACCTATCCTTCATTAAAGAGTATTTTTAATACAATTCGCTGCAACAGTTCAATGCATTCCAAAATGACATCCGCAATAATAAAAAGCCTTTTGTTTTTTTGTAATTTGTTTGCCGGGGGGAAAGATTGGGAGTGTTTTTGGGCATATTAGTGATTGGTGACTTTCCGATCGGTCATTTAATTTTCACGAACTCATGCATTTTTTTCGGGTCATAAGTGGCGTCAAAGAACAACACATAGCAAGTCAGATGGGAAGAAGATTTTTTCCCACAGTGAGAGCTGTGTTCACCGGTTGGAAACTGAAGTTAAAATTCGTTTCACTACGATTGCTATAATTGCCGCCAACACAGTCGATTTCGGATTTGTGTTATTGTTGTGCGATAGGCAATATTATGACTCGGCAAAGTCATATTCATCTGAGGATCGTTAGAGGACTGTCGAACCATCGGTCTTCGCATTCAATTGGAAATGAGTTTTTGCTTCTTTCAGCAGTTTTTATGTCAACATAAATTGAAAGCCATTCGGGAGCTTTCGCTGCTATCTGCTCTACAATGTCCGTGTTCATTTCATTTTTCACCGTCAAATGAACTTCTGAGCATATCTATGAATAAGGGTATCTGCTCGAAAGTCGATTTCAGTCATTATTGTTCAGCAGTTGACTACCGTATTGAACGCATGTGCTAATATATCAGAATATGCGCGAAGCAAGCAACGAACAGAGCTTGCACTGACGGGCTGAGAAGCAAAGCAGAAGAGTAAAAATAAATGAATCGTACCGCGTCGGGTATTTATGCCGATAGATGGAGAGTATTTATGTATGATTGAATCACATGCAAGCATTATTGATTTTATGCATTGTCAAAGGAAGAAGGGTGTAACAAACATAGAATCGCTTGTGGCTGCAGTAAGTCTCTAGAGCAGGGATTCTCAAACTATTTTGGGTGATAGACCCCTTTTCCAGAATGAAGTGATCCCATCGACTCCTTTAGTCGAAATTTCATTAGAAATTTTATTCATACAAGATACTTACAAATTCAAAAACTTTTCGGTTGGTTAACTCGTTTTGTGCCAAGCGTTCGAAAAATCGCACATCAACTTTGACATTTTTTAAGGCTTTGAAAAGCAATTATATGGTAATGTTTTTGCACCAAAAGATAGCCTAATTTGTTAACTACCACATACCACCAATTTCATTCAATTTTGTATAACTTTATTGAGCAATAAATTTGATTCAAAACCAGTATGTCTGGACAGCGTTTTCAATTTCAATTAAAAACCCAATAAAATACAAAAATGTGTAAACTTTTCTACAGTATTACTTTGATAAAAGAACACACATTTTAATGTAGGGCGAAAATCATACGATTGAGCCTCCTGTAAGAAAACAACAGCCGTCCAGTCGAAAAATCGAACGATGGTCATAACGAACTTTTTTTTCCTATTGAATCAATACCAACACATCTAACCTCTGCAGCACATTCTTTGTAATACGGAAGGTTTGTTCATTTATTTTTGCACTTTCAATTGAGAATGTTTGTAATATCGATGAATTTACCTAATATTGTTGTAAAGTTTTATTTGAGTCCGTTATATTCATAGGTGATGGCGGTCCGTAGAATTTGGTGTATGGAGGAACTGGAGGAAATCATCAGTACGTGGAACGATGAATCTAATGAGATTGTTGGTGTGAATGTTCTTCTTTTTAACTGAATGATAACCTCCCAACCCTCAATGCCACGGTTTCATCGCAGCGTATTCATGCTTTGAAGGTTTCGGAAATTTTTCGATTTTTCAGGAAATGGATAATCGGAAAGGAATATTTTTCAAGCATTGACATTTCTCCACCGCCAACAATAAAAATAACAGCATTAGGTTTCGTTTGAAAGAAAAAGCCTACCGGTAATAAGCTAAAACTACATGCAATAAGAATGGTCACATCTCACCATAGGTGAATTAATTCAGGTTTATACTTAGAGACTTTCATCCACCTATTCTGGTTCCTTCCGGAATGTAAAATTAATGCATTTATGAATGCCGTATATTTGCTAATTGAATTCATATTGAGTTCGCAGTAACACACAGAAACATGTTTACCCGAATGTAACACATACCTGAATGTTAAAAACAACCGAATGCAACAACATACCTTCTTCTTTGCTTTCCGTATTGCCCTTTAAAGCTAAAAAATCATCTATAAATCTACGCGGACTATGGAAAATTTTGAAAATTGAGCAAAATTAAGAAGCATAAATGCCTTGACATTGTGAAAAGAATTAGTAAGGAAAAAATGGCACTTACGCATTAACGCTACCGCAGCGCAATTAAGGTTAATGTAATGGAAACGAAGTCCCCATAACGAGGGTAAAAAAGCAAGGCGGCCGCCGAGGTAATGCAATCCAAGTCGACCGCAAACCCGCCGTTGGAAGCGGCGGCATCCCGTAATATGAGCTACTCACTGTATACTCACTGGATAACATTTGTAATCGAATTTAAAAGTACATCATTCATAAAAAAATAGTAATTCAATTTAGATAAAAGTGAAACTATATATCTTTTTGATAATTTTGAAAAATATAGTATGCAACACCTCTCTCTCTCTCTCTCTCTCTCTCTCTCTCTCTCTCTCTCTCGTTTCTGCTCTACCCAAACAAAATACGAGTTTGTTTGGATACCAGTAATGCGATCATTTTAATAACGCTTAACACTTTGCGGACCAAGGTGCACCCGTGGCCGAGTGGTTAGCGTCTCACATTATCATGCCGGGTGTTCGGGTTCGATTCCCGTTCTGGCCGAAGGATTTTTCGTCAAAGAAATTTCCTTCCACTTGCACTGTGGTCACGCGTATTCAAGAGCTTGCCCCTCGGAATACATTCAAGGCGTGTTATTTGGCTTAAGAAATCTCAACTAAGTATTAATAAATGACGCTAGTTAATGCATACGTTGAGACGCCAAAAGTTCCACAGGGAACGTTAACGCCATTCAAGAAGAAGAAGACTTTGCGGACCGCTCACGAGATTTCTCGTTCCGTCTGTTACGGATGGATCACGAAATAACCAGTGTTTTCTACACTTGAAGGTTAAATCCTTGGTTTCTCAAGGATCTAACAAGGCCTATCGAAGCCTCGCCTTCGTCTCATCCACATCGAAGGAAACGATCTCATTCGTGGAATCCGAACAAATGAAGCGTTCAAGTTTGCACCAAAACATGCGGTCCTTAATGTGTTAAATATAAAAATAAAACAAAATAAATATACCTTCTAATCAAATATAACTGAGAATACTACATTTGAGTAAATGTTACTCTCGCATAAATGTTCATTTGGGTAAATATTCCATTCGGGTACTTGTCGCAATCCGATATTTGTTACATTCGGGTGTTTGTAATTCGGGTGAATGTCTTTCGGATAGCTGTCGTTCGGGTAACTGTGTTTCGGGTAAATGTGACACAATCACTAATTATAAAAATAATACTTTCTATTAAAATATTAATCATTCTTATAACAAATTGGTTCACGTAACACAACTTATACAGGATCTTGAAGGTTCCAAATAAGAACTTGTGTTTATTAAAAGGGGTCGTAGTAGCGTGGTAGAAAAAATGGGGCGTGCCACAATAGTTCAAAATAATGGACGCAGTGGTTCACACCCACATCAAGTTTTTAAAATCTGCATTTTTAGGACGATTTCATTTGGAATTGCTGATAAGATAATGCATATAAGAAATGCTGTTCGAATCATTTTACTCTATATCTTGTGAATTGTTCGTTCAATCGTCTTGATGTCAAAGAGAGAATTGTGAAAATATTAGAGTATTGTGGTATGGTATATAATAATATAATATTAGAGTATTGTGGTATGGTACTATTCAAATGCATTGATCATAAATTTGAAATATCTCAAAAACTACTGTTTTTAGAAAATTCATTAGTGGGAGCTTTATGTTTTGAAATGGCCACTAGAATCATATCTAATCATCGAAATGTTTTTAATCCTGCAAATTGTCGAGGTTCAAACAATGTATTAAAAGTAGACTTCCAATAGAAATTCCATCCTGGTAATGTTATCAAAATGACATGAGGATTTCTCACACCAAATATGAAAGAAGAAAAACAATGGTTATTTAAAATATATCTTCTGTTGATCCCAATTTCTTGTCACTCAGGAACTTTCGCAATGCGAGAAAAAAGTGGTAATCGCTTGGTGTCAGGTCTGGACTATATGGTGTATGTATTAAAACATTTAATCAAGCTTCCTGAGTTTCTGACGAGTCACTATTGACATGTGTAGCCTTGCCGGCCGGTTGACAAAAGTGATTCCGTGAACTGTTCTGTTCTGTACCATTTTAGAATATTTTTATGGTGGAGTGTGCATGAAACTCAGATAAGCTTCGCACTACCTCTGTATGAGTGGAATTTCATTCGGAAATCCATTTATCATCTGTTAATTATATTCCGATCCATCCGAACTCACATTTTGCATCAGTCAACTCGGATTAGTATCCGTTTGAGAGAGTAAATGGAAACCCTGACATTGTTTTCGAAGCTTTCAACGAGCTTTCAGAAATGGCGACAGTGTTTCAGCCTTTTTTTTTCAAAGCAGGAGACATTTTCCCATTGGAATTCAGCCAGCTGCCACAAATAGCCTGCGACAGCTTATTTAGTGGTAGATCCAGCTAGTGAACCATTTTCATCTCATTTACATATATTTTTGTGCGAATATCGTCTGAACTGTTCTGTGTCTGTGTTTTTTTCTTTCCCCCCACAGGGCATAACGCTGAAGATGACCGAGGACGGCCGGTGCATCGTGGCCCGGATCATGCACGGCGGCATGATCCATCGGCAGGCGACGCTGCACGTTGGCGACGAAATCCGGGAGATCAATGGCCAGCCGGTTCAGCACCAGACCGTTAGTCAATTACAGCGTATGCTGCGGGAAGCGCGCGGCTCCGTTACGTTTAAGATAGTTCCTTCATATAGAAGTGCCCCACCACCGGTCGAGGTAAGCGCACAAACGCAGCCCAGCTGCCGCAAAAGGTACAAAAAAAACAGACACAATGAGCTTTAACAACCCTGAAGGCTGATAAGATTCCTAGCAAGAGATACCTGGTTCCCCCGTGAGAAAGAGATATTCAAAAGCAGACCTTAATTCTGATTTAACTGGAATATAATCCTCCTTTATGAAGAAAATTGAGACCAACCTGATGTCAATGCTCCTTCGCTGTTGCTGCAGCGAAGAAGACGGCTGATTTGGGGCAGAGCCAATTTTTTTCTCCTGCGCGGAGCATTGTTGCCATTCAAGAGCGCTATTATCGCAAACGAGAAATTCTATATCCTGCGCGTCTGTTATCGTGTTTTCGTAATCAGACCCGTGGGAGCGTGTCGCTAGCAAAATATTGTGGCCAGATACTGCTCTGCGCCATATTGCTTTGTTACCTTTCTCCCCACCTGGAAATCTCTTGGGATTTCCTACGATCTTCCTGGGCTTTGTCTGTTTGTAGACATGGTTCCGATATCATTGTTGATTGTTTTCACGTCACACCCATACGGAAGAACTCAAGAGGTTGGCCCATCCATTTTCCTATTATCCATAATAGAAAACACTCACTCGAATAAACAAGATGAATTCTTACCAGATTGCGAAAATCCTGGAAAGCTTCGGTCTGTCGAAAACAATTCGTCAGCCGTCAACAATAACCCCCTCTACGAAAGATACGGAAAATGGGCCCTGTGATACACACTTCACATGTGCTTCTTGGAATGAATAAGTAAGACAACAACATATCCTCTTTCGACACCGGTGCCTCCTAATTAGCGGTAAACGGAAGCGGTCTTCGCTCGTTTTCCCCATTATAATTTTTTTTGCGTGAAAGCTACTGATTGAAATCAAGTCAACAGTGGGGCAGCGAATCACATTCCTCGTGGAGAGCACTGCGAGCTCTCGGTGCTACGAGGGATGTTTGTTTTGTCGAACTAAATTAACCAACCGTAAATATTCTGCTTTCTCATTCCTATCGCGCCCACGCTTTCGCTCACTGGAACACACAAACTCGCGTATGCAGCTATTCAGGATAAGACCAGCGCCGGTTTTAGTAAGTATTTTTATCGAAGCTGTCAGTCGGGAGGATATTCATAGTTTTGTTCTCGTTGGTTTAATTCATTGGTTTACCCCCCTGTGGGCTGATGAAATTATTGAAACATTTGTTTGATTATTTTTTCGTCTCAATTTATGTCACCATTTGTTTAACCACTTTGCATAGACTCACTCGGTGTTCATTTTGGTAACAATTTTGTGTCAATATTTATCAGTTTAATAGCCTCACAAAAATAATTTGTATCATGCATAAATGATCGGCAAAACAAGGATGAATTCGCAAAAATGATACCATATCGTGTGATTCTCTAACCACCCTTCAATGCATGTGGATTTCGCCCCACATAGATCATGTTGATTTTCGAACGAAACTTATCCTGAGAGGGGGACAAAAACCGACCAAAGCCGGCTGAATCGGTTTCGATGCGTATTTAATTGTCGAAAACAATGTGTGCAGTTGAAACATAATGATCGCAACCATTAGGTCGTGTATTTTCGCAGATAAATGCAAACAAGCTTTAGGATGCTATCGTTGATTGCGCTCGAAAAATTTTATCAAAATGCCCTGAATCCTATTAGTAGTTATTGGAGTGGAAAACGTGATGCGTTGACCCGAAAGAGATTCTTCCAAACTCCGTGTATCCGAATGTCACATATACTCGAGTTCAACAAATATCCGAATGCAACATTTACCCGAACGTACCTTACGCAAATTTTTGACGTAGGGATATGTGTTTCGGGAACATATTGGGGGTACACATTGAAAAAAAAGAAAAGGAAATCGATCGCTTCGCGCTTATTTGTCACTCATTTCATTCACACATTCACACATTTGTCACACGAGATTTATGCATCAATCGACTTGCATTCAAGAAACATTCTACATTCAAGAAAATAATATCTATCATGAAACCATCTATCGAACAATTGAAAAATCTCAATCTTCTCGTGTACTCACAATAATTGCTGAGTCATTTCATGTTGGATTTACAATATGATGAAGCATCATTGGATTTTGGCATCCCATGACAATTCAAACAATCGGAAATACCACGTTCTGATTGGTCGATCCGCAAAAGCAATCTTCTCTCTCGCATCTGTACACCTGTTCGTGCCCGACTCGACCGCCCCGGAATAACATTATCGGTGCATGCATCGAGCGCATACGCAGTAGATTCGCTGAGGTGTTCGTTCACCGACAAGCTAATTTACAACGCTAGCTCCTCCCGCTCGCTTACATCACATGTTAAGTTGATATAAAAGGAAGTACCATTCGTGGATTTCATTCATTCATCTATTTCCCGTTTGATGTTTGTAGAGTTAACACCGTTTGCTGACGAGCGTCGAGCGAGAATGAATTGTCTTTCTCAAGACAGATGAAGACGGAGTTTGAGTAGAGTTCTTCCACAAGGCCCCTTCTCAGAGCTAGAGGCGAATGAACTGAACATGTTTAAAGTATCTTAAAAACCAAAATGGAATGCAATGGATATCATCCACTGCGCTTTGAATATTTAACCAAGAAGGTCGTACCTCAGCTCCAAATAAAGCTCCGAAAGAGTTTTTAGTAATTTTCTGCGTTTTCCCTCCATAACTGAGCAAAGAGAGAAGGGCAATTTATACAATGGGCTGTAGCCGCTGTGGTGGTTTTGCTCCTGTACAGTCATCGGTGGCATTTTCAGTTAACCGCTGTGGCGGATATTACTGATTTTGGTGGTTTTTACTGGTACGTGCTGCGTGGCGGGTTTTCTGGTGTTTAGCTGTCCATCGACAAAAATCCTACGCCAACTATGCGGTCGTATCTCGAACACAACCCTCCTGTAACTTTTTTTTATTAGATTTTTTATTATTTCTATATGCAATTAGGATAAACGTTATTAAAATTTTCACACTTGTGATCAAACTTCTTCTATTTCGTGGGGAGAGGAATAAAAAAGGCGATATTGTGTGCTATATTTTTTAAAGTAATGAAAAAAGTAATAGTTTATTTTTTAACATATTCCTTCACTTACAGCAAATGATCTCAACATCAATATGTAGAAACATACTGCTTCAATTATCATGACAGCACTGCACTGTAAGAGCCCCCGCAGACTGCAGACTGATCATCATCAGTACGGAGAGGTATGCATGTGCGCACATTACGCCAATTCAAGTGGGTCGGTTTTTGCACCAGAAGGCCGACCCGACCAAACTGTTGGTTCAAAGAAGTTTGTAGTATGCGGGGCTCTAAATGTAATGGTTATTAAAGGCAAAGCGGGTCCATGGTACTAGGTGAGGCCGTTTCAACACTAAGGCCGCGGACATAGTAAACGTGAAGAAATGCGATGCGATATGGAGCGATTAAGACGGCGGTGACACTGGATGCGGAAAAGTGGTCGTACGAATTGTATGTAATAATGAAAGTAAACAACCACATTGAGTTGTATTGGTGTGGTTACATTGCTTCCCCCTTGCTTCGTTCGACTTCGCCAGCTTCTATCGAACAAAACTGTTTGTTTCCCTTCGTCAGTTATCGTACAATAAAATTTTCGTATGTACTCCGAGCCAATGTCACCTTAGCCTAATTGGAGCTCAACGCGTACTATGACATACTGATCGCTTACTGATCGCGCGTTTTTTGGTGCTTCATTCCCAGCCTTAGGGCATCTATATACTAATATACAGCATTTGACAGCGTCAAACATGTCCGGGTCGCAAATGCAATTTGCGACCACTGTCACTCGCGAGAACTGCCAAACTCTCAAGCTGGTGTAAATCAAGGCGCTTAACATACTGCCAGGTGGGTCAAAATGTGAAAACCACTCTACAGCCATTAATTTACAGGATGCAAGCAAATCATTTGTCATGACAATTGTCATTCGTAAACGCGAAAACAGAATAGAAACATACGGTATGAGGCATGATGTCGACGCCAACCTCTCTCAGTTTCTATTCTGTTTTCGCATTTTCGCATGACAATTGTCATGACAAATGGTTTGCTTGACAGGATGACATTAACACACTTCTACAATAAAAAATAATGAATTAAAATTTACTTTTCTATTTCGAATATGTATGCTATGCAATACAGTATTACGTAATATTGAACTGGAATTGTGTTTGATGATGATTTTTTATTATAATGGCGAGTTTTTGTAAATGTTGTGTGTTGTTAAATATATAGCCTAATGGTTAAGAGAGCGTCGTGTTTTAAGTAATCAAATATCTTAAGAATCTCCATTCAAATTTGAAGATTGAAAAACAGCCTTTTTTAAATATTCGCGAATTTCACAATTGTTTTGAGTTAAATATGACTAAATGGGCGTACCTTGTTACATAGATCTGCCTTGAGCTCACCGATAGTTTGGCAATGACAGCTAAATTTGCGATACATCTTGACTCGCGGATCATATCCTCTTGGCCGGGGCATGTTCATTCCAAGGCGCGTAGAAGTATATCCTAAGGTGGGCCAACTTGCTAAAACCACTCTTCAGCCATCTTGGAAGTCTACTGTGTTTTGTTTGTAAACAAAACACAATACGCTTGTGCCCAAGCTCGCTCGTGATCAGTCTGTCTCTTTCACGCTTCAAGGAAAAAAATCCCCTTCTGCTTTCTTCCGTACTTTTTTATATACCGCTCCCCTAACCAACTTAGTGACGAAACGGTCTCACCTAGTACCATAGACCCGTCTTGGTTCATTCCACTCCATTCTACATGTAAACTACCCAGCACAAGGATGCCAGATATGTGATCATATCTTCATTTTGTAAAAAGTTGAATTTTGAGATATTTAATTTAGTAATGAACTGTATGTGTGCGATATTTTCCTAAAAAAAAGCTTCAATCGAACATCTTAATTGAATACTTTCAACGAATAATTTTTTTTCCATGACATTTGGTTATTGCTCTCAATTGTTTTATTTTTATTATTTACTCGATCAACGGCAATCTTGCATGTTCATGTACATGTATTTTCCAAAATCCACTCATTATCGTTGTGTATTCGCTTGATTTGGAAAGATGATTTTTACAATGATTGATTATCATCGAAAAAGATGATATTTTTATGTTTTCAATCGAATACCAAATATCAAGGTACCAAAATAGAAAACTCAAAAGCATATTGAACTAATTTATTAAAAATATCAACCAAATAATACCTGTGCATAAAGTTGAGATCTGTTTTCTGCATCATATGCCTTAAGCGTGCGAAATATGATTTAGAACGTTATCTTGTTTTTAGAACTCATTGCAATAAATATAAAAAAACATCAAAAGCGGTTTTCATTGTATGCATTATGTAAATCAGAATAAAGTAGCATGATTTATCGAACAAAACGAAATAATAATTTGACAACTAAATTTTTATTTTCGCTCGATGAGAAAATCGTCTGTCAACCATTACTTGGGTTCACTCGCGGCAAATCGCTCCACAAACAGTTGCGCCGCATTGAAATCCGCTTCGCATCGCGTTTACTACGTCAGGTCCAGGCGGTTTGCATTTGATTTCCGCATTCGTAAACGAAAGAGTTTTCCCGCAAACGAGCCCGCGCCTGCACCCGCATCGCATCGCGTTCGCTATGTCCTCGGTCTAAGTGGGTTAGGGGAGCGGTATATGCAAACGGTACGGAAGAAAGCAGAAGGGGAATTATTTACCTGTAGCCCGAAAAGGACTGGTTGATCACAAGGGAGGTTGTGCACAAGCGTGTTGTGTTTTATTTATAAACAAAACAAAGTATACTCCCAAGATTTGACATATTAGCCCACCTTAGGATATACTTCTAGGCGCTTTCATAAGAAGCAAGGTGCTTATATAAATGTATAACAGGTGAAGCAACATCATCACTTCAATAAGAAGGGGGTTACGGTTTGTGGAGCGGGGGTTGTTTGTTTTGTTATTGCTAGGATACACTATTTTTGCATTTTCACATGCGAGAGTAGTGGATGAACTGTATGAGAATGAAATTCCACAAAATCATCCCTTCTTTTTCACATAAATTCGCGAAAGCCGAGAATAGTAGGCAACGTTTGAATAAGCGTCGTAGTAGTTTGTAGAAAGCCGCCAGAAGCTTTCTGATGATTTTCCTTTTCTTCCGACCGGCAACAACTCTCGTCGTTTGCAGTTGTTGTTGACTACCTGATCTACTGGGCTGAGTCGACATATTTACTTGATCGCCTGTAATATTGTCTGCTTGCTCTAATCATTGCTATTCGTTCTTTTTCAACGCTTTCATATCGCTTCCTTTATAAAATTACAATTTTTATCAATTTGAGTAGAGATTTGCATCAGAGCTGTTTGTAAACATTACCGACAGCAATTCCAATACGGCTGAAATTGCATTCCATATGATATAGGTATATATATAAATATAGGCGCCTTGATTAGAAGCACGCGGCAAAAGCTAGCCAACTGTCAAGCTGGTAAACAGAGCGGTGTTTAATTGTTATCAAATCGCCAAACTCTGCTGCGTAATGATAATTTGACATAAACGCATATCAAACAGATAGATGTTTCTCAGATTGTTTTTCATTTTTTTAATTGTTTAACCTCTAAGCAGACAGTGTGATCCACAAACATAATTATATCATGTAATGAATACAAGAGCGCCGCAGATTGCCTTATCGTCAGTGATGATGATGATGTATTGAATCATAGAGGCTTGAAAAAACCAATTCGGAAAACTTAAACTAAAGGGTGTGTCACATCAAATTGCATCACGGAAAAAACGCTGTAGAAATTTAATTTTTAGGAATTATATCTCCAGCTTTCGCTTATAATCAGATAAGAGTGTATAGATCACGTTGGCCATGCTTCACTGTAAATTTTTCGTAAATTTGGATAAATGTGGTCGAACGAAAAAGAGCGTCGTGAATTAATCTTGCGCACTCATTTCGAGAATCCGGAGTTGTCACATCGGGACATCGGTAAGATGCTGGGAATCGTCCAATCCACGGTCAGCAGAGTACTAAAACGATACTTCGAGAACCTAACCATCGACCGGAAGGTGAAGAACGGCAAAAATGGATGCTCCGTCAGTGAAAAAGATCACAAGCGCGTAGTTAAGTAGTTTAGACGTGATCCGAGAAGTTCGGTCCGGGATGTCGCCAATAAGCTGAATTTGTCAAGTTCATTCGTCCAGCGGACCACGCAGCGGGAGGGCCTGCGTACATACAAGGTTCAGAAGGCTCCTAACCGCGACGAAAGGCAAAACATGGTGGAGAAGACGCGAGCCCGGAAGCTGTACACCGAAATGCTGACGAAGCCGCATTGCCTGGTAATGGATGACGAAACCTACGTCAAAGCGGACTTTCGTCAGCGGCCGGGCCTGTTGTTCTTCTCCGCAGAGGACAAATTCAGCGTTCCGGAGGAGATTCGCAAGCAGAAACTATCCAAGTTTGCCAGAAAGTACATGGTGTGGCAAGCGATCTACTCTTGCGGAAAGCGGAGCGCCCCCTTCGTGATGACCGGCACGGTAAACGGGCAGGTTTACCTTAAGGAGTGCCTACAGAAGCGCTTACTACCACTATTGAAGCAGCACGAGGGCCCGACCATCTTCTGGCCGGATCTCGCTTCGTGCCACTAATCAAAGGACGTGTTGGAGTGGTACGAAGCCAACGGGGTCACCTTCGTGCCAAAGGAAATGAACCCGCCCAACGCGCCGGAGCTTCGCCCAATAGAGAAATATTGGGCGATTATGAAACAGGCCCTCCAGAAGAACCCAAAAGTTGTCAAATCGGAGACGGACTTCAAGAGAAAATGGATTTCTGTTAAAAAAACTACAACCTGACGTTGTACAGAACCTTATGGACGGGGTAAAGAGGAAGGTGCGAGCATACGGGCTTGGGCTCGAAGTATGAATAAGAAGAAAATGCCAAAAGTTGTTTAATAGTTTTTATTTTACTGTCTAAAATTTTCAAAAGGATCGGTCTACTGGGCGAATTTCTACAGCGTTTTTTCCGTGATGCAATTTGATGTGACACACCCTTTAAAGGCAAATGAACTCTTCGAGTTTCAGGTGGGTCTTCGTAGCCACATTGGTTACACGTTCGCTTACTAAGCGACCGATCAAACGTGAGTTCAAAACTTAGGGTCCTCAATTGACCATCTTTGTGTTGTTATAGAATAACTAGGTTCAGGCAACACTCATCAGCGATGGAGAACGATTCACGGCCGGAGTCCTGTCCTCTCCCTCATCCATACAAGCTCTGCTTAAAACTGCTAGACTCTGCAGTTTCAAGCAGTCTACAGTTTTAAGACTGTTGTGCTATTAAGAAAACAACAATCATCATATCAACTGTCTCCGTTGCCCGGTCTAACTAAATAATGTAAGAACAGAAGGAATACTCTTCCATTTAGGCGAAAGAAGCTGCTGTGTAAACATGTAACATGTACACGATTAAAATCCGGCTCTGCTATAGCTAAAACGCTAATGAGCTTAAATAATTAAACAAATGGGATAAAAAAATGAACTAAACTCTCGACCTTCATAAACATGTGATATGAGAGAGGCACATCAGCGAAAATACGCTTATACGCTTATTTCATTGCATAAGTCCGTATTCGTAATGAATGAGCAACTGGGAGAGCAGAGATTGCTTGTACCAGTCGACAATCAGAACACGGGATTTTCGTTTAGATTATGCCTAACATTTTTCAATTGTTTTTTGGCTAGGAAAATTTCAATATTTTGAATGGCGGAGGCGATCTGGCGTCACGCGTCAATTCTCACTCCCGACATTCTTCCAAAAATGGAAGTAAAAGTGACGAACCAGCCAGAAGAATTGAAAATCACTATAATACAGATAACAACAAAAAAATCAATATTTTGAAATTTTGGTGTATGATTTCTCCTCATTATACGAAGAGTACCTATATGTAGGGGAAAAGGGGGGAATTTGGACCACCTAAGCAAATCGCCTAATATTTCCAAACCAATACGGTCCAAATAAAAAAATGTCACATTGTATACTGAGCTACACTTGTTTTCTCTCAATCAAAAATGTTTAATCATTATATCAAGCTTCAAATTACCAAATATATCGTAAAATAAAAGAGATGATTTTTGGACATTAAAATTTGATGCGGGGTGATCTGGACCGTCTGTGGGGTGATTTGGTCCAGTGTGTGTTTCATCGAAAAAAAACGTACTTATGTTTATGTAAAGTATTTTGGGATAATGTTACAATCAGTAACAGTGTTCTGGGATCGATACCAGGTGTCTTGGTCAGATTCCAGACCAGAAAAATTGGATTGAGACCATCTCGAATTCTGCATGGATCTTTTCTCTGTTTTTCGAGCATTTTCAAACACTTTCGATGCTTGGTCAAAGAAAATCCGTTCTTGATGGCCTGCGTTGCTCTTTCAAGCTCTCCCTTCTTCCAACGTTGTCTGCCCATCTTCTTTTTGTAATTCAGTGGCATCTGGAATCAATTAGACAAAAGAAAAGCCTCAAACCTATAGGACCAATTCACCCCACAGAAACGTGTCCATGTCACCCCACACAACATGCAAAAATTGAAATGCAATTAATTCCATATATTGTTATCAAACTGACAGTTTCGCTGCATCAAATTGTTCCTCTTCTGTAGACGAACAGAACTTAACTGTATAATACACGAAAAGTTTGTTTAATCAGCGGGAAAAACCTTAAAACCACGATCGGAAAACTCACATTTTTTGACAATCAAAGTGCTTGTTGTGTTCATGCTACCGTTTCCTTCCACCTGTCGAATTTTAGCAAAGTTTTTTTTACACTAGGTACATATGGTTCAACAATAGAAGGAGATGGCATTATAAAAAATCTAAGTTGAGCCGTACTTTTTGAGATAAAGGGGTGGTCCAAATCACCCCATATGTCCAACTCACCCCGTGTTACCCTAATGTTCCGTTTTCGGATTTACTTCGCAATGCGTCTACACTCTCTGTCGATATGAATACAACTAACGGTTCTATTATGACCAAGACGAATACATAAACAAGATGATAAACAAGGTAGTCTATTTGTGATCAGTATATGTGTATGTGTGTGCTATGATATATTATATATATATATATATATATATATATATATATATATATATATATATATATATATATATATATATATTTATTCGACACTACACTATCCAGCCACAAAAAGCGCTCTTCGAATGAATCAAATTCAAATGAAATTTTATCAACAAAACTGGAAAAACAATGCATTTGTAGTTCGAAGCTCTGTCGGGTCGATATGAAATGTGAAACTTTAAACAGTCTGATAGTTTTCACCGAATCAATCCATCCTTTGTCCTGTCCAACGCTTGGGCCTAATTCACACAGTTATGCTTGTACTTGGTACGATGAAATCCTTAATTTGTTTAAAAATCATACAGATTTAATTCGCATCCGGTTTCATTCGCACCCAAATGGGCAAGAATAATCCCCGAAATGAAACTACATCAGCATTATCATTTCTCATTTTCATTTCCCCAACGCAAATGAGGCCGAGGTTCGTTTTCCATTTCCCGGTTTACCTGTTTTAACATTCAAAATTACGTTACCGTCCTCTTTCGTTTACGTTTATTATCATTTATTGGCGCGGAATTCCCGGACAAACGGACGGGGGGTCCTTTTTGTGTTTACGTATTCATAGATCATCGCCGGGCAAGACGAAAGCCATCCGAAGCGCAGCAATTTTATTAAACGACTTTCATTTCCATTTTTTTCTCCCCTCCTGGTTGATCAGATTTTCGTTCGTGCCCAATTCGATTACGACCCGCTGGACGACGAGCTGATTCCGTGTGCGCAGGCAGGGATAGCCTTCCGCGTTGGTGATATACTACAGGTGAGGTTTTGTTTATCCATGGCCAAATCTATTCTTTTAACGACATTTTAAATCTCACAGATTATTAGCAAAGACGATCACCACTGGTGGCAAGCCAGGCACGATACAGCCGGCGGTTCCGCCGGTCTCATACCATCACCAGAGCTTCAGGAATGGCGCATTGCCTGCCAGTCGGCGGACAAGACCCACAAGGAACAAGGTAAGATTCGGCCGCCGCCTGGCGCCGTTGGAAGATTGTTTATTTCGAAACCCATCATTGTTTCACCTGACCGACACAAGCACCACTTTTGTGCCCAAGAGTGATTTTGCATACGTTTGTGGTAGAGCAGAGCTTTCCGAGGGAGGGCACCAATGAGTCAAACTCCCGTAAAATTGTTATTGACGCTTCAGACAGCCCAATCAAATGTATCCAACGTAATAGATTTCCGGGATTTCCCGCCTACATCGTCTCGGGAACATAAAATAGCCAGGTTCCAAAGAAGCGGTTCTATCCGCCAGTATCGATTCAATTTACCTTCTTCACACCCCTCCGACTGAACTCAAGTGCCCAACTTTATTCTCGAATCATATGCTTGCCACTCTAGGGTATCAGCAAATGATAAAGTCGAAATAAAGTTCAATGTGAAGGGAGGTTAAGATAGCAGAAGCGAAAGAAAATCCACCACCACATGGATATTTTTTTTTTTACTCATCTCTTGCCTTGGATCCCACAGACCATGTTCAGCATCTGCCGCCCTGTTCGGTACAATTAGGGCTTACGACGCTGGCACCCTAAGGGTGAGCATAGGCACTGTCGGAAGCTATTTTCAGCAATAGCCCGGCTTTTATGGATTACGGCAGATGGGCCCGGCTTCGGATGATGGCCTGGCCTCGGCTTCATTCTATCAAGAACCATCGGAGAAGTGTCTTAGGAAATTTTGAGAAAAAATACAGCCGAAAGCTTTGCACGGCACGATCAATGCTCGAGTGGGTAATTGGGTTAATCTTGCAAACAAGAGTTTGCCGATAATGAAAAAAAACGAAGTAGCTTTAGACTATCGCATCCTTCTCTATCGATTCGTCTCTAATATTCATGTTTGAATATTGGAAGTAGAGAAACTATCCGCAACTCCATGCCCAAAATTGCGAAATATTACGTAGCGCACGAAATTTGTAGAGCATCTTTAGTTTGTTCGAATTTGCTCGGAAGACATGACCAAGGTTCCAGTTAAAGCTCTATTCCAGCTTCAATTGGAGAATTTGACTCAAATTCAACATCGGCATACGACCTGAGCTGAATCTATATACACAAAAACAGTTTGAATCATCACCCGCGGCTGCCTGAGTACACAAATTATTACAACAACTAATAAATCCTCTAGTGGGAGAAAGAAATTATCATACGAACAGTGGCGTAGTGTACGGGTGGCAAGGGGGGCGGTCCGCCCCGGGTGTCACACTCAGAGAGGTGTCACCCACGATGCTAAGTTTTTCTAAAAAAACATAATCATAATTTTAAACGAACGTCAGACGTCAATGATTGATACTATTATTGATACCATTCAGTAAAACAATATAAGGGCCTGAGGGCACGAATAAAAGCGTAACGTAGGACTGTGATTGTTCGAAAAATGTTTTTGAATTTAGTTATTTTAATTGTTCATAAATTCGTACATTGCACTAATCTAATGTTCCAAATGGTGGCTTCGAAAAGAACCGTTTGTAACGTGTATTGTTATTCTACAAACGAGTTGTATAAGTTGGAGTGGTAGAAAATTTTCCGAACCAATGGAAAAGTGGATTTGAGGAAGATAAGCAGAAATGAAGACATACTCTACATACGTTCAAAATTCCATGTAAAATAATCTGTCTTGATATTTTTCGTTTAGGATGGGAAAATGCTGCTGATTTGGGTAACGATTCTTCATCAACCGATTGAGATTTCATGAAGTGTCTTTCACAATCTTTCGACAACGCTCCAACAATGTCAGTATCGAATAGAGCAGTTCGAAGATAAAGATGATGATGGTCCCACCTCTTTCCCCTACAGAGGTTTGAGAAAGGCGAGTTATCTGAAAGATAATTTATTTTTCTCAGCATTGAAACCAGTTTAGCAAAAGGAAACGAACTGATTTTATTTACGATTTACGTTAAATTCGTTCACGTTTTGTTGAGGAAGTAGAAAAAAGTCGTATTCACCGGGTATATACAATACTCTTTGAATTTATGTGGTTAGCGTTATTCTGCAGTATGTGTCAGTTTTGGAACTGTTTACTTGTTCTTCGCAGTTTCAACTCATCGCTGGAATGCTACTGAGCCTCCTAGGTGTAATGGCAAAAAGCTTGTCGCAAATTCAATGAAGATTTATGTGATCTACGATGGGCTGATCGCAGTCATTGAAGTTTCGTGTGATCCTGCCGACAGCTTGAATACTAGATCGAGTGCACGAGTTTCTTCTATCATACGTCATCCCGATTTATTACATTAAATGAGCGTAAACATAACAGAAAATGTCATGACTCTCAAATACTGGTAAGCATTTGTATAATACATATGGTATGGCAATATAAGATTAATACGAGCGAGCGAAACAAGAGACACGTTTCAAATTAGCACGTATTACTTTGCCAAATATGTACATGGCCCAGACCGAAATGGATCTCCTCTATACTTTTCTAAGAGTAAAATTAGAAAACACTTTCCAACTTCAATTTGTAATGAGATGTAATATTATCACACTTCTGCATCATTAGCTATGTGGATAGCGTGGTCGTGTAAAACAGTCTTGCATTCCAGTCGGCCTTGGTTCGATCCCCGTTGACGTCGTTTGGACTTTTTTGACGTGGGACTACGTCTAACCGGAATATATGGGGGGTAAAATGGAAACCTAAGCATTAAACATGCAGAACAAAATGAAAGATTTCGTATGCTTATAACTCGAACATTTATTACTGGATCAGAAAGATGTTTGCATCAATTGATAGGGAATATTTCTACGCATCTATCGCAATTAATAAAATGTTATTTTTCTTTAGATAAACAATTGAATAACTGTAAAATGTTAAGCGTTATCCAAACGCCCTAACTGCCACATTTCGATTGGCCCGATTTACCGTTTCCCCAACACAGCCATCAAAACCTAGCAGCCTTGGGGAAATCGGCATTGCAAATACATGGAAGTAAGGGGACTTTTGTTCTCACCGAAGTGTGCTCCCTAACACAGACTTCTTTTGTTCCCACCGAAATGTGTTCTCTAACAGAGATTTCAAAACCACTGAAATGTGTTCCGACTGAAATCTATTTTCCTACCACAGACTTCAAATCCATGGAGCGTCGGGAAATTGGCATTGCAAATTCATGCAAATCAGGGGTATTTTTGTTCCGACTGAACTGTGTTTCTCCAACACAGACTTCAGAACCTAGGAGTCTGGGGAGATTGTCATTACAAATTAATGCAGGCCGGGGGCATTTTCGTTCCGACTGAAATGTGTTTGCCTAACACAGAATTGAAAACCAAGTTTTCTGGGGAAATCGGCTTCGCAAATAAATGCAAACTGCGAGTACTTTTGTACTCGCTTGCTTTCATGCAGACTACAATATGTTTCCCTAACAAGGTCTTTCAAACTAAGGAACCTGGGAAAATCGTGCAGACACTAGAGGCGAATGAACTTTCAAGTTTCAAGCAAATTCGCGTTTCGAGAAGTATCTACACTTGAGAGATGCAAACTTTAAAGAAAAATGTAAAATAAAATAATCTTTTGATAATTCTCACATTCACATATTTTGTCCTAGGCATCATACCAAACGTAAAAGGACTGTTATTAAATTTACTTGTAACAAGAACATAATCTATCACAATGCATTAATTGACCTTACATGGCATAGGTTCAATCTTTTTACTCACAAAGCAGATATATTAAATTCAATTGAATTCTGAAATTGTTTCATTCAATCAAGAATTTAATCAATACCAAAAAATGATTGCTAAGCTAAAGTACCACGTCCCACGTCAACCTTATAACTCATCCATTTTTTTTGTGCAATCGCAAAAAAGACGAAAAAAGAAAAAAAGGAAGAGATGTCTGCTTCCATACATATAAACATTTTAAAGGGTTGGGGGACAGATGGCATTATTTGCTCATTTGACGCTACAAGGCATGAAAAGACATGGTTTCTGTCGAAAATGAAATGCTTCCTAGCAACGCTAGTTTGAGTGTACTACCAGTTTGTGATTCGACATTTCTGTGTTACCTGTACTTACCTGCGCGAAGTATATCTTGCGCAAAACTATTTGAAAACCAGAGGATTCTTTCTGGGAAACGTTGTGACTAGACTCATTTCCTTCGTAAGTTTTCTTGCTACTAAAAGAGACAGTCTCATCGAAAAGATTTATTTGATGATTCTTACCATTGATGAGAAAGGCGGATCCTTCGAATGTCTCGATTTTATACACTTTGATCTTAGCCTTTAGGCCGAGAAGAGATATGTCTCGATGTTGATAGCTTAGAAATTGGAAAAATCTGGTACTCTGGTCTTGAGAAAGACCGTTTGAATACAACTTGCACTGGAGAAATAACACACTTTGGAAAATTGAAACACGTTGAAATACTAACTAAATAACGGATGGGTTATTATTGCGATGCTTCACGTACATAAAAAAACACACCATGAGTGGTTCAATAAGTTTAGAAGATGTAGTTTTGATGTAAGGAATGAGCAACGCAGAAAACCACCAAATGAGTTTGAAGACGCAACCTTTGTTGGTCGAAGATTAAAACCAAACTCAACCCTGCTAAGAAGGTATGATCCACGAGTCAAAACTGTGCCGTCAATTCAGCTGTCATTGCCAAACTAATCGGTGTAGTCAAAACGACTCTGGTTTATGGTGTGACCGTTTGGTTGATAAGTGGGTTAAGAGCAGGGCTTGGCAAAGTCTTACAGTGACGTGGTGTTTTCAGTTTCGACTCGTTTGCAGCGGATGACTGTTGACTCGTTTGCATGTCATACTCGTACACCCATGTCTCGTTGCCAGTAATCATGCGTTGGATGAACGTGAGATCATTATTTGATCGTTCAAGCATGTCTTCAGCCACTTGACTGCGATGAAAATTTTAAAGGAAATGAGTTTTTTTGGCACTAATCGTGCTGCGGCTTATCTCATGCCCAACACATCAATCAAAATATGACAACATTCTCTTGGGAGATATTTAATTCACGGGCTAGCTCTCTCAAACGAATCCCGATCCATTTTCATTCCTCTTATTTTGTCGATGTTTTCATCAGTTGAAAATATGGATGTTCAGTGGAAAGATTAAAAATTACAAATTCCCGGCGTATATCCGATAAAATGTATGGAATATTACTGTTGCTGTTTTGTATTTTTGATGACTTTTCAGTTGAGTTCTATTGAACCAATTTTACTTTTTCAGTGTGTATCAGAATATTCTACTCAGCCACCAACATAAAAACACCAGAAATTACTCGAAAAGCAGTATATTGAATACCTAACCATCTTTGCATCCAATCCGACATTAACAAAATTTTCTGAATAAAATATGCCCACATTAGATACTTTATCTAAAGTCGATTTTCCAGACAACCATTCATCTTATGTTTAAAATATCTTCTTGGGCATCATTCATTTAGACAAGTACAGATTACTATAAAGATATTTTTGCTCATACATATTTTAATGGCCAACAACATATTTACCTCATAGCTTGAGCATCCCATTGTACTTATAACTTGGAGTCTAAACCCAAGTGAAACATTCCATCTGTAGCAGAATCAAAATATCCATCTGTTATCATAATAAATATTCGTTCCCTCTGCCTCCTGGCTGAGACTTCATCCATACACTGTCCCGGCCTCAAATTACAAGGCGCCAGAGAGCAAAAGGGGAAGATAGGGCGCACCGAGTTTTACTGGCCCCTAATTGACTTTTTGCTCCCGGTCCATTTTATCATGTTTTCACATTCAAAGCTACTCCCTTCCCTATTGTGGCACAAGCAATCTTCGGGGAAGATGAAATGTTTCCCATCTAAAGATAACGTCGTTTGCTAGTTATTTATACCTGACACTTTTTTGGCTCGCAGTTTAAAGCTTGCCCTTGTCTGCCCCGGCTCCCCATGTCCTTTTGGGTTGTTTGTTTGGTCCGAGCCGAAAGCCGAATCTCTCTGGCGAAGATGCTCATTTTGCTGTGAATATTTTATATTCACGCTAATTGCTGGTCTCCCTTTCATTTTCTGGATCGCTCTGGTCCGTTTGTTGTGAGCTGGTTCCTTCATTTATTTAATCTCGTGGAGTAAATGTGAATAAAACATCAGAATCGATACAGAACGCATAGATGGCGGGGAAAAAAAGGGGGAGGAGTGGTAGGGTAACACGGGGTGAGTTGGACATACGGGGTGATTTGGACCACCCCTTTATCTCAAAAAGTACGGCTCAACTTGGATTTTTATAATGTCATCTCCTTCTACTGTTGAACCGCATGTACCTAACGTAAAACAACTTTGGTAAAATTGAACAGGTGGAAGAAAACGGTAGCATGAACACAACAAGCACTTTGATTGTCAAAAATTGTGAGTTTTCCGATCGTTGTTTTAAGGTTTTCCCCGCTGATTTAACAAACTTTTCGTGTATTGTGCAGTAAAGTTCTGTTCGTCTACAGAAGAGGAATAATTTGATGCAGCGAAACTGCGAAACTGGGTGACATGGGCTCGTTTCTGTGGGGTGAATTGGTCCTACAGGTTTGCGGCTTTTCTTTGGTCTGACTCATTCCAGATGCCGCTGAATTACAAAAAAGGATGGGCAGATAACGTTGGAAGAAGGGAGAGCTTGAAAGAGCAACGCAGGCCATCAAGAAGGGATTTTTTTTGACCAAGCATCGAAAGTGTTTGAAAATGCTCGAAAAACAGTGAAAAGATCCATGCAGAATTCGAGATGGTCTCAATCCAATTTTTCTGGTTTGGAATCTGGCCAAGACACCTGGTATCGATCCCAGAACACTGTTACTGATTGTAATATTATCCCAAAATACTTTACATAAACATAAGTATTTTTTTTTTTCGATGAAACACACACTGGACCAAATCACCCCACATCAAATATTAATGTCCAAAAATCATCTCTTTTATTTTATGATATATTTGGTAATTTGAAGCTTGATATAATGATTAAACATTAGTGATTGAGAGAAAACAAGTTTAGCTCAGTATACAATGTGACATTTTTTATTTAGACCGTATTGGTTTGGAAATAATAGGCAATTTACTTAGGTGGTCCAAATTCCCCCCTTTTCCCCTACTTGGCAATTTTAGAATGTTTTGATCCTGATCAAGACATATATTATACAATATGTCTGGATTGGGCGAAACCAGGAACATTGGGGAGGTTGAGTTGAATCATAAATAAAATTCCACCACTGAAAAGTACAGTTGTCCAAAGAACCTGCGGTCAAAGCATTCCAGAACCGATTCCAACAGTGCTCCCACATTTTTAATCGAATCAAGCCACTGCCACAATGTATGCAAAACAAATTCTTTTCCACCATATCACAGAACCACAAATGCAAAACAAAATTAATCATTTTGGTACGCCAAAGACTTCATTCATCCATATAGCGAATTTTGGTTATCATTTCCGTAGTCAATGTTCCAGTGTTCCTCTTCTTCACAAATAAAACGATAACATTATTTTGTATGACCATGTGTGTGTGTATACATTTCCGCTCCACTTGTTCCTGTTACGTTTCGTTACAATTTTGTTTTTCCATGTGTGTGTTTGTTTGAGTTCTATGCCAAGTTTCCCAGTGCTCTTTCTCATGTTTACTGTTTAGCCCTCTGTACAAAATTGCATATATAAATTTCCGTTCCGATTTTTTTGTTCTGTTTATCAATCAGCGTTCTCTTTACATTGTGCCTTTGCAAACTAAAACCACTTTCTCTGCTTTAAGTGTGAACCAATCGGTGTTTGAATAATGTGTCATTCCTTCCATTGAATACAAACATACGTACACGCACACACTCCGCACACACTTACGATCGCAAACAATTGAAAACAAACTCATTTCTGTTCGCAAATGTAGGAGAGGTTGGGCCCGGATGCTCAGCACACGCGGAAGGATGCGACGGATCCACAGGTATTAGATATATTACAGCTCACTCGTTTCTCTTACTATCTTACTCCTCCACCAAGAAAGAAGAAACTCACCTTTTCGTGTCGAACACTAAGGAGAACCAAATCCGAATATGAGAGAAAAAAACACAAATTTCGCATTTTTCGTAACTCCGCCAAAGTAATCATATTCGGTTATCATCGAAAAACCCGAAAGGTTCTAGCATTAGCTAAAACAATAGCAACATACAGTGATTCATTTTGACAGAGTTGACGAATTTTCGAAATTTATGTTTTTACCAGATAAACGTATTTTATTCTGAGCGATCGATTGTTTTCATATACATTACTTACAGTATTTTAGCTATTGTATATTTGTGCTTCTTTACATTCAGCTTTGGCTTGTTTTAGGTAGTTTTTTTATGAGCTGTTTGAGTGTTGCTTAGTGTATGTTGCAGCTTTAGATGTTACACAACGCGTCGAGGATACACACACAAAAACACCAAAAAAATATCAACTACACCTAACGGAGTAATTTCAACATGTTCCGTCAATCAAACATGATCATCAGGTGGACATAATAATTTATTTCCACACGTTTCGTTCGCTCAAATGCCTTGCTGATTAAGGTGCACAAATTACAGTTATCAGTGGGTGCGCTCCTTCACTGCAAGGAGCACTCGAGGCGTAACGGTTGAAACTTTGCACTTCGGAGGAAAATCCCCCAGAGTCACGTTCTGATTCGTCAATTTAAGTTTTCCTATCGCTTCAAGTGAATAGGACTTGTCCAATGGATAGTTATTTTTATCGATTTTGCGTATTGTTCCCTCCTATTCAACATCTATCTCTTCCTCAGAATAGTAATCGAAATTATACCGAAACTTTATCGTCTTTTTGTCCTGGTAATGTAAATTGCACGAAAATTATGTTTATCGTTCTTTTTATGTGTTCAGTACTTACGTTTTTGTATACTGTTACAATTTATAACCGAAATACGAAACCACCACTTCATCCAAATTTGCACTTAAACATCTAATCTTGCTGTGAGCCAGAAAACAGAAAACTGCCGCCAAGTAATTACTAAGCGAAAAACTTTTGTCCGTTTCTCCCTTCCATATTTGTCGCCCGTCCGATACCACCACCGTCACACCATCCCGAAGCAGTTAATTGCTCAATATTTAGCCGTAAAAAGAAGCAGTGCCGGGACAAGTATCTGGCCAAGCATAACGCCGTCTTCGACCAGCTGGATCTCGTGACGTACGAGGAGGTTGTCAAAGTCCCAGGTGAGTCTCTAACCGGTCAGTTTCAAACGCGTACGAACAAAACCACAACACAGTATGTCGCATCGCGATTCTTTGCTTCCAGTGGGCGATCCGGCCTTCCAGCGGCGAACACTGGTACTACTCGGGGCGCACGGTGTCGGTAGACGTCATATCAAGAATACCCTCATAGCTAAGTATCCGGACAAATACGCTTACCCAATACCACGTAAGTCTGTGCGATTTGTCGAGAGATGTGCGCTTGTGCATCGGATCTAACCTGTTGTGAACCCTTGCAGACACCACCAGACCGCCGCGGCCGGACGAGGAGAACGGCCGCAGTTACTACTTCATATCACACGACGAGATGATGGCGGATATTGCGGCCAACGAGTACCTCGAGTACGGCACCCACGAGGATGCGATGTACGGCACCAAGCTGGAGACGATACGACGCATCCACGCCGACGGCAAGATGGCGATCCTGGACGTCGAACCACAGGCCTTAAAAATACTGCGCACAGCCGAGTTTACACCGTACGTTGTATTCATCGCGGCCCCGCTGCTGCAGAACATCGCAGATGTAAGTATTTGTTTCCATCAGGTAGCTGATAAGCCGTCATCTTTTTGTAGCCAACATAGAAAATCGAAAGCATAGAAATCATCGCCTAAAATTAGAAATTAAGTCCTTCGTATGATCCTGTAGCAGAGATTTTAATTGCAAATGGCCAAATACAGCTTCCGGATGGGTGTCCAAACGATTGTGTCACATTTGCCCGAAAGACATTTCACCTGGAAGCACTCGAATGTAACAAATACCGGAATGCCACAGGTACCCGAATGCAACATCTACTCGATTGAACATTTACCCGAATACACTATTTACAGCTACAGTGTCGGACAAAACATTAAAAATACTGCTCAAGCAAAGAAAGAAAGTGACAAAACTTTGAAAAAAATTAATTCAATCCAGTGCTGCAATCCATTTTTAATAATTTATTTGTATTGTTCAAAGAAATTTATAACATCTGCAGTTGAAACAGTTGTCATTCATTGAAAAGTGCGTTTTAAACATACTTAACAACTAAAATGAAACGACAAAAATTAGGACCGGTTTTAAAATTAATGGTAAAAACAAATAAAAACAAGAAAAATTATATCGTGAAAAACTTCTAGGGCTAGTACTAGGGTTAGGCTTTATTACGCATCACTTCACGTATCCGGTTCGTTATGGATTCCATCAGATTCTGGCACGTGGTTACCGAGATGGCGTACCAACAAGCTTGGATCCTATCCCACAGTTGCTCCTTATTCTTCGAATTCTCCGTGTACACAGACCTATTCACGATCCCCCATAGGTTCTCTATAGGTCTTAGATCCATGACGTCGGCTTTGTTATCTTGGAACCTCTTTTAGACGGCCTTGGCGATGTGCTTCGGATCGTTATCCTGCTTGAACTGCCATTTCAGGGGCATCTCCCACTCGGCGTGTGGCAGCATAACTTTCCATAGGATGTGGGCGTAGAGGTACTGATCCATGATCTTATTCCACCCAGTACAAGGGGCCAACCCCGTACCAGGAGAAGCACTCCGACACCATAATGTTCCCTCCTATATGCTTGAATGTCTTCGTGGTATACTGTGGCATGTATGCGCAGCCACAGTATATTTCACCAATGCTTTTCCTTCTCCGGACCGATCCAATCGAAGTGGAGCCGCGAATTCAGATGTTTCGGTGTGTGCATCGGAACCTTCCGGCGGCTTTTCCCGCCTAGCCTCTGCTTCGCCAGCCGCCGCCTAACTGTCCGGGAACTAGAGATCAGCAAACCGTTCACGAACGGTACGAAAAAACTACTTCGCAAAAAGGAGTGAACGAACGGTCGTTCTTTTTTAAAGAACGGTAGTTCACCCCACGAACGGATCGCGAGCAAACGGTTCACTTAGAAGAACGGTTAGTGACTGAACCGTTCATCAAAGTGAACTGTTTTGCCCATTTCTACCGGGAACTCACAAACAAACTCAGTTCCCCCTGCATCTTTTTCGAGGCCTCGAAGGGATCTTTCTTGGAGACTCGCTTTAAGGCAAAGTCATCCTTCGCGGTCGTTTTCCTTAGGCGTCCAGTCGTTTTGGATTTTTTGCGATCGTGGAGGACATTGAACACGAAGGTTTTGGATCGTCCCAAGTACTCTGCGATTTCGCGTTGGCTGCTGCCTGCCTTGGACATTTTGCGGATGACCACCCGTTGTGTTTCCGTGCAAGTATGCGCGACCCATTTTTCGTTGACTGCAACTAGAATTCTAGAATTAAAACCTTACATACTTCTTGTTTACATGATAAATATTTACCAGGAACCGAAAAACTCAAAATACCACCGAGAAACAATCAATTTTCTTCAAAAATCGGTCGAAACAACACTCGAAACAAATGCATTTTTATCACTAAACCTACCAAGAGGGGTCAAATGACCCATTTTAAACTTTTAGTCACAATTTTCTTGCAAATTACATTGTCACAACATAATTTGCCTACACTAATTTTCTTAAAACATACATCGAATGTATTCTTCAGGGTTTACTCCTCTCTTGTTATTTTTTTTAATGAGAAATATTTGTAATCTGCCCTAACTACCGCAACGGAACATTTGACCCGTGCAAACATTCATATGATATCAGTAAGATTTGTATGTGTGCTTGTGATACAAAACCATTGCATTACACATTTTTGATATTGCTTTATATATTTTGTTCTATTTGTGTATGAATAGTGAATTGATTGTATTGCTGACTATCCAAGCGAGCTAACAGCAACCATTCCAAGCTAAAGTGCTATTTTGCACGTCAAAAATTGTAATTTCATTATTTTGTTAATAATAGCTATCCTATAATGTCGAAATATACAATAGAAATATGGTATGCCACGTTCCTCAACAAAACTATATAAATCGAATCATTGTTCACAAACTATTCATTAAGGGTCACTTGACCCGCTGTGGTAGGAATAGATATACATGAAACATCGGTAGGTTTAGTGTTAATGATACTACAAATGTTATAAATTTCTTCGAACAATGCAAATAAATTGTTATAAATCGATTGAAGGACTGGATTGGATTTGTTTTTCTCAAAGTTGTGTCATTTTGTTCCTTCTTCATTCGGATAAATGTTATATTCGAGTAATTGTCGCGTTCGGATATCGTTCTCATTCGGGTAAATGTTACATTCGGGTATTTGCTACATTTTGTACATTTTTGCTACATGTTTGTTGAATGCCATTCGGGTATTTGTTACATATATTTTTTAAACAAAACCCATTGTAAACGTATTAATAGGTGTGCGAATCGAAATCCGTTTTTTTTGTTAAAATTTAGAGTTAAAATTTTAGGCAAAACACATAGATTCTCTCTTCATTCTTCAGAGTATTGCGTGTTCTTTTTTCATCTTGTTAGCAGTATTTAGATTCCTCATCTGATTAACTGTTAGTTCGTCGAAGCGACCTACGTATCTGTTCAATTTTTGGTTCTTTCGTAAGAATAAAAGTGCTGCTTAGTAAGGTTATGCGAAGCAGGAACCTCTTCCGTTTCTCTTAGCATGCAAACAAATTCCGTCCGACCTATCTGGCTTCCATTCGTGTGGAATCCAATTTCTGTTCGTTTGGATCGTTCCCAAAGCTAATGATTCTACTAGTTCCTGTTGCGTTTGACTTGAATCCTCATGGAGAAGTACCTCCGGGATGCTCCTGAATACAGATGATACCAATAAGAGCTCTCAGTCGTAACGATGATAAATTGCTCATAAGTATCAAACCACACTTTCTGACGTTTTTGATGCAACCTGGCTAAACATTTACACGATGAAAAACGGTGGGTTTCTAATTGCACGCCTGATATATTCTGTCAAATATATTCCGTGAATTTGTGATTTTAAATAAAATGCTTTATTTATCATCTGAATTTATATTATCGCCTTCAAAACAGAAGGGTCTGATGCAATACACTTTTTCGAACGAACACTTCAGTCATCGAAACACTTTTTACAGCTGTATTCAGGAAGTGACAGTTCACGCAGCGAATTCATTTTTATGTCTTCAAAACTGTCAAAACAGGTCCCTTCTTCTTCTTTCTTCTTATATGGCACTAACGTTCCTAGAGGAACTCCGCCGTCTCAACGTAGTATTACTTGCGTCATTTTCATTAGTACTTAGTTGAGATTTCTATGCCAAATAACACGCCTTGAATGCATTCTGAGTGGCAAGCTCTAGAATACGCGTGACCACAGTGCAAGTCAGAGGAAATTTCTTTGAAGAAAAATTTCCCCGACCAGAACGGGAATCGAACCCGAACCCCCGGCATGTTAGGTTTGACGCTACCCACTCGGCCACGGGAGCACCAAAACAGGTTCCAAGAAGTGGAAATTTGAGTTTTGGAAATAGGAAAAAGTCAGACCCATGTCTCGTCGTCAGTGATCATGTGTTGGATAAACGGGGGATTAGAATTTGATCGTGCAAGCATGTCTTCAGTCACTTGAATGCGATGAAATTTTTGAAGAAAATTAAGCTCCTTTGACACTAGTCGTGCTGCGACTTTTGCCATGCCCAAAACATCAATCAAAATATGATGAACGATCCCGTGAAAGATATTTAATGCTCGAGCTAGCTCACTTAACTTATAATGATTATTTCCATGCACCATACCTTTTATTTTGTCGATGTTTTCATCAGTTAACACTAGAACTAATGACAGTTTTAATATACGTTTTTCTACAAAATCGATCATTTTGACCAATGTGGCAAAATTTGTCAATATATACAAATTCCAAAGGAAATAAACTATATTTAGGAAAACAAAACATAACATTATTAGAAAATATAAAAAAAAAATTCAAGATAAATTCTTGTGAACAAATGATACAACTGGTCATTTCGACCGGTTGATAGTTCTAGTTTTGAAGAGGTAGATGGTGGTCGTTGGTTTTTCATCCTTTCTCGGCCGTCTGTGAATGCCTTATACTGTTCATACACCCGTGTTTTGACATACTTGAGTCACCAAATGTATTCGGCAACATTTTACACGTTTTCAGCGACACAAAATTTCATACAATATCTTAGAATTATCTATATCAAATTTCACCGGGCAAAAAAAAAGTGTCTTGTTCTCAATGACGCAGTAAACAAACTAAATGAAGGATCGTGCTCAAAATGGACATTTATACCACTGACAGTAGTACCAACTTTACAAAATTGAAACATGTTCAGCGGGAAGATTTAAAATTGCAAATGCCCGGTATGTATTTGATACAATGTACATACGAGCTCTGTTTAAAAAGTTGTGTTGATACTTGATACAGTGGTTCCCATGGCCTAGTGGTAAGCATGGCGCTTGCCAAGATGGGGGCCTCGGGTTCGATTCCCGTTCGGGTCGGAAATTCTATCGTCAAGGATCGTTTTTCTGGCTTGTCCTTGTGTCGATTCCAGAATGCCCATCGACAACACTGCCAGCTATAACTGTCGCATCATATTCGCTCACTCCACAATTCGTACATACCCCGATCATAGTAACCCGACGAGCGAAACTTGAACTCGGCCTGACAACTGATGTGTGCACATAACATAGGAAATCGTCCTCTTTCTCGTTCCAGCCGCAGCAGAGGTAAGATGTATTACCGAGTTCCGGGAGAGGATAGTATACCCCACGGAACTTGGCTATTCAGATTGGCGATCATGCCAGGAGACATAATGATTTCGAAACGATCCACGAATCAATGCCAATGTTCCCACAAATATTATATATCTGAGTCCTTGTTTCTTTTTTCGATCTTTTGTCTTGAGATATTGTTTCAGTGTTTGTTATCCTAATTACTTCTGTCTTAAGTGCATTATTCTGTTTCATTTTCTTTCGGTTTGGGGTCTCATCTAATTCCTCTTCGAAATTGTCTGTTTTCTTCGCAGTTGTTGTTAGTGTACAGTCAATCAAAATATTTCTACCTTCCACATCTTCAAACATTGTTCAGTCTTTCCGCTGTCTTCGTCCATATTTTGTATCCACGATCGATCGATGCCAATGTTCCCACATTTTATTGGCAGGAATATTATCAAGGAAAATATTCCTATGTAATGCTACAGTTACAGTTGCTATAGCTATGGTCAACTTCGCAGGGTCCTTTTTTGCACCAAAGGTAATAGGCAGAAGGGTGTAATTGGACAGTGGTCTATCAACCCAAGAATGTTCAGATTGGGGATAAGGGGCCGATTCTTCAACATCAGCATCATTAACGTGCACAGCCCTTCGACCAAAACATATCATCAAGATCATCATCGGAGATTTCAATGCTCAGATTGGTAAAGAGGAGGAGTTCAACCCGATAATTGGTATGTACAGCGCACACCAGATTTCGCCACCTCTAATGATATGGCCGCACGCAGTACCTTCTTCCAACACAAATTCCCCACCAATACACCTGAGGGACATCAATTCAAACAGAATCTCAGGTCTCCCATGTTTTGATAGACGGTCGGCATTTCTCGAACATAACAAAAGTCAGAACCTAGCGAGACGCTTGTGGAGTCTTACCTCTATCTGTAATAGAAAGTGACGTACCTGATGAGATGGGAACGTTGGTGGAAGGGAGGGAAGAGCAAAACCCAGGGAGGACCGGCGAGCAACGCTGGAGTGCTGGACGAAAATATTACACAGAGTGAGAATAAACGGGAATTAATTAGGACATTTCCTCTTTATAAGACAACCCGGTTACTACAGCGCTAATATCGATTCGGACCACTACCTGGTGATGGTGAAGATGCGCCCAAAAATCTCCGTTGTGAACAACATTCGGTACCGATGCCCGTGACAATACAATCTTACGCAACTGAAGCAGGCAGATGTCGCCGAAAGCTACGCGCCTTCGCTTACAAACAGATTCGTGGGAGGCTACCAGACCGGCTTCACCGAAGCGGTCTACTACTGACCAAATCTTCACCTTGCGGCAGATGCCGTGAGCACAGAGTGCCAACGCACCATCTATTCATCGACTTTAACTGCCGTAATCTCGCAAAGTGACGCAAGCGCAAAAATTGACATTTTCCTTTTTTTGTTACAGATCGATGAAGAATTCCAAATGCTTTCAAACAACTGCGAAGTTTTACAGAAATGTGAAAAAATGACCCCGTAAAAGCCTAAAAACGGAGTGGCGCAAGCGCCATTTCCACTGTGATGTGGCGCAAGCGCCATTTTCCCTATGGTGTGACGTGATTTAATTATGACAGGAAGTGATTTTCTATCTGATCTGATAGCATAGAATGGATTAGCAGGGACAGCAAATTTCACATAAAAACATCTTCCGTAATGAACGTTTAGCATAATGAAAATCACTTTTCCGAAAAGTTCGTCATGTCAAATATTTTAATCTAAAACAGTCCATCCCCATGCAGTGCTACATTTATAATAGAAATTTGTTTCAGAACTACAAATAATGTACTTTGTTCTGTTTATAAATCTCGTCAAATATTTAAATTCATAAAATCAAACTCACCTCAAAGGAAAAAAATATTCTGATCGATCACATATTGCACATAAAAATTGTAACTAATTAGTTTAAACTCATCAATTTAATTGTTGTTACCAGAATTGATGTCTTTTGATGGCAATGATGTCTTCTATCCTCAGGTATCGAGCGATAAAGTTTCTTGACGCTGTTTACTTTCTCACATGCTCATTTCTCTTTCGGATGGATTGAAGCTGAGTGTTGATTGAAGGGTAAATGTCGGATTTGGTGAAAAGCTGCACTTTTATAAATCCTCCATCGAAACGCATCTTGTAACAAAACTTAAAACATACTCGCATAAACTGTATCTGCTTTACATCGGATGATTCTGGACGGGATTATCTTATGTTTTCAATGTTTTCAATTGTATTTTGGGTTGGAAAAAAATGGTACTGTCTATAATTGTTACAATCGGGTTCTCAACTATGTTAGCCTGTTCAACGCATGTTACAAAGTCGGAAAATGTGTGGAACTTTTCTCCCTGATGCTTTCTCATGTTTCGCTCAACGGCAGCATTTTGGATAAAATAATTGGAAACAGATTCTCGCATACATTTATGGATGAACACTATCGGTTGTGGAAACAGCGATTAAAATTTGCTGTTTCCACAACAAATTGGCGTTGGTAAAATAGCTTAAATAAAACGGCATTTTTTTCAAAAATCAAGTCGATGGCAATGTTTTTCCATCAAGTGTACACAATTTGAACAGATCAGATTTTCGTAATGTACGCGTAAGCTGATTATACATGCAATTTTACGAAAAGTCTCGTACTGAAAATTCTTCCCTCTGGCGCTTGCGTCACTTTGCAAAATTACGGCAGTTAAGGCCGCATATGATTCAAAAACACGAAAAAAGCTCTGGAGAATCATGGACGAAAACGGTTTCCCCGGAAAGGTTACAAGACTGATTAAGGCTACGATCGATAGAATACAGTCGTTTGCGACTATTATTACACCCGGTGCATATCACCCTGGACAAATCAGCTGTGTTGTCTGGTGTGAACAAGGATGGAAAACAAGGGAGCATGATGTGATTTACGATTAATCGCAAACTGCACAGATCGCAATCTGTGCAAACCGCGACTAACTATTAATCCTCACCCATCATAACCAAATTATTTTCTCTTGGTAACTCTGAGTTGACCAAAGCATTGCTAGACTGAAGCTAGTTCGAATAATTGAGTTACTCTCCTTCCTCGTTTTGTTTTCAACTCCTAACAGCAATTTGCTCCATGGGAATGAGTGTCTCTATGACGTACGCTTTACGATTCTCGTCCGGGCGTTCAATTTTCCTTTCCGAGCGCGGTTACTTCGATGAAACTGGGTAAAATAAAAAAATGCGCTACAGCAGATAGGACGACTTTAATGTTTCATGTTTCACAGAGTATTTCTCAGATGGTATTTAAATTAATCTACAAGAGACTACAAACAATAATCCCCCTCAAATCACTAATTTTAAGAGTTAATGTAAATGCGTTATTGGCCAAGGCTATTACGACATCAAACACGTGGTCTTGCGAGATATATTTTTCTGCCAGCCCAAATACAGACCTCTTTTTTCGGGCCCGAGTAAACTGGTGGCTAGAAAAGACCTTGATTACCTTGAATTAATCAAAAAACATAAATTAGCGCAAATATGTCAACATGTGTTTTTTTTTGTGTAAGCACGTAAATATTTGCTCATAATTTTTTTGGATTGTGGAACGCTACTTAATTTGTATGCAGATAGACTATCCACAGTGTGTGGGGGGGAATACTCATACAACTCTAATGGATAATGATTATCTGCTATCACAAAGCTGCGAAATTTTTTGACGTTTTGTTTTACTATTGATTCGTTCAAAAAAAAAAAGCTTTATTTTTTAATGTTTTCTTATCCTGAGACTGGCTCACCATATTGCACTGCTACTAAAACCGTAGGCTAACTTCAAGGATATTTTTTATTCATTTTCGGCGAATAATCAGTAGAGTGCCGTGTTATGAAACATCAGAATAATAGCAAAAACAATATTACGATCATAAGGTGTTGGACAGGTTATTCCAGACGACATTGGAATATCTGAACATCTGATCATCTTTAGAAAGATTAATGACCTTCAAAGGATAAGTTTATCTTGGGCACATTGAATTGATGTTCATGACTTCCAGTCGGACGTTTATTCGCTCTGATAATAATTGTGTGGTCCTCACAAAGCTTATATTCCAATGCCGTCAGTTCACTGAAATTCTTCGCATACCGTTTGATGATAAGGTAGGATGTTGATAATCATTTGCTGCGATATCTATTGTTCCAACAGTATTCATTCGACAATATGAAGACCTATTCAACCTGAAATTAACCAGATTCAACCATGCAAATCTGCGATCAAAGCAGTATGTACACTTGAGAGATGCAACAAGTTTGAAGGGATATAAAAAAAACATTAGTCGTTCGATAAATCTACTGCCACATATGTCGGAAGTCCACGATATATGAATAACATACGTCCATACTAATTCATTACATTTATTCGCAACGAAGAACGTAACCACACAGAATTGAATTAATCAAATATGTGATCCGTTTTATCTACAAAATAAAAAAGGGTCTGAAATTCAATCGAATTCGAAAGGTGTTTCGTGAAGTCACTAATTGAATTACTATTGGAAAAATTATTTGGAGAGAAATGTGAATGTTCAGAATTATTGAAATCTAAAAAACGATTTTGGGCGGGATGAGATTCGCCCAAATCTGCTGGTAATAAAATTAATCAATTGCATCCATTACCCGTCTGCTGTTTATTGGGCGGGAGACGACAGCAAAATAAAGTCGACACGAGACTGAGTCAGTCACTCACTGTGGTCAGTGCAATAGAGAATTAGAAATCCCTCGATGAGTGTCGTAAGATTTCAGTTGATCGTCTCTTGTTACACTTTACGATCAAGAACTCATCATCCGCTCTATGGAATGGGATTAATCGTTTGTGGCTTGTGGCTCACGATAAAACCAAGGCGCGTAGAAGTATATCCTAAGGTGGGCCAACTTGCTAAAACCACTCTTCAGCCATCTTGGAAATCTACTGTGTTTTGTTTGTAAACAAAACACAATACGCTAGTGCCGAAGCTCGCTCCTGATCAGTCTGTCTCTTTCACGCTTCAAGGAAATAATTCCCCTTCTGCTTTCTTCCGTACTGTTTTCATATACCGCTCCCCTAACCTACTTAGTGACGAAACGGCCTCACCTAGTACCATAGACCCGTCTTGGATAAAACTTGAGTAGTAGAAGTAATGCTTCGAGAGTGCAAGCAGTGGGGATTCCGCTCTCATATTGCTTTTTTGAGATCTTGGTAGCTCACCGTTCCAAGTATTCTCTCTGTGTATATATGAAGAATAAAAGAGCATCGCCTGCTGGGGGTGATTTAAAAACATCCGACTAGAGGGATATACTTATTCATTGATCGTTGAATGTGATTTTTTACCATCCCTGGGTGTGAACGACCAGCAAATACCAGACAAACAAAAACGACATACAAAACATGGCAAACAGAAACAACGGAACCAACCCAACCATGTGCGAAAAGGAGACGAAAACAACATCGGAGAACAGCAACAACAAATAGGAATCTCACCACACCCGAAGATCCGCGGAGAGTAAAACATCGCACATGGGAGAAACAACATCAGTGCGCTGTGAAATCGTACTCCGGCGGAGCGATCGCAGTCGGGATTTGACCATGGAGGAATGATTTTAATGTACTGTATACGCGTCGAATGATTGTCGGTCGAATAAGTCCAATGTAATTTAATGTTTAATGTTTTAATATAATAAATATTGTAATGTCGTATGTAATGTTGTGAAATAATAAGTGTAAATCGGATATACGTATAAAAATTTGTGAGTTGTGTAGAATAAAATGTAATGCCGGAATGAATACGATATGTGTCGACAACTGTTACCGGTGTTTTTATTGGAGAGAGCAAGGAAATCAGCTGATTGAAGCGTAACAGATTGATGTGAGATGCTGGATGCACTTAGTTGCATATAAACAGTGCAAGTTCGATTTTCTGCCCAACTTAAGTCGTCGGCATGATAAGCGATTACGCACGCAATTAACGCAGTGTTGGACGTGGAAATGGGCATTCGAAGGTATTCCTGTCCAACAACAGTGCTGTGTTCGAATGGATTGTCTAGATTATCTGATTATCTGATTCATTTGAGTGCCGCTTCGCCAAGGTGATGATCTCACTTGCCTTCTGAACATTACACCAGACAGAAAAACTAAGCACAGAAAGTTCGAGAGTCAATGCGTCTAAAACCAAATACATGCTGGGTTCCGGATCGGAGCACGACAGGGCCCGATTGGGTAGTAGTGTAGTGATCAATGGCGATGAGTTAGAAGTAGTGGACCAATTTGTCTACCTAGGCTCAGTGGTAATGTCTGACAATAATACAATTCGCGAGATCCGAAGACGAATTATCAATGGGAGTCGTACCTACTCTCCACAAACACCTGATGTCAACCAGACATAGCAATCGTGCGCAATGTTCCGTGTACAAAACGCTCATTAATGGTTGTCCTCGACAGACACGAAACTTGGAAAATACTCGAAGAGGACCTGCGAGCACTCTGAGTCTTTGAACGACGGGTGTTAAGAACCATCTTCGGCGGTGTACAGGAGGACAGCGTATGGAGACGAAGGATGAAACCCGAGCTCACATAACTCACCGGTGACCCCAGTATCCAGAAAGTGATCAAAGCGGGAAGGATACGCTATGCAAGAATGCCGGACAAGTGTCCTGCAAAAATGGTGTTCATCGGAAATCCGGCTTGGATGAGACGTCGAGGAGCTCAGCGAGCAAGGTGGTAAGGCCAAGTGGAACAGGACATGATGAACACGGGGTGCTCGCGGAATTGGAGAAAGATAGCCACGAATCGAGCTAATTCAACAAACATTGTGATGTTGTGAAGACGTTAAGTCAAACTAAATAAACAGATGTTGATACTCATGTCTCTCACTCATGCTGCCAAGTTCGGCCATTTTGAATGTTCAGTTGATTTCCGTAAACTGCCCTTTTTGCACGTTTTTTGGTTCGTCTTCGATTTTTGCAATTAGGTTTCCACGTCATAAACATTCAAAATGTCATAACTTGTCGCATAGATGATAGAAATGAGTACCAACATAATGCCACATAAAAAATCGATAATTAAATATGCGTTATCGGCGAAGATTCAAAAGTTGCGATACTTTTTGAACAGGCCTCGTATTTAGAATGTCAGTTTCCGATATACCTTAAGACACTGGTTCTTGATTCCTTTCCAGATTTCAAAACCGAATTTCATATCCAAAATACAGGTTCCTGTAGATTAAGGAAGATATTTCAATTTTAAGATTCATATTTCAAACTCGCATGCCTGACTGAGATTTCAGACCCAAATCATTGATTCAGATTCCAGGGTTAGACCTATTTTAAGATTTAGATTCTAAATTCAGATTCCAAATCTAAATTCCAAACTCGAATTCCAGACTAATAATCCAGATTCAATTTCAGATCAGAGATTCTGATTCAGATCTGAAATTCTGATTTCATATTCTGAATCAAATTCAGATGCAGAATTCAGATTTGAATTCTGAATTTTTTGTTTGTCAAATTCAGTGTCCATTTTTACAGATTTACAGACAAGAAATTACAGAATACAAACATAGTCATAATCGTTCGTTCATAATTTTTTTTTATTGCACTCTTTTTTTTCTTTTTTTTTTTATTTATAATTAGCGTTTTCGCTTGCTAAAAAAAAAATAGAAAACCTTAACCTAACTTAATCTACCTTAACCTAATCTAAACCTAAGATTACCAATACCGATTACCCGCGGTCACTCGGGGTTAGTACTTAAAGTATAACGAACCAGTGAAACCCAATTTCTCAAAGCAAAACCTAACCGACCTTAGCAGATATTCAGAAACCTTTTGAATTGTTTTTCAAATTTTATCTTATTGTTCCACCGTACTTCTCGTATTCCCTCTTTGAACGCTGTCAAATAATCATTGCGAGTCTTACCAAAGTTGTTCAAATTGAATTTAATTGCCTCTACAGTAAGTCATAATCGGATATAGCATCCGAAATCTAGATTCGTATTTCGGATTCTAGACTCTCAATTTAGATTCAGATTCAAAATTCAATGTCACAAATCATAAAATTATCTAGAAATGGAACACGATGTTGATCGAATCGAGGCGCTCCTCTCTTATCTTACAGTACGACGGCAGCTTGGAACGCTTGGCGAAGGAGTCGGACATGCTACGACAGGCTTACGGACACTTTTTCGACCAGACGATCGTGAACAACGACATCGGCGAGACGATAGCGACGCTGGAGAACGCAATCGACAAGGTGCACTCCACGGCTCAGTGGGTCCCGGTGTCCTGGCTGTACTGACAAGATAGTGAACTAGAATGCCCGGCCTGTCTGGAGGAAGAGTGCGATTGTGACTGTGATTGTGAGCTAGATCTTAAGTAAAAAGAGGGCAGCGAACGAGCACAACACAGAAACACTACAAACCTAGTAATCTACAAACAGCAAACACAAACAAACCAGTTACAATTAAAACACAAATATATTACACACAAAACCAAAAAAAAATCACAAAAAAAACATAAGGTATCGGGCTCAGTAGATAAGATATCGCAACTCTCTCGCAAGCAGGATAAGAAACAAAACAAAAAAAACAAATGTAATCTTACTTAACAAGATGACGATTAAAGTTGTAATTGTTTAGCACAAGATTAAACGATACCCAAGTTACAGTGGATTACTAACGACAAGCGAAGTGTCCGTCAAAAGACAATTGTATTGGAACGTTTCGAAAGTCTAGTTATTATTTTAAATTAAAACCAAAAAAAAAGTATCTACCACTAATCTAGGTCAACACGGAAATAAGAGTAAAAAACCACACCCTGGCTGATTTTATATTGTCAATATGAGAGAAAAAATAATGAAAACAAAAATTCTGAAAAGAACAAAAAAAGAGATTTGCATACTAAATTGGAACTTCACCCCGTTCAGGATCACACCACTTCATTTGAGTTGCATGTCATTAACTCATAGTAGATGAAAAAAAAATCAAAAATTCAAACAAAGAGCAGAAATAAACGTTTATATTGATAACAAAATATAAGGAAAAAGCATCGAATTTCATAAAGGAAAAAGTTATTCTTGAACAAACTGACAAAATGAAGCACAAACACACACACGTACATAATACTACCCGATGGCGAACGAAGAGTGAAGCTCATAAGAAAAAGAACATGGCTACATAACCAGGATATTAATCACATTTTCCAAATTGAAACAGAGATGAGGAAGAGAGAAAAATACGGATACGAGCTGAGGGCGCGCACTAAATCGGAAGGGCAAAATTTAAAAACAACAAGATTAACTAAAAACGAAGTGATAGAGAAAACAAACAAAAAAATAACAGACACACACAAAACAGAAACTTAAAAGCAAAGGTTTACGAAGTTGGGGCGGAATAACCCGGCTGGTGGGAACGCAGAGCGAGACACGAATAAAGGAAATATTAGTTAGACTTAATATTAACCAAAAAAACAAATGTTAACATGATTATTAATAATTAAAGGTAAAAGAAGTATAATTAAAGAAGATGAAGAAAGCAAAGCTAATCTAAAAAGAGGAAGGATTAAACAGAACGAACACTCGGATGAAAACTCGGCAGTGAAAAACTAAAGCGAGAGTGACCGCAAAGTTTGACTTAGAATCATATTTTTATTAATTCAGCAACAAAAAACAGAAGGAAAATACACACAAATACACACACTATGAAACAATATACGATCGAAGGGGAAGGCGGGGAAAACTGAGAAGACACATAAACACACACACACATACATACACATATACTACGTTGAATCGAAATTTCAGCATTAGTAAACAAAGTAATTCATTGGAGAAATGTTTCATGGTTGAACTGTTTTACGTGAACGAAGAAAATCACATATAAAACAGTAAAACAGAATGCTATCAGATTTGCTATTCACCACGGAAAAAACAGCGGTTTGAAGAGTATTATTATAGAACGAATTACAGACGCCAATCCTATTGTCGAAATGTTGAATAGGGAATTTCATTTGGTGTTGTTAGCGATGTACAAATGTTGTTGAGTTTCCGTTGTCTTTATTGTGTTGTTAATTTGTGTTTAAATCAGTAGAAACAGTTGAGAACTGAGGTTATGTCTGCGTAGGTTCAATTCGATTTTTTCAATTGTTTTCTAGCTCACAATTTTTCCTAAAAAATTAAAGAAAATGAATAAGTCAGCAGGCAACCACTCTGAAGAAAAGTGTTCTGAAATTTATTGTTCAAATCAAGTACAGGTTCTCACAAGTAAAATATGCTGGCAGCTGAAATACACATTTGATACAAAAAAAAACACACACACACAGAACAATCAAACAATTTTATCAGCTGTGCAAAATTCAAGAGCTTAATTTTTCGCAACTAAGAAAATGCGTTTTCTCACACTGACATTCACCAGAATGCCAGAAAAAAAACAAAAACAGGAATTACAATATTTTGAAAACCATCAGTAGTTCACTTTCCGCACACAGGAAAATCTCTAAAATATACTCATTTGGACAAAACAGAAAAGTTTTTATATTTAGTAAACACTGATACACGAAAAGTCAATAACCAAGCCCGCGCACAAACACGATTGCGCGTAAAAATATATAGCAGAGCAAAAACATGATACCTAATGGGAAAAATAAAATTCGAAGAGGTAAACGATACTCTAATATAGAAACAACACAAACGCAGAGCTCAAGAAAACCCTGCTGTCGAATTGTATACAACAAGTGGAGAACGAACAAAAAAGACAAAGAAGTTGTGTTTCCTGGGAGAACATTATAACTGACAAATATTCGAAACATACTTGAATGAGAATAACGTGGTGAATAATTATGACAACAACAAGAACAACAACGGCAAGCTGATCTCATGGGGTAAGTTGAGAACAAACGGAAAATGTGACGAGAGAAAAACAAACAGATAGCGTATTGTAATAATTTTATTTTATTAATTTCTGTTTTTGGATGAGAAAACAATTATAATAAAAATGAAGTTAATATAAATGAGGGGTTTCTCTGAATATCACAGCTTGATATTTTCGGGGGTGTGCATTGTGTTTATTACAGTGTTGATAAGGTGGACATTTTCGAACACTGCACTTAAGAATAGAGGGGTCAATTCCGGGCCAGTTATCTGTCAAATTCGGCCCGAAGATTCTGATTGGTTGAATTCTGCTGGGCTAACATATAATAATAACATCTACTTACGCTACGTACTCTCAAACTGAATTTGTTGACAAAGAATAATCATAAAATAAAATTTGTTTTGCAAAACATGTAACATTTTGGTTCTACACGAACCAAATTTTACTATTCAGAATATATGTGATACGACGAAAAAATGGGGAAATAATCTTCAGAAGTGTTACAACATTTGGAAACCTTTACATTTCGCGAACCAGCATCCTTGTTGCTCTAACTTGGTGGACGAAAAGGAAAACAGGAGGAAGCTCTCCAGCTCTCCGGAACCCGTCGGAATAGTTTTCAATTATTTTTTTCAAATGAAAGTGCCATAGAAAAACCTGCATTTCAACTATTATTACGTCAAATCTATCTCGAGATAACATTTGCATGAAAAAATGGACTAACCTCGGATGGCGACGAAAAATAAACTACAAAATGATTGGGTTATATCTATGATATAACCGCAAGGTTGACGTGGGACAATTTGGCTTAGCAATCATTTGTTTGTATTGATTGAATGAAACAATTTCCGAATTTAATTGAATTCAATATATTTGCTTTGTGAGTAAAATGATTGAATAAATGCCATGTAAGGTCAATTCATGCATTGTGATAGATTATGTTCTTCGTTACAAGTAAATTTAATGACAGTCCTTTTACGTTTAGTATGATGCCTAGGACAAAATATGTGAACGGAAGAATTATCATACGATTATTTTATTTCACATTTCCCTCTGAAGTTTGCATCTCTCAAGTGTACGTACTTCTCGAACCGCGAATTTGCTTGAATTGATGAACTTCAGGCACTCAGTTTCGATTATGACATGTACGTCGAACGCATATTGTTTAATCAATAGGCGTTATCGCAGCAAATGGTTATCAACATTTTGCCTAATCATCGAATGGTAGGCGTAGAAATTCAGTGAGCAGAGGATATGAAGGCCTTCAATGCAATCTTGAATAACCGAGTCAACGCTTTTGTAATCCGTGTTAGGAAAACACTTTTTGGAGTGCAAAAAAAACATGCGGGGGCAGAAATACTCCCGGCTTGAATGAACAACTTCAACTTCTGCTTTTTACACTATATAGGCTTTAAACTTGAAAGTTCATTCGCCTCTAATGTCTGCACGATTTCCCAGATTCCTAAGCTTTAGAAGACCGTGTTAAGGAAACATCTTCTGGTCTGCACAAAGGCAAGCGAGTGCAAAAGTACTCGCAGTTTGCATTTATTTGCAAAGCCGATTTCCCCAAACACCTTGGTTTTGAAGGCAAACACATTTCAGTCGGAACAAAAAGAATCCCGATCTGCATGGATTTACAATGCCAATTTCCTCAGACAGCTTGGTTCTGAAGTCTGGGTTGGGGAAACTCATTTCCGCCGGAAAAAAATGCCCCCGACTTGCATGTATTTGCAATGCCAATTTCCTTACGTTTCATGGATTTGAAGTGTTAGGGAACCACATTTCAGTCGGAACAAAAATACCCCCGACATTCATGTATTTGCAATGCCGTTTTCCCCAAGGCTGCTTGGTTTTGATGGCTGTGTCGGGGAAACCGTAAATTGGGCCAATCAAAACGAGGCAGTTAGGGCGTTTTGATAACGCTCAACATTTTACAGTAATTCAATTGTTTATCTAATGAAAAATAACATTTTATTAATCGCGATAGATGCGTAGAAATATTCCCTATCAGTTGATGCAAACATCTTTCCGATCCAGTAAGGAATGTTCGAGTTATAAGCATTCGGAATCTTTCATTTTTTCCTGCATGCTCTGTGTTTAGGTTTTTAGGTTTTACCCCCCATATACTCCGGTTAGACGTAGTCCCACGTCAAAAGATAATTCAATAGAACAAATGTTTCGGTTACTAAGCCTTCTACAAAATCTGCTTTGACGCCCGGAGCCGTAGCCATGATCGGTGAAAAGATGGATTTCGGCATGTCCTTCAGCCCTTTCGTGGTTTTGGCGATCAGCTGCTTCTCCGTATTGACCACGAATTGGAGTACATCCTCCGTTTGAGGTTAGCCCAATTTTTTGACGTAGGACTACGTCTAACCGTTCAATATAGGGGCCCATTTCAATATTTCAATGTGAAAAAGTGTTCAGTTTTTGAAAGTTAATACCTCTTTCATTAATTGATGGATTTTGATTCCTAATACACGAATTAATAGGAAATATCCTCAGCAATTTGTTATATGCCCTACATTACGATTTTTCAGTTCATGTAAAGCTCAAATTGATGAATATTGGAAGAAAGAAATACCTACTCTCCCATACATTTTGTCTACGCTACCGCAGCAAACAGCTATTCAACACCAGCAACCACAGGAACGGTCGAAACGTAGCGACAGGGTGAAGACGAGTGGGGAAAGCAAAAGAGATTATGTATAGAGGCGGTCGCTACAACGTAGACCAGAGATCGAAATGCTCGCCGATTTGAGACGAAAAACATCCATTTTCACCCACAGAGAAACATAGCTGAAAATATAGGAAGCGAGAGAATATTATACGCTCACTTCGATTCTCGCGAGAAACGCAGAGCCGATTTTTATTTTTCGGTGAGTTATGATTGCCGAAAAATGGTCTCGTTTTCAGTGACTCCTTGATGCCGATAATGGTTTTTCACTTCTTCAGTACAGCTGAAAACATGCGGCAATATTGGATTTCATCGTGAAGTGAACATGAGATGGATTAATATTTGTACAATTCACACGCTGTCCAAATGCAGATCGTTTGGACGCTGCTCTAACAGGCTAATGTTGGTAAAGTTAGCTTTGATTTTTCGCTCCATATTTTCAGTACCAAATGAGAGACGAAAAAGCATTCTCGTTGAACTTCCGAGATAGAGATTTTCGACATCTCTTTCTCTCTGAAAAAGAATTTTCGGTGAAAAGGAAGAGACGAAAATATCAACAATACACAGTTCATCGAAAACTAGATTGATTAAATGAATATTTATCGCGCAGCCGAGCGAGAATTTCGATCTCTGACGTAGACTATATGACTATATAACGAAAGCGATGGTGGTGCTTGGTCTTTTTTTTGTGTGGACACGGACTGGACAACATCGTTGCTGGACAAGCTGGATCGCGAGGGATCGAGTGCCTTTCCCAAGGCAATGAGGGTGGAGGTGTAGTGCAGGAGTAAAGTAAGTCTTTTTCAAGGCTAGAGACGAATGAACTGAAAAAAGTCAAATCGTCAACCGAGGTGTATTGAAATCGGTGGAAGCGCCTCGGATGGAGGAGTGCTCATCGTGTTCCGAGGAGTGATGGAGCTGGGCTTTTGATTGCATATAATGCTGGTGGGTGTTTTGGAAAACTTACATAAAAATGTGAGCTACCAGAGTTCCGAATATTCTCCGATTTTCTCTTCGCTATATTGATACAGCAAAATAAAAACAGATCAAATCGGACCATTGCTTCCTCGGGTTTTGCGCTTACGAACGCAATTGGCCAACCATTTTTATTTATATAGATTTGCAAAGGCGATATCAAGGATTTCCACCGTCTCTGTCGGAAGCAACGACACTATCCGCTGATTTTCATCGCCTCCTGTACTTGGAATCGTCTTTCGGCAGTTCAGTTTCGGCCCAGCAACTATTTCAAACAGGATGAACAATTCATTGATAGTATAATTTCATGTGAAGATGTTGTCCCCATGCTAATATCCGCATATGCTACAGCCAAGGCACTATCACTGATCACCTCGATTCGTGTGAGAAGTGGATTTAGGTATAGAGCGAACAGCATCATAGACAGTGGGTCGCCCTGTCACACCGATATTTCAATCGGGAAGCTGTATGAAGAGCACCATTTATTAGCAGCCGAGACGTAAATCGTAGATGATTATTAGTGATGCGTGAGTGAAAATTGATATCCGGGAGTTATGTATCATTAGGTAAAGAGCTAGAGTATCACAATATTTCATTTGCACACAAGACAATGCAAAGATGTATTCCATGTGGGCCATCATAAGAAAAAAAAACACAACACCAAAGGTTGTTTCCAGAACCACCAACATGTTCATAAAAAATAAACAGTAAACTAATTAATTTTCCAGGTAGCTAGGTAGGTATTCACGCGGAAGAAGAAAATAAAACAATATATCGGAAAATATATATAACAAAAGCTGTCCCCCTTATATAGTCCTACGTCACTCCGGTTATGTCTCCGACATTACCCACCCGTCTTTTTTTCTAACGGTCGAAGCAGGAGGACGTTTAGAGGTCTGGTGGTCTTCAGTACAACGTTTATCTTCTCCATCTGCTCCAGTGATCTGCGGATTGGACATTTCCATCTTGCTGACCGTTAATCATAGAAGATCCTGCTTCAGGAACTTGTCATCGCATACCTTCTGGATGGGGAACGATAATACCCAGTCCTCTGCCAATCATTGCTGTCCAGCGTCAAGTATGTCTCGTTATCCATTATGACCACGACGTCGCGCTTCGCCGGAAAGATGTTTTCCACCAGTACCTGCAGCCGCTCCTGCTAAGTGATTGCCTATTGCTTATACACGGCTGTCTTCGACTGACGCTTCGGCATAAAAATGTCCATTTTGACCAGGTACTTCTTCACCGTTTGGCCGTTCCGGGTCAAGGCGCGGAACGATTAGAACACCTTTCTCTCGGTTTTTCTCTTCAGCTTTAGCGGCCGGAACCAGGCTTCTGTTCGACGCTCTCGCATTTCTCGAGAAGGCTGTATGTGGCAGACACGATGTCGGCCTTCTTCGCTCCGGGGTGGAGCTGACAAATTGTTGAATTGAATTCAGATCCACAACCAGATGGCGCAGCCAGTAAAATGATGATGTTTTGTTCTTGAGCTGTCAACTAATAATAATGAGAATGATTCACTATTCTCAAGCGTCATTCGGTGTGAGAGCAACTGCAAAGTGTACAGTCGATCCAAGCTGAAGCAGCAAAATTGACGGATGCATCTGGGTCCGTGGCACTATTAATGGGGACGATTACAGGAAGCGAAGAAGACGATATTATATGTTGGAAGACTCCCTTACCAGCTCCAGGCGCAGGAACGGAATTTCTCAAGAGTATTTGTGTTTTGTTGGGCCGATCTAGCTTCAGATGAGTTATCCGCACTAACCTATACTGCCGTTCTACGCATAGTTGTCCCATGTTACATTTTGACAATGTTCACTATTCTTCATAAAACGATGTTTTTATGCCTAATCTTCCAGAAAACCACAAGAAACCTTATTGTTTGTTCCCAGCTTTTCAAAAAACAACATCAAACTCAATTGTTCCATGTTGATATTCTAGACATAACTGTCTCACCATGTCTTTTGACGTAGGATTACGTCTTTCGGGAAAATATTGGGGTACAAATTGAAAATCGAAAATCGAGCACATCGTGAAAATTGCCCAATTTCAAACGCATTTTGCTCAGTCATTTCATGATGGATTGATGAAATTTTTTTCGTCTATCGATTTCGGCACTTCATTACCTATTTTTATAATGAAGAAAATAATATGTGTCATGAAACTAACTATCAAACAATTGAAAAATCTCAACCCCTATCCTAACGGAAATGCTCACTTCTGATTGGTCGATATTGACGACACATGCGACGGGTCCCTAACAGAGACATCAAAACCAAGCTGTCTGGAGGGAAACCGTCATAGCAAATACATGAAAGTAGGGAGAACTTTTGTTCCTATCCAAATGTATTCCCTAACAGAGACATCAAATCCAAACTGCCTGGGGGAAATCGACATTGCAAATACACGAAAGTAGAGGGAACTTTTGTTCCTAACAGAGACATCAAAACCAAGCTGCCTGGGGGAAATCGACATTGCAAATCATTATTTGTGTGGACACTGACTGGACAACATCGTTGCTGGATGAGCTGGACGACGATGAATCGAGTGCCTTTCTCAAGGCAATGAGGGTGAAGGTGTAGTGCAGAAGTAGAGTAGAGAAGTTTTTCCAATGGCCTTTCTCAAGGCTAGAGATGAATGAACTGAAAAAGTTTAAAGTCTCTATAATCAAAAACCAACCAAAAACATAATTCTTTTTCTAACCGCGGAGCAGAACGGGTGTACCAAGGTCATCGTTTTATCATGGAGCGGCAGCAACGACAGGAGAGGCTGGAGCAGTGTCATGAGCGGCAGGAATCGATCGCTTTCGTGGAATCGATCCAGTACACCAGTGCCTGTGACTGCATTCAGTCTGTCGAGAAGAGTGCTTCTGCAAAATGAGGACAAAGCCTTCGGCATTGTGAGAACGATACAGGATATATGAGCACTTTTCAAGACCACCAAACTATTCACAAAAGAGTTGTTACAAGTTATTTACAAAATACGATGGCTTTTTTATGCTGTCGCTTCCTTTTGTTTTTTGTTCCATCGTCTCGTTGGACCCATCTCTTTAGCTGAGTGTCCCGATTTTTCTCTATCCTGTGAGTATGTGCCGCAATATATTTGAGGGGCTCAAAATGAAAGGGGTGTAAGTGACATCATCGATTTCTCTACATCGACTCTCTCTTTTTTGTCACAACTCAGCTGCAAACATATTCCCAGCTGTATTTGCCAATATGAAAGATAGGTCAGAACCTCATCTTTCGAATTCTATAGCAAACTCAAATTGGAACGTTTTTGCAGTTGAGTTATTAACTCAAGAAAAAGTTGATGAAGAGAAAGTCACTTACACCCCTTTCATTCTAAGCCCCTCATTTAAAAATATATTTAACAAAAGTTGCCCCCTTTGTATAGTCCTACATCACTCCGGTTATGTCCCCGACATTACCCACCCGTCTTTTGTTTGTTTTCAGATTTTCAAAAAACAACATCAAGCTCAATTGATCTATGTTGATATTCTAGACATAACTGTCCCATCATGCATTTTTTGTAGATCCATAATAAATGAATCGGTTCAAGTACAATAATTTTATGTCACGCTTTCAGCAGAGTTAATGGACTCATTTCTGATTTGGAAGAACGAACTAATTCTCAAACAAATGAAAAAAAAATTTAACAGAACACGTGTACGCCTTGTTAGCGAATGCCTATTAACAAAGAGATTTATATTCTGCAAATGTGTTGCAGATCATTAAACGATGTTTTTATGCATATTCTTTCGGAAAAAACAACATCAGGTTCTATTGTCCCAGGCTGCTACTCACAACTGTCCCACCATGTATTTTCGAACCGTAATCAAGCTTGATTGATTCAAGTGAGGGGAACATTTCATATTTCATTGAACAGTAGTTTACTGCTTATTAAAAAAAAACCCGGTGTAGTGCCAAACGGAAATGCTAAACGCTTCTGGTAGAAAAATATGCTAGAAAACTTCGATTGCGTTTTTCTCAGTTGCTGATTTTGGAACATGGGACAACTATGCGCAGAACTGCAGTGTAGCTATTTGCCAAACTCTTCCGATAAAATGAAATTCCAACTAAATGTAACAAAAATTATTGAGTATTACACAAATACAATAATTTATTTAAAACCTAATGGAAACGAAGTTTTCATTCGCGCCTAATGTACTGAGGTAACACACAATTGACATTCACAATAAATTACGCTTAAATCACATCCAGCACTACACACCACACACTAGGCAAGTACTTTAAATTCCGCCGGTGGCCAAACTCGGCAAACTGCTCGACTTTTAACCAATCCGATAGGAACTGGGCCGTAATTCCTCGAATCCGAACTGTTATGCACATTGTCGCCTTCGATCCACAAGTGACCCTTTGGAACCGTGATAACACCGGTTCTAGCTTCCTGACGAGGTGGCTCTTCCGACGTCTGCTCTGCTACTGTGGAGCTCGGGACAACCTCACGCGGTGCATCGTTTCCTGGCCTCACCGAATCAGAAACAAAATCTGCCTTCCATCGTAACTTTAACTGCTTCCCACTGACTTCCCGACTCGATGACCGTGGGACGACCGTCGTGTACGTCGTGTAATTGTTCGATATTGGGTTCAGATTGTACGACACTCGGGTTAAGATTGTATCCCCGGGCACTCCGACGATTCGCTTGCACACATGCTGCATCGGATTGGTGGGACTCTTGGTGATAATGATATCACCCCGCTGGAGATGGTTCAGCCGGGGACTGATTCTGTCGGTTAACAGAACATTGTTCGTGTGCAGTGTTGGTTCCATCGAGGGTCCAACGCACTGCAATTAAACCAATGTTGATAAAATTATGTAATGCTGAGACGTTGCTTTGAGACGTACCACTACAAAATCACCCAAATACTCGAAAGTGCAGTGGGTTATGCAACCATATTGGACCACATAGCCACAGATGCCGGCCAATTTCGATAGTACTTTGAACATTTTTGGAACTCAGGTGAACGAATGTTTTCTCAAGCGAAGGTGGCCGAAACGCTTTCACCCCATGCATATAGATGCATGTATTTATCAGCTGATTTTGACAATTGGACAAATAAACTGTTTACATTAAATTCCAATAGGAACTGAAAATAACTGTTTACATGAAGCGAATATAACGGAATGGAGTAGTAGATGAAGTATGTTTGTATTGGTAACTTAAAAGGTGTCGTCATCAATTGCATTGAATGTTTCTTGGGTGAGTATAGCTTTCTTCCTCGTTTCGAAGATGTTTTCAACCATCCCATACATTCGCTCCTTGGAACTTCCAAATCGTTCCGCTACCATTCTTAGCATATCTAACATTACCAAAGAATCTGGTGAAGCTGCTACCGGAAACCATTCCGATGTTTCCTATTGCCAATTTTCGCATGAATGTTCGAGCGATGCTTTAATAAAAGAGAAAAAAAACAGTAGTGTGGGACTTAATCCTTCATCATATTACCAATTTGCGTGAGCGACACTGCTTCGACATAACCTCTCCTCACATTTGTTCATCGGTGTTTGCATTGTTTTGATAATACAATTGCGATAATTCTACTGTTTTAAATTTTGAAATGGTTAAGTAGACTACTATTTCATCATTTCTAAACAAATTTTGAGACAGTTCTTGTGGTACAATTTAAAAAAAGTGAAAAATGTTCGAATTTATATAGATTCGATCGATGGTTTGTTACTATTGTTTGCTTTTTTCTTTGCCTACCAATACTTCAACGAAGTAGGGAGGAGACTACCTTCTTATTCTACGTACTTTGGTAATCGACATCACGATATGTCAGATGGTGGTAAACTCTAGAGCAACATGGACAGAAAAAGCAAGATTTTAGGCTCCCCCCTCCCCCTCCGTGGACATTGACTATACCCCTCCCCGGTTGTCCACGTGAACATTCTTCCATGTATTTCAATTGAAAAAAGGAAATAATTCAATTGTGCCTATATTCAATTTTAAATTAGTCTGGAGGATGGAGGCTAGTTTTCAACTTAATAGTTCTGAATTCGTACCACCTACGATATTGTGCAACTTGCTCAATGCTAATGCTAATGTTAATGCTTCCATTTATGTAATAATGATTACACCACTTACTACCAATATATCTGAGAGTTTGAAAATATGTGGAATCGTTGGCTTCAGGAAACGCTCGGTTATGGCAATGGTATGAAATGGTGGGTTAAAGTTACTAAAACAAAAATTCGTTCTTTTTCATCCCATTTGTTCTAATGTGTATGGAAATCTGTTCTATCATTTATGTAATAATCCCAGTATGATAACCGCCCAAAAATACTAATCCTTCAAAATCGCTTTTCGAGAACATTCGAAAGAATCAACGACAAATACATATTTGTTTTTGTAATGATTTTAACGTGGAGATTGTTGCCAAAGCAAACACAAAAACGCTTGATTCCATCGGACATTAGGATTGCACTCTAAAAAATCATACTGAAATTAGAAACATTTCTTCGGTGACTTCATAGGACTGTACAACAGTAAAACTGCGCAATCCAGCAAATAATGTTACAGTCAAGCATGAAAAAACATCTGAAAAAAATTATTTGGCAATAAAATCATTCGCCTGCAGAAAATCTTCGAGAAACGAGTGTCGAAATTTTTCTGAAGACTTCTGTAATTATTTAGCGCAGTTGAATGTAGTTTTATTTGAAGCTAATCGATGTAATATTAAAAAAATGTGTCGAAAGCATTCAAATGAAGAAACAACTGGATTTAGGCATACTTCTTCACTGAACTTTGACTGCGAGATACTAGTTCAGATATAGAAGCGAAAATTAGAACAAAGAAAACAATAGTCAATAGTGCCTGAAATGCTCCAATTTGAAGAAAAATATTTTCGATGCGTTTAATTCCATTGAACGTAGATTTGTCAAGTTTAAGTACAAAAATAAAGCAGGAAGACTTATCGCTTGTGACTTCGACCATAACATTGATCGTATAAATAGGATTTTCCTCTTGGCTGTGGTGCAGTATTTGTAATCTAATCCCGGATTCAAAGCTTCCTTGAAAAAAAAAACACAAAGGTCGTAATAACATTTGCTAATTAACAGAAATCTCACATGTAACATCCTAATCTTTCGTAGGACGAAGTGTTCCTTGAAAAACTGCTCTCCGATGCTGAGCACACCTAACGCAGCTGTATCAAATATAACGTCGCAAAGTGGATATTAAATTCGGGAAACATTTAGGAACGAGGGTACAACCTCAGAAAAGGTGGACTGAATCTGCTTCTTTCAGTACAGAGTGCTTCGCATGAACTCTGTTTTTGAGTAGGTATTATAAAATTTTGTATAGCACTCGTTTCGCTGAGTCCATCTCAAATTATTTGAAAAATCCTCTCAATATTCCGGTCATTTTATAATGTTATCAACATCCCACATGAACTCTGCAGATAGAAATGTATCAGCAGTTCACCATGTCAAATTTACTCTCACGTAGACCTGGACCTATAACACAGAGATCAGTTTATGCTCAAATATGACGTAGCTTAGAAGTTGAAAACAATGATCATCTACTACCAATAGAAGCTTGATCGCTCACCGTTTATGTGAGTTTCATGCAGAATACATATTTCAGAAGTTCGATGATATGGAAAAATATTCGACATAACCACCATTTTATGGATAAATATGGAGTACTCAAAATGGGCGGAAAGTATGAAGATTCTTGAAAATTTCTTTTATGAATATATTATATTTAAAAAAAATTGTTTTACGTGTCCACGTGGACATTATCTGTATCCCCACCCTCCTCACCGTGGACAAGCGTGGACATTTTCGTACCCCTTACCCCCCTAAAGTTGTCAACGTGGTATGTGGACAGCCCCTTATTACATTTTTTGTTTAAGAACTCAACCATCTATCCATATAATTGACAAAAACTACAAACAATAGATAGAAAAACACGTAAAAATCATTTTGAAAAAACGGCCTAACATATAATGCTCAACTTTTTAGATAGACCCTTTTGATGCAAAAGGATCTACCCAGCAAACATTAAATCGTATAATTTTGCACGTGCCAAGTCTTACAAGAAATCCGAATAAATCAGAATCGCATATAATATCAATCAAAGTATGTATCGTGTATATTTGAAATTGCATAAAATGTAAAAACTCGATTTTATATACCATTATCAAATTAAGTCGTAATTCGGTATAAGAAACATCAATTTTATAATGTATATTGTCGTAAAATATATTTAATCCGCATCATATGCGTATATTACACTGATGCAGTTTATGTGTCGTATAAGCGTATAATTTAAATCGATTCAGTACTGTAGTAAATCGTGTTGCATGCTGAAGAAAATCATGAAACAGTAATCATATTAGATCCTAATAAAGAACATATTACATCATATTGAAATGTCAATGAAATGCTGATGCACTCGAAAGTTTTAACTGCTGTTGAATTAAATTTCAGATAGCCGCGCGAGATAGCTGGTGGATGATAATCCAGACGACCGGAGTTCGAACCCACATCAGAGCAGTTTTCACCAAACATCAATCTGTGTCATTTTAAACATTCATATTCCACTCACATAAGTCTATCAATCAATTATTATTTGTACGAACATAAATACTCATATATTAAAATGGCGATTCGTGAGGTTATAATAAACATTTCACGAAAATATTTTGCGCCATTTGTTTTTTTTTCTATGTCTGTAATAAATCGTATATGAGTATGGCAAAAGTCGTATTTGGTGCTTTGACAATTCATGAATATATTCATATTAGATCGCAATTCAATTCCAACATAATCGCTATTATAGCCGGTTAAAGTTGCATATTCATCCAAACAAATTCGGTAAGCATTTGCCATGTATGTATATGGCCTCCACTTTTGCATGCATATGCCAGTTAGGCGCATTATATGCCAACCAAATTTTAGGGCATATGATGTTATATATACGCTTGTTATGCGATTTAATGTTTGCTGGGTAACTTCAATTAGATCTTATAAAAAGTTAGGCCCATTTATTAGCGATCTAACGCAAAACGTAAACGGTGAGACATCTGGATTTTGTTTTTGAACTAAGAAAATGATGATAATGTAACCTAAAACTCAAAAACCATTCATGTATATTATACTTCCGGACTTTCCAAGGTAGTTCTCACATGCAGGAACCATACATTTTTCAACTTGTTTTTGATTGTGCTCTCGAATTTCCTTTTTTGATTCAACCATTGCCAACATTTATACAGTCACTACTGAAAGAGGTAAGAAAATAACATGTTATATATATATAAAATTGCGCAGAGTTAATTTTCTTCCAAACTCATCGCAATCAAAAAATCTTTTATGACTATAACATTGTATTTTATAGAAATAACTAGAAACTTTCCATAAGCTTACATTGCTAAATTTAAAACCATCATCACTTTCACCGCAGCGCCGCCTATGTGTAGATTTGTACGTTAGATCGCCAATTGAATGCATCCGTTTCACATTTTCTGTCAACTGTTTGTTTTTTCACAGATATTAAGGTAGCCGTACACTGTTTGCTCGGAGGTCAAATATTTGTTATTTTTTGACAGATAAGGTTTGATTTGATATTTGTACAAACACTATTTTGTTTGCCACTCTTCAATTTTCAACAGTAGTAAACAATATCAAACACCGAACATGGAAAAAATCAACTGAAATATTCAAGGTAACCTAACCATGTACCGACAGGTTCGAAGAACAGACTGAAAAAATATTTTAGGCATCCAATAATTGAATATTTGCTTGTCGTGTTTTGTGCAGAATATATTTGATCAGTACACGTTGACCAAATTTTATCTGTCAAAAAGAGTCAAATATTTGGCTTCGGTCAAACAGTGTATGAGCACCCTTAGAAGGTATAGCTGATTATTAGATTAGGCAGTAAAACGTTGAACGAAGAGATGCCAGATGATTTTTGAAAAAAGTCTGTAAAAACATGTGAATGGCTGTTAAAAATGTGGTAAAGTCTGTAAAAGTGTGCATATCTATAGAAATGTCTTTTAACGTTAATTTTCACATATTCATTAATACTTTGTACATCGCAATGCACGTGACATTGTATTTTGTATATATATATATACAGCCATTCCATGCTAAACCGATATATTTTCGTCAAAAGTGGTAATTTTGTTCTTTATCGCAAAACATTAGACCCGTATTTTTTTTCATTAGGGTGCCCATTTTTTAGGGTGGTTCAAAAAATCATTTTCTTTTCACTTTTTTCTTTTTTAAAAAATGCATAACTTTCGAGCTACATAACCGATTTAGATGATCGACATATCAAATTGAAGTGAATGAGCTTTAATTGAAAAATATTGAACTTGCAGAGAATATGGATCCTATTTTCGTAATTATTGATTGTAGTCGTTTTTTAATGTTTTCATGGCTTTGGACTAGGGGGCGCTATATTTTTTCTTGAAAGCTGAATTTTTTGCATAAAATATCTCGATATCAGAGATGCTATTTTTTTCGTTTTTGAGATATGATTTTTCAAAACTAATTGATGGTTCGAAAAACAATTTTTCCCCATTTTCCCACTACAAAAAGTCATAACTTTTGAACTATTGGACCGATTCATATCATCGACAAATTAAATTGAAGCTTACAAGTAATTTTTCTTTGAAAAAATATTACTTTCGCGAAAAAATTTAACTTTTGTTTTTGTAATTATTGATTGAGTTAGTTGAGTCATAGTTTTCTAGGTTAAAGATAGAGGGCGCTATAGTTTTTTATATTTTTATGGAAAGCTGAGGATTATTTAACTAACATATCTCGATATCAGAGATGCTATAATTATCGTTTTTAAGTTATAATTTTGTAAAATTAACATGTTTTAAGTCTTCGATCAATATTCCTATGTGACTAAACTAGACCTATGCGACTAGAATTCAATCTTCCCGCAAGTGTGATATTTTTTTCAAATTTTTCTTATTGGCTTCAATTTAATATATCGATCATCTAAATCGGTTCAGTAGTTCAAATGTTATGATTTTTTGCAGAAAGTCATTTTTGGACAAAGGGGGAAAAATGATTTTTCGAACCACCGGTTAATTTTGAAAATGAAAAAATTGCATCTCTGATATCGAGATATGTTATGTAAAAAATCATCAGCTTTCAAGAAAAAATATAAAAAAATATAGCGCCCTCAAAGTCATAAGAAATAAAAACGACTACAATCAATAATTACTAAAATAAAATTATTTTTTTCTTGAGTAAAAGATTTTTTTATAAAGGGCTATGTCATTAGTTCCACTTTTATATGTCGATCATCTAAATCGGTTTAGTGATTCAAAAGTTATTAATTTTCATTTGTCTTTTTCTGGAAAACATATTTGTAAATCTGGCATCTCTGGTGGTCTGAGAATTTATTGCAAGAAATCGCTTGAAAACATGCATGAATTTGCTTGAAAATGAAGTGGACTGAGTCCGCACCACTTAGGTCACAAGCATACCGTCATCAGAAAATTGTACTCGAAAGCTCGTGTGGGAGCGATGTTATCGATGTTACCGGAAAGGAAATATCAAAGAACGACGGATTGCCCCAGAAGATCTTTGTTTTGTGCATTTCCTACCTGAAACCGGCGCACATCTCCCGGCAACAGGGTGTTGACAATGTTGGATCGATTCTGGCTACCAAGCAGGTCGCTAAAATTGAAAATATTGAGAAAATAGAAGCAACATGCACTACGATGGGAAACGGCCAAGTACTCACCACAAAGATTCGTATAAAGTAGCACTCTAGCAGGTAATTGATGGGATGACAAAATTGTCCGCAAAGCAGAACGATACAGTCGAGGAGAATCGTATCGAAGCGACGAGCAGGTAGAGTTATTTGTTTTAATTTTTCTGTCATTAGAAATGAATGTTTTGAAAAAAAATTCAAGTTACAAGCCATATCAGAGGTACTACCGTCAACTGTACTAAACTTAATCTCCAGTTATAGAGAGGAGTTTCAAAAAGATAACGTTATGAATCTTGAATCAAAAATCTTGTTGATGTTTTGGAGGAGCATAATATCGTAGTCAAGCTGTCGGAAGATATCAAACAGAAAAAAATTGAATCATTCGCGAATATCGTTGCTTCCACTCCTAAACAAGCGTATAGAAATCCAACTATTTCGCCAGCGTTGGATCTGTCATTGTCCTTAATGAAGGATTCGTCTTGATCCATCGTGCAATCAAGTGAACGAAAGCAGATCAGTGCAGAGATGTTCCGCTATTAAGAAATGAAGAATGGACTTCAGGAAGTGATGATGTAGACTATTGGAAATATAGATGAATTTATTTTTTTTTTATTTGTTATTTTGTATTTAAATACTGATACTGAATATATATTCTAATATAATATATATCTAATATATATATACAATGTTATAATCATAAAAGATTATTTGATTGCGATGAGTTTGGAAGAAATTTAACTCTGCGTAATTTTATATATAACATGTTATTTTCTTACCTCTTTCAGTAGTGAAAACTGTATAAATATTGACAATGGTCGAATCAAAAAAGGAAATTCGAGAGCACAATAAAAACAAGTTGAAAAATGCATGGTCCCTGCATGTAAGAACTACCTTATAAAGCCAGGAAGTACAATATAAGTGATTCGTTTTTGAGTTTTAGGTTACATTACCATAATTTTATTAGTTCAAAAACACAATCCTGATGTCTCACTGATCGTTAGATCGCCAATCAAAGATAAACACAACGACTGACGTCACCATTCGAGAAATAGTTATTGTAGCGCATGTTATGTCGCTCGAAACTCTACCATATCCATTTCCTTTTTTCCAGAACATTGCGATAGTACCTTGGCTGCAGGGATGCCAGGTAATTTTTCAAATGTCTTCACATGGTATGAAAAAATGTCTTCAAATGTCTTCCCCAGTTCATTTACAAAACCGGAACTATGATAACTCAATTTGTTTATTTCAGATTTAAAGATTTGGTTGTAACTCAAACCATATTCGTAAAATAAAATTATTGCAACGATATGTAGCCGGGAATCCTTCGTTTTGTGAAGTGGTCTTTTGAAAAATCTAGGTTAATCTATTGTATAGTATAGGCCCACAATAATAGAAATGCAATATCACAATCATTGGAATTATCGAGCTCAAATGAACTAATGTCTTCTAGAGACAATATGTATTCAGGCTACATGAAGTTTTCCAGAATTTGAAGTAACTGTTTACTGAGAACAAAAATAAACACGTCAGACTAATAAAAAAACGAGTGAATGACACTGAGAAAATACACCTGTTTCTTTTGACAATATTTTCGGTCAACAGTTAGAATTTCATAGAAATAATATCTCTCAAAAGAGGCGAATGAACTGCAAAGTTTAAAGCCTCTTAAAAACAAAGAAGATAAGATATCTCTCAAAAACCCACGTACGCTATCATACTGAAATGTCTTCACATATTTCATACTGTCTTCAAAATGTCTTCACAAAATCAAATGTCTTCACAGTAAGTCAAACGTCTTCAAAATGAAAACATGTCTTCAAACCTGGCATCTCTGCTTGGCTGTGATGTAATTTGAAATTTTGTGACATTCCCTTGGATTATTTACATTTGATGTCGATTCCGCCAGTCTTCCGAGTCGATGCACTCTAGTCGCTAGTCAACATTTTGACATTTCATCAATTCATTTGACTAGGAAAATTTTCCAACTCATTCACAGCTAGTAATTCAAACTAAATTGTTTTGTAAAAGAAATTCGCTAGGATTGTTTTTTTTTCAAAATTCAGTCGTTTCGTGTGAGATACCAATAATGCATTGCTCACAGATGTAACGAAGTTACAAGAGGACTTGTGAGAACTGCGGGTAGAGCCTAGAAATCGTTCCCAAAACTTCACTTATATCGAGAGCTCTCAATTGGCGATAACTATGGATGGCAAACAGCCTCAAGACGATCTTCTGAAAATGAAGATTAATTCTCTGATAGAGAGGGTTTTTCTCATAACATTCAACAAAGATCCACCAAAAGCCGAAAATAACCGCAAAGTGCAACAGCTGGTATACATGGAGGATGTTGCCCTGGGGGCCGATGTGACTATTCTTGACATGGAACTGCTCGAACAGGCTTTGTTCGAGCGAATTATTTTACCCAACCCGTCTGATTATTTGATCCCAAACAACGTTACCACGGACGATACCGATGATGTGCGCGAAACGCAAGTGGTTATATACCTTTTCGCATGCTATATGAGGAACGAGAAGTTGTTTGATCAGAAGGACAGCATCGTGGTGGACACCTACCACAAAATGAAATCCCTGATTCTGAGGAACGCGTGTACAGCGTTCAAACAGCCGGAACTGTTCGAGGGACAGGTATTGTCTAGCCAGTTGCTAACGGCGTTCAAATCGCTTGAGGAAGACCAATCGCAGATAATGAAATTTATCTCGGAAACGACGAAGGAAATTTTTGCTGATACCGACGGCGAGGAGGACATCCTGAGCTCGATGGAAAACATGTTTAGCCCGAAACTTGCGTGTGTAATGAAAGCGATAAAGAGATCCTCACTTGTCAACATTGAAGGGTGGATTATGCCGTATTTGCATACTTTCACCAGCGACAAAAGCAATTCGAGATTGGCGTGTATATTTCTGAAAATGATTACTCCCCCTGTCGGGGCGAATGGTATTAACAATTTCGATGGGTGTGTTTATCGTGATTAGCAAATTTCATTACTTTCAGGAAACGAATTCTCCGACACTGTCCTTGGCCAGCTGCTGTCGATCTCGATCATGCCCGTGAACCATAACGGACCGTACATGTACTTCGAGAATACACTGAGTACGGTTCGGTCGGCCTATGATAACCTCACGTCAACGCTGTGGAGCTCCTCCAAGCTACACCTGGAGTCGGTGTACATCTTTATCAAGAGCTTCCTCTTGATGGGAGGAGAAGTGCGCAACAAGATGCTGGAATGGATCGGTAGGTGTCTGCATGCCAACGTACCGCGGGGTCAAATCTGGAACAGCCATCAGAGCCAGAGTTTGTTCGGTTCCCTAACGACGGCGCCGGATTCGTTCAGCATTAATTTAGCCGGAGTACTGCTGAGGCTGTGTCAGCCACTGTTGAAGCCTCAGCTCAAGGTTTTGATGGTGGATCCGACTTACTGTGCCGTGAAAAATCCGGATAAAGCAGCGAAGGGCGTCCACATGTTGGACAGCGAAAAGGAAACTTGTCTGCTGCCGGTGGAGGAGGACGAAGTCCGGCTGGAGGCAGATAAGTACAACTTTGTGACAGAATGTTTTTTCATGACCCACAAAGCGATCGATTTGGGATTTCGCGTGTGCATAGGAAAGTTTTTCCAAATGAACCGAGAAATGAATCGCCTACAGGGAGCCTACCAGGATACGTTAGTTGGCGGTGGGATGGCCGATGCTGATGGTGATTTGGCGAACAACATCAAACAGATGTTGCTAAGGCAATCGCAGCAGTTTTTGTGTTTGCAAAACTTGCTACTAGAACCTTCCACCGATCAGTTGCTGTTGCAGTTCTATGAAGCGTCCGCGATTTGGTTGTCTCAGCTGGCCTCTAGGGATGCCGCTCGGATTGATGGGCTGGAACCGGCTAAAGGTTACGCGCCACAGTGCGCCGACGAGGTGCAGCTGCCTTTGACGAACACGATTTCCAAAGCTTTGAAGTAAGTATATTTTCAGAGGGGATGTGCAGGGTGTCGACTGCCCGGAAAAACCTTTAAAATCAAGGATTTGACAAAGTTGTCCCTGAAAACTGGGGCAGATGATTTTCACAAACTTCTCTTGAGGGTAGTTATTCACCAGTAGGTTACCTTCGGAAGTCGATACAATTGCTGAGTCTACAGGTCTATATTAGAAGTTTGGTTGAAGAGGAGCAGCTCATAGTAGACGATTTCTTACCATTCCCACAAAAAAAAAATCCTTTTTGCAGCGGGTAGTTAATGACAACCGTTGCGAAAAAGAATACCCTTGGAAGATGCACAAAAGTATGCCTAAAGTCAGCAGGATACAATATTTATGTTCGAGTCCTAATATCTAGAAATGTGGCCGAATGAGATGAAATCGAAAAGTGCTCTATCTATTATGGCTATGGGTCGAATGGATCTTTGGCATGCTCACACATAGATAGACAAATCAGTTATATCACCATTCTTTTGGTCATTAGGTTTCGAAGTCATGGGCTTTGCTGAGGTTCGTGCAAAGTGCGACGACGTGATATCGAGCAGGATGCAGTCAGGATGAACGTCCTTTTACGTTTGATATGATGCATAGGACTACCAAAATATGTGAACGGAACAATTGTCAAACGATCACACATTTCCCGCTGAAATTATTGCACATCTCATGTTTACGTAGTTCTCGAACCGCGAATGTTCATTCACCTCTAGTATCTGAAATGACGATTTTCCCAGGCTTCTCAGTTTAAAAGTACGTTTTAGGGAAACATATTCCGGTCTCCACAACGACAAGCGAGTACAAAAGTACTCAACACCAACAAATACCTCCGATTTGCATGTATTTGCAACGCGAATTCCCCCAGGCACATTAATTTTGAAGAAGAACAAATGTATGGGAAAAAAGGAAGTTCTTCCAGTTTTTATGGATTTGAATCGTTTAGAGACTAGCGAATTGTAATGTACAACATATCAAACAAATCTTAGAATATTTCCGATTCGATTGGTATGCAAATCATGAGAATTCATTCACAGTGAAAATAGTTATTAACGTTAACTTTATTTCAAAAAAATGTGACCTGTTTTCTGATTTGGCACCCTTGATGTAGTTCTACGCCAAAAAAATAGCATCTGCAGTCTTTGCAGCTTGGGGGAGAGGAAATAAAATGCAGCCCTTCAGGGAAATATCTAGGCGTAATCCTAGATGGTAAATTGAACTGGAATGCACATTTAGATTCTTAGTTCTAAAGTGAACATGGCCTTAACCCTGGAATAGTTATGTGGGTCTAGACTGCCATCGTGCGGCCTAGGATATCCTATGTATCATTAGTATGGTGTTAAAAGACTAAGGAGAATGTAGCTACAAAAAAGTTAAACATCTTCGAACGGCTAGCATGCGTTGCAATCACTGGAGCAATGTCAAGCACATCCTCGAAGGCACTGGAGGCTTTCCTTCACCTGTTATGTTTAAACCAACATGTTCAGCTAGAGACGCAGAAGAGCGCTATAAAACTTAAAAGATGAAAGAAAATACTAGACGGGGACAAACCTGGTCACTTGAGCAGCCTGAATCTCTTACCCGTTGGACCATTCTCAGAGATGAACAGTGATTGGATGGAATCTAGGACAATTTACGACATTCCGTGGAGTATAATCGAACCTTCTCGTTCGGTATGGGATGAAGGAGCTCCCAGTGTTTGTAATGGTTCAAACATGTACCACAATGATGAGTCGAGAATGGGTATCAGAACAGGTGCTGGAGTGTATGATCCCAGAGCAAAAAACGAGTGGATTATATCTATGGTATAACCGCTAGGTAAAATATTATTGCCGTGGGAAGACAAAAGAATCTTTTTCAAGGAAAATTCCGACCGCAATGGTTTAAATTATTGATTGAATGAAACAATTTTCGAATTCAATTAAATTCGACATATTTGCTGTGTAAGTAAAGTATTTGAATAAACGTCATGGGAAGGTATTGAATTAGAGAGACTTTAAACTCTGAGAGTTCATTCGTCTCTTATAAACGTCATGTAATGTAAGGCACCATTGTTTAGATTGCTGTGTTGGGGAAACCTTAAATCGGGCCAATCAAAACGTGGTAGTTAGTGCATTTAAATAGCGCTTGACATTTTACAGTTATTCAATTGCTTATTTCAATTCTTAATAATTTTAAGTGCTCTTCAAAAATTGTCTGGGAATGCATTTGTCCATTTCGGCAACTAAGTCAGATAAGTTCGGTACAATTGTATTGTATTCTTTTGCCATTGTGTTAGAGAGGGAGATGAACAAGCAGATGAACTTGCCAGACGTGGCTCAAGCTCACTTTTCACTGGTCCAGAACCAGTCTGTGGAATTTCTGACTGTGTTGAAGAGTGAGCTGGAGAAACGGGAAGACCGGGAAGAGATGACCAATTGGATGGCTGTACAACAGGAGGGATGTGTTCGAGACACAACCGCATAGTTCGCGAAGGATTCCGTTAGGCTATCTGTTTCATGCTGATTTTGGATATGTTTGAAAAATTACATAGTTAACACTCCTATACTCGCGCATTGGTCTGTCAGACCGAGGAATCAATAATTCGTCCATTTCTCAGAAAATATCAACACTACGACTTTGCGATTCTCTCTAGCTTAGTTATTCGTCGTTCGTCGTCGTTTAGCGTATCGCATGTGTTGGTACAAAAGGGACGCGTACCACTTTTTTAACACTTTCGGTCTGACACGCTGACGCGAGTATAGGTGTAACTTTTTTGGACAAGAACCTTTTTTCCTATTTTGGGATATTGTTCAATGAAATGTATAAATTAATGTTAGTGGCGTGGAATATTTAATGAATATGATGCATAAGATCATTACCGGACTATTCTCATTTTATTTCAGTCCCTTTTGTAACTGGATTGAACGGATCCATATATTAACTATTCGTCGATATATTCGTCGTTAGATTCATACGTTCAAAAGCAAAATATAAATGTTTGACTTTCGTATAGTTATTCGCTAAATATGGCTCATACATATACACACTTGTGAAAGAATTTCATTTGTGGAAAAATTGTAAACAGTAAACTATAAACTAATCGGTGGTTTATGGTAATTTTTAACAGCTACAGTTTCGGGGATATTTTTTTATAATGGAATTGTCCATTCGACATCGACAAGAAAACAAGAAAAAGAAAAAGAAGTTCCTAGAAATCCTTTTATATCATCTTTTTATGCCCCATCTAAAAAAAGGCGTTACTTCTTAGTTTACCAAGAATATAGAGACAAAGAATATTAGAAATATGCAAACTTTATATTCCAGAACCTTTATCATCTGGTAATTATCTAGAAGGTCGTTATACATTCTTCTCTTCGACAAAAGACCCGAAAAACACGCAACAACTGAATGAAATGTAAAAAATATGTTTGTTTCGAGCATGCAGTTATGCTATGTTCTGATTCTTACTCCAATGAAACCACAATCGATTAATACGTTTTTATGTTATTTAATAGCTCTTTATACTTCCATGAATTATATTCAGTTGCTTACTTTTAATTAATAACAGAGAAAAATTCGAATTTCGTTATTTGTGTTGGAGTATCAAAAATTACTCTATTTTGAAGAGGCTGAATTATATGACTGTTAAAACATAACAAAGACGAAGAAAACATACATTTTGGAGTTTTTCAATCATACCCTCTTCTTCAAATAAATGCCAACGAATCCTGAAAAATACACAATGGCAACATTACAGAGAAGTTCAATTTTCGGTCTGTGACACCGTGCGCGAGTATACGTATCATGATTTTGCACGCGAGTACAGGAGGGATAACCCTTTTCATAACGATTTGATGGCACTGAAAAGTGTCGTTTTGTTGTTTTGTAATTATTTTTTATCACAAATTACATGTGTCTTTATTGTATAGAACACATATTTGAAATATTTGCAGTGCACCCGTGGCCGAGTGGTTAGTGTCTCACATTATCATGCCGGGTGTTCGGGTTCGATTCCCGTTCTGGCCGGGGGATTTTTCGTCAAAGAAATTTCCTTCGACTTGCACTGTGGTCATGCGTATTCAAGAGCTTGCCCCTCGGAATACATTCAAGGCGTGTTATTGGGCTTAAGAAATCTCGACCAAGTATTAATAAATGACGCTAGTTAATGCATACGTTGAGACGGCAAAAGTTCCACAAGGGAACGTTAACGCCATTCAAGAAGAAGAACATATTTGAAATGGAAAGCGTAATTTTCATTCATAACTTTTTTCTTTCTGAGTATTTCTATTCAACTCATTACAATTTTCGCTCCAAAACCAATGAAATACGATGCTATACGCCTCAAAGCGAATTACGGTTGGACAACACCAAATACGATAAGTTGAACATATTGGAAATTACTTTCTCGAATATTCCTCCATTTTCTAATGATGAACACAACAATAAACAGTATCAACCGGAAGATCCGTTCTCGAGCGGTATCACGCATCGGTTTTCATTTATGAAAATTGGAATACATCGTTTCATATTTCATATTTCATTTCATATTGTCATTTTTGGCACAACCGGTACAACCATACATATTAGGTGTACCGGTAAGTTTCTTCGATTTTACAACAGATGGCGTAACTTGATTATTATTCCAGTGTGTCAAATTTCCAGACATTCGTTGGAAAGCTAGATGCTAAAGCTTTTCAGTATATGTCAAAAAGTTGGAGCGTAAACAACATAGTTTTTTGTCTCTTCGAGCATGTCGAATTTCGTACCAACGAGAGTGTTTTTGCGGCGAATGTTACTTCATTAGTTCAATATGAAGAAAAAAGCTGCGGAAAGTCGTCGCATTTTGGTGTATGTTTCTGGTGACCATGCTCCAACCGAGCGAACGTGTCAGACGTGGTTTGCACAGTTTAAAAGTGGTAATTTTGACTTGGATTCCGGATCACCAACAAAGTTTGAGGATGAAGAATTGGAGGCTTTACTCGATCAAGATCCGTCACAAACGCAACAAGAACTAGCAGATACACTTGGATACACAGTAACTCAGCAAACCATATCCGATCGTTTATAAGCAATAGGAATGACCCGAAAGATAGGACATTGGGTGCCGTATGAATTGAATCCACGAGACGTCGAACGCTGTTTTTCACGTGCGAACAACTGCTCCAACGGCATGAAAGAAAGGGTTTTTTGCATCGAATCGTTACTGACGATGAAAAGTGGGTCCATTACGACAATCCTAATCGTCGGGCAATGTATAGATACTCCGGGCATGCATCAACATCGACGGCCGCGCGGAATATTCACGGCCAGAAGGTTATGCTGTCTATTTGATGGGACTAGCTGGGTATGGTGTAGTATGAGCTACTAAAACCCAATGAAACTATTACGAGGGGACTTCTACCGACGACAATTGATGTGTTTGAGCTGTGCACTGAAGGAAAAACGGTCACAATACGAGCAAAGACACGATAAAGTCGCATGTCGCGAAACCGGTCAAAACATACTTGGAAACACTGAAATGGGAGGTCCTATCCCACCCGCCGTATATGTCCGATTACTCCCTTTTTCGATCGATGCAACATGACCTGGTTGACCAGCACTTCTCCAATTTTGATGAAGTCAAAAATTGGATCGATTCGTGGTTAGCCGACAAACCAGCTGTTTATTTCCGCAAAGTGATCCATGAATTGCCAGAAAGATGGGAAAATGTTGTGACTAGCGACGGGCAATACTTTAAATATTATATTTGTAAGCATTTTTGCAGAATAAAGCATTAATTGAACTTACCGGCACTCTTATTAATATTACACTTACACTTGTGCTAAAAACGAAAGTTGTAAGACGAATGCATGATCGGTCATTGACATGAAAGCAATCAACACTAAAGTTCTAAATTTATATATTATTTGCTATAATTAATCGTATCACTCACCTTACTTGTAATACAAAAATGACCCAGAATTACTCAGCAATTGCTGAGTCTTAACAAGAAGGACCTCAGTACATTTACTGGTCTTATAACAAGACACTGTCTGAGCAAATACCATCTTCGAAACATAGGTTTAGTACATAATGATATTTGTCGCTATTGTAAAACCGAAAGCGAAACCTCGGAACATTTGATCTTTATGTGCGAAGATCTAACAAGACACAGACTTCAACATCTTGATAAGACTATTCTGGAGCCCAAGGAGGTTTGGTTTGAATCACCGATCTTCGGAATGCAACGCGGTGCTGATGTGCAACTGGTTGAAGTGTTCGCTTTAAGGTTCGAATATCCTTACGCCGGTTTATATACCCAGTTTTAGACCGCGCTCGAGTTTGGTTTGTCTGCTTCGCTTTCTCTATTGAATTATTTTGCATCACACAAGCGTATACGGTTGGTATGGAGACGCGCTGTTTTATTTTTAAGCTTAGCTTAGAAAGAGCGAAGACAAAAGGGACGCTAGAATTTGATGTATGTGTGTATATAATGAGATGGGCATCACACAAGTGAGAAGCGATGTTTAGTATCTGAATTCTGCGCCGTGTACATTTCGTGCTCACTTGTTTCTGAGTTTGGTGCACTTCGTACCATGAGATAATACGTGTTTGTTATGAACGCGCTGATGAAATTGAACTCATATCGATCAGGATTATAAATTCCATTCAACAGATTATTCCTGATTTGCACCTATCATCATTATTGAGTCGACACTCTACTGTAACCATGAACTATGAAATGTTTTCCATTTCCATTAACAACCCATTGCTTATTCAGATGCATTCCCGAGTATATCGTGGAGAACATCGTGGGCTACCTGCAGTTCTCGTGCCACTTCGACAGCCAGTCGTTGCCGGTGGACGTGGAAGCCCAGAACAACATCTTCACCATGATCCTTGTCTTTATGGGATCCTCGGAACGCATCCGGAACCCGCATCTGCGTGCTCGGTTAGCCGAAGGGCTGGAAAGTTTGCTACCAAAGGAGTCCGAAGATAGGAGTAGATTCCGCTTCAGTGCTGTGCTCTTCACCAACCACGTGCACCGTCTGGAGATCATCCCCAACCTGCTGCGAGTGTTTGTCAGCATCGAAATGACCGGCCAGAGCGTTCAGTTCGAGCAGAAGTTCAACTATCGCCGGCCGATGTACGCGATTATGGATTACCTCTGGAAGATAGACGAGCAGAAGCAATGCTTCCGGGAGTTGGAGCGGGAGGCGATCGTAAACATCGAAGCTGAGGATCCGCCTATTTTTCTACGCTTTATCAATCTGCTCATCAATGATGCCATTTTCTTGCTGGATGAATCACTCAGTAATTTGCAGCAAATCCGACAGTTACAAGCGGCACAGGATGCGGGCGAGTGGACCAGTCTCCCGTCAAGCGAACGACAGCAGAATCTGGTTAACCTGCGACATTTGGGAATGCTAGCCCGTTTCGATAACATTCTGGGTCGGGACACCATCAATATTCTACAACTGCTGACCTCGGAAACGAAGGAAATCTTTTGCCATTCGTCAATGGTGGATCGAGTGGCGGCCATGTTGAATTACTTCCTTCTAAACTTGACCGGGCCGAAAAAAGGCAACTTCAAAGTGAAGGATAAAAAAGAATTTGAATTTGATCCAGCTCGTACAGTGCTGGAGATCTGTCGGATTTACGTGAATTTACAGGAATGCAGCGCGTTTTGCTTGGCAGTTTCCCAGGATGGCCGTTCCTACAGTCCACAGTTGTTCGAGTACGCAGAACAAGTGCTGAGTATGTCAATCTTTCATTTTTCTTCAAATGTAACCTTTATCAAAATTATTCGTTTCTCACAGCCCGCATTGGCGGAGGACAACTGATAGGAGAAATCCAGGAATTCTCTGCTCGCGTTCAGGAGCTGGATGCGCAGCAGAAAATCGATGAGGAGGCCCTCATCGATCCGCCGGAGGAGTTCCTCGATCCGATCATGTCCTCGCTGATGACCGATCCGGTGATATTGCCCAGTTCGCGAAACGTTGTCGACCGGTCGACGATCGCCAGGCATCTGCTGTCCGATCAGTCGGATCCGTTCAATCGATCCCCGCTAACCATGGACCAGGTCAAGCGGGACGTGGAACTGAAGGCCCGCATTGAGGAGTGGATACGGGATCGGCGTGCGCAGCACATCGCCAACAGGACGGGTGAAGCGGCGGTTGGTTCAGAGTAGAAAATTATATTATTACCCATCAACATCAGCCATTATCTATCTGTGGTCATTCGTTTCAATGCAATATTCGTTCCATTCGTACTCTATTGTGTGCAGATTACGACTAGTGAGGTGATGCGTAAAATAAAATAGTGAAGATTTATTTTTTTCTGATTATCGTTTAAAGGGTGAAAAATTATTAGTTCGATGTTTCGAACATGTTTGTAGCTGAGACCATTCGAAGGCGATACAAAAGACATGTGTAGCTTTTTTAAGATCCAAATACAAACTATTTAACACAACGGAATAATTCTCGTGCATTCAATGTAGATTTGAGAAAAAAAGTCCCTCATTTTTCCAGAAAAAAAATGAGTTCGATCTTCTATTTACAATACACAATATACTTCTTGCTGAATTTGATCTTTCGTGGTTTGGTAACGGAATATACCGCTGCACAGTGGGGCGACTCCATACAAAGACTGGCCAAGCAGAAAAAGTGTCGCTAAATGCGAAAAAAATGGTTTGTACATAGTTTTACATAATTTTACATGGACAGCCAATAAAGCACGTGATTCAATTTTTGGGATTTTATGGCACCCTCTCCCGTAGTATTTTTTACACACTTTTTTATATAATTTGATGATCACTGATCACAAGCAATCCCACTGGGTGTCCTTCCTATTGAAAAATAAAATCACGTGGCGACCCCTCAAATCAAACAAATTCTGCTATAAAAGAGAAAGACTTTCTTTAGATTACAAATTAAAGCAATCATCGTCATTATTTTCTCATTCTTCTTCATCATCAGATTCATCGTAATCTTTCCCTGATAACGGGCCTGATCACGAACGTAACTTCACGGTGAAAACGAAGTGGATTGTATACAACCTTATTATGACTGTCACCGTGTGTGTAGAATCCAGAAGAGTTTATCCGTCGTGACAACTTTGATGAACTCGGTGTTATTATGAATATCACGATACTGTCATGTCACGAAGAAAAAAAGGTATATTTGTCACTTGTGTTTTAGATGGTGAAAGCTAGTCACGCGGAATGGAGTAAGTTTAATTTCGTATTTATTTAGCTTTTTTGCTAACATTTTGAGCCTTGTCTTGTCTTGTTTAAGAAACGAGAGATAAACAAACAGCAATTTACCCGCCTGGTGGCATTTTTAGAACGAAATTCTGACGTATCCAGAGGACGTAAATTTGTTTATTTGGATTCGGCAAGGCGCTATAGAATGTAATTAAGGATCAAAAATGTAGTTCCTGTAGGCCCATTGAAACATGGTGGAGGTCTACTTACGATTGTCCTGAATGAACTGAATTTTTTTTGTTTCTATGTTTAGGATTAGACTTAGAGAGAGTTGCAACACCATAAAATGGCAATGGAGGCCACTTGTCCAAATACGATCACGATTGATTATGTATAATATTGATGTGTTGATATTTTGAATATGAAATAATAACTGTAAAGTTTTCCCAACATTGCAGAGCTAGTTTTTTTTTGTAATTCAGACATTCACAATTGGCGGACCAGACCAGAATCAGGACGATAGTTATAACTTTTTACGTTATAGATATTTTCAACAGTATTGTTTTGAAGACGTACTTTGAATGAAAGCATATTAAAAAAGTGATAATAAGTTTCAAACAAGGAAAAAATTAGTCTATCATTGCAAAGCATTCACAAGATACTGTTTTTAAATTCTTCTCTAGTTCTTTTTCCATAATTTTGATATCCGTCTACAGAAAATCTTAAACACTTTCCGCTTTTGTCAAATTCCATGAAACCCATAAGATGTTTTCTATGAGGATTATGCTTCTGATCGACGCTGCTGACCAGTTTTTGTTTTAATAATTAAATCAAACCTCATGTCCCGTATATCAAATTACACGAGAATGGGAAGGATAAGAGGATTAAACTTCAGAATCCCACATGGGAGTAGCTCAGATTATACTGATCGTGAGCTGGATGAATTCAGGTTTGTTCTAAGATATAGAAGATATTATTATTCATCAAAATTGTAGAAACGGTTAATAAAAAATGATTCGAAATATTTCTCACTATTCAAACGAGTAAGACAGAGCTAAGTACAAGAGTATGCGAGATTTCGATTATTAAACATAATAGTCATGTTTTATCTCTAGCGTAGAATTACATTCCCATATGTTATTCCCGAGTCGTTCTAAAATATACGATCAATTAAATGGAATGTTATCTCATACGCTGTATTAATTGCACCTACATAACGTTCAAACGTCCAAAATTATGCAACCGACACAACGTTGAAACACCCGACATTATGCAACCAACATGTCTCTTATAAACGGGAATGAACACTCTCACTTCACGGAGTCAATTTTTACACGCAACTGTCCGTGACAATGATGATAGACACAAAAAGATTAAGTGAAGTGTAACATACAAACTATAAAATAAACATTAATACTAGAGATGAAATGTATATCCGGCCTATCCGGCTGGATACCGGATATTGGAAAAAATCCAAAAATCCAAAATTTCTCATTAGCACAACATAAATAACGGATGGGACCAGTGGTTTTGTGGTTAGAGTAATAGCCTCACAATCCCATCCGCCAGGGTTCCCAGCTGGCGTCGTTGGGATTTTCTGGAAGAAAAGTCTTTGGTTACGTCTTCCTTCGGAAGGAAAGTAAATGAAGTTGGCCCGGCTCATGAGTTGTTGAGTGTGTTAGGTAGGAACAGGTGTACTCGCGCTCCCCCTGATGTCGGTGATTGGCACTGAAGCGGAGGAAATAGGCCGACAAAAAATAAGCGAGGATAAAAGAACAACATAAATCATAACAATATAACTCATTAGCTAGCTAGCATAGCATAGCATAGCAAAGCCATTTATCCATTATTAAAAACAAGGTTTGATTACTAAAATGCCAGATTTTTATATATATATTTTATGTTCTCCAATAAATAGAACTACTAAATAGTTTGACTTGATCCTCGGGTCTAAAAAGTTTGCAATTCAGTAATTCTGATCTTCTCCTAAGTAGTTGAATCCTTATCAGACAAACCCTGTTAAAGATTACTTGCAGAAAACTTCAATCTCTATTAAAGGATATCCACAGAAACGGGAAATTTATTCATAGCTCCTTATTTTTATGTAAAAATGTGTTTATTTCTTCTAACTAGAGGCTCAATTCTATGTTTTAATAAGTTTACCGCAAAGTTATTGGAATAGCTTTGCTGTTGCACTCGAACAGACTCGCAACTTTTTTTCTTTTCTTTCATTCAATTTTTCTTTTTTAGTCCAAATGTGCATGTCTCAAACTTCTACTCTTTTTTGCGCACAATTGTTACTCTTTCAATTTTGACTTTAACTTTCAACTCTCTACTCTTCATTTCCTACTATCTACTCTTTACTTTGTGCTCTATTCTCTCTACTCTCTGCTTTTCATTTTAAACTCTCTACTCTCCACTCTCTGCTTTCTACTCTTTACTCTCTACTCTCTACTTTCTCTACTCCGTACTCTCTCTATATTCTACTCTCTACTCTCTACTCTCCCTACTCTCTACTCTTTCTGCCGTCTACTCTATACTCTCTACTCTACTCTACACGATACTCTAAAAAACGCACACACAAACACATACACGCATATGCACGCACAAACGAGCACATGAACACACGCAGACGCGCACAGTCTCACACAAAAAAAACACATCGCATCTGCTGACTGCTCACTCTCTCACTCTGTGTTTACGTCGAGACTGTTCACGACGCTTTTGACTGTTCACGAGACTGTTCACCGCGCTTTTTTTAGCGATTTTATTTATAGTAAAAAATGTATAGGAGAAGTGCGTAATACGCACCCCTTAAGCGAGAATGGATTTATCTTGACCGTGCTCTTAAAATTTAAGATAACAACTACGTCAGTACGTAGATTAGTTAACACTCAGTCCTCTGCAATCATTCTGTATTTTAGATACTGAATAACAAAAGTGCTACGAATTTTATTTTGTAAGACGCCCAAATTCTAAATTTCCAATCATACGGTGTTAAATGGCCCAGCAGAAGTATAATATGCCCATGAGTTGTTTCTCTCAGAGACTATAAAGCTCAGAGAAACAGTTTATATGAATGAGAGGTTCCATCAATCTATTCCCTTCATGCCCACCAGCGAAGAGAAGAAACCGTTTCTCCGGTGAGCGTGTTCTCCCAGTATTCGTGTATAAATTCTTCAGTCCGCGCTCTTGTTTTCCTGCATTCTCTGAGCAATAATATAGATGCCAAATGTGAAGACCTTTTATTTTGTGAAAACATACTGAGGTCATTTCAAAGTATGTGAAAACAATTGTTTGTGTGATTTATCGAACATGATTTAGAAATATCGTGATGGTTTGCTCATTTTTGTTCATTATGACTACATTTGAATACATTAATTCGTGCCATGCAAAGATATTTGAAAAAATCATCTGGCATCCCTCACATCCAAGCTATTTCTATCGTGAGAATGTTATCCGGCCGAAAGCGAGCATATTGCCCCGATCGAGGGTATGCCATACTGCCAAATGGTAAGCTGATGCGGAAAATATCAAATTGAGAAGGAAATGAATCCTTTTTTACCATTTTCTTCATCTGAGATATTCACTGGGACCTCGACTCAATAAATGTTACCCACAGTTATCGCCTCTGAATCAGATTCAAGCAACAAAAATAATATATTATATAAATAATGTAGAAAATTACATCGAAAATCGCTTCCAAAGAAAACTATTTTTCTTATTTTTTTAAAGCATGTTATAAATGTAAAACATGCATGGTGGGATTCTATCATTGAATAGCACGATTGTTTGTATCCATTGCATTTCTATTCTTGCTGGTTGACGAGAAAATCAAGCGGGTCAAATTGCCCGGTAGGCGCGTTTTAGACACATCTCCTCTAAACCTTTATTCGCTTCATGCACAAATGCAGTGTCATCCAGTTTCGTATTCGCAAATAAAAAGCCGAATATCAGACTATCAGACCTTGAAGCTAGCCGGTATCCGGCCAAACGTTTAATGAATATTTCATCACTAATTGATACCAATTTTACTTCAATTTTTTCAGACCTTTTCCTCTACTTAAAACTGATCATGTTTATCTAGGAAAACTATTCTGAATGGGCATAAGAAAGGTTCTTAAATACTGCTGGGTGATAGAAAATTAGTTTTTGCGCATTTTTGAGTAATCATGAACAGTTTAGCATCAATAAAAAAAATTGTTTTTTTGCTTCGATATAACGTAACTCGATATAACGTAACGAGAAAAAAATTACCCACAATCCAATCAACGAAAAAAACATCGACCTAACAACGACCGTAACGCTGTTACCTATTCACGATGACGACGATTAGGTATCGACATCTGGATACGGCATTAGTTTGTATGAGGCAAACTATTCTCTATCATATTAGTCGGCCCGAATCAGTTTATATTTGCTAAAATTTGTATGAAATTTTTTTCTTGGCATAATTTTTTCTACTTAAAGTACGTTGTCATGACCCTAATTTGAATTATTTTCTATAGACGTTCAGATATTTTCAAAAAAACTTGTCATTATAATATAGAATTATCTCAAAACATATTTTTTATGACGTTTTTTCACCACTTGCAGGCAATGATGATTTTCACTCACATAGAGTACTAATTTGATTAAGGAGAAATCATGTTCATTCATAATTTTCATTTTAAAAGTGTATTCATTCCTTCTGCAAATCCATACTGTCATGCCTATTCCCCAATATCGTAGTTCGTTAGTAGAAAATACTGGATAATTAAACAAACCAAATGGCATCACTGGTGGTTCTTTATTGTGCGATTCACATAGCACGTTACGGAGAAGAACGTCTACGTTCCGTCAACGTCTCCACCAATTCACACATGCAGTCAATGCTTCCACCAGCACCGTCACGTCAAATGGCAAACGAATGATTTATTTAATTTTATTCATGGTGTCGCCACCTACAACAATTTTAAATTGCAATGCCCTCTTTCAAATCAGCATGCCTAGAAACAGTTCTAAATTTGGAAAAATTCAATGAGAATCATTTTTTTCAATTATTAAAATGCTTAAACCGCGTAGTCCGACCCTTATGCAACAATAATAATGAATAGAATAATTCTTTCAACTAGTCGCGAATGATTTTCACTCCGAATGACTTAGCACCAAAGAGATATGTTGGCATAAAAAGTACAGTAAGTTACTTATAAAGCGATATGCTGAGGCAGCACTCAGTGTCGCATTGGAGTCGGTTTTGACCAGTAATTGGACATTTGCGACTGGTGGCGACTTTCAATGTGGGGCCATAATTTGGGCCCCGAACTCAATGTTTACAAAAATGTCCAACTGGAGGTAAAAATGTCTAATTAAACGTGTTGCATAACAGATCTGTTCAATTTGCTTAATGTCGATGTAGATGTAAATTACTGTGCAGCCAAATCAAAACAAAAGCCGAGACACAAAGCCCAGACAAAAACCAAACGAGCCGTCCGTCTCCGTCAATTATTCTTTTCTACAAACCCTGCCGGTCGTTTTCGTTGAACGTATGCTGACGGGTCGTTACGTTGCTGGTGTATGTGAATGTTTTCATGAGAATTGCATGGTAGAATCATTGACGCATCGTGACGTGACGGGACGTGAACGTGACGTGTATGTTGTATGTGAATCGCACTTATTCCACTCCGCTAAACTGTCATCTCAAACAAAAACAAATGGATCATACAACTGGTGAGTATTAAATATATTTCGGCTTTTTAATTATTAATTATTTTATCTTGTCTTATCAGCTATGAATACATTCGACTCGTTTGCTTCCATCAATCGGTAAGTGAGAAAGATGATTTCTCCCATCACCACAGTGCGGATTTCCACTTCTATCACAGCAGCCAACAACATCCGTTTTCCTGCATCAGTAACCTCCAACCCCTGTTGGCAATGCCGGGGGACAGCATCAACAGCAGCAGCAGCAGAATTTGACCATGGTATGGTATTGCGAAGAACTTTCCCCATTAGAGGTTCCGTGCTTCGCGCACATTCAAAAATCCTCTTCAGACACGAAAACTCAACGACAAGAAGGTATTTATCAACTTGCTCAGCTGAATTACCACCCCGGAGGAACCCGAATGCACTGATTCCGTTGTATAGTAGAATGAAAATAGGCGAGGTAAGCGAACGTTCGCATTTTTATCCGGATCATACAACTGGTGAGTAGGGAATTCATTTCTGCTTTTCACTTACTAATCATTTTATTTTGTTTCAGCTATGAATACATCCGACTCAATCAATCGGCGAATGAGAAAGATGATTTCCCTCATCACCACATTGCTTATTTCCACTTCTGTCACACCAGCCAACAGCATCAGCTTTCCCGCAGCAGTATCCTTTAAGTCCAGGGTGCTATTCCGGGGAACAGCATCAACAGCAACCGCAGCAGGACCTGGCCATCGATAGTATTTCGAGCAATTTTCCCCATCGGAGATCCCGTGCTTCACGCACATTGAAGAATCCTCCTCAGCCACATATCTGTGTCATCAAGGGCAAGGAGGTATTCATCAATGTACTCAGTCGGATTTGAATCGTCAATCCAGACAACCCGGATGCACCGATTCCATTATATACCTTATTTTTATTATACATGGATTTTTATTATTTTTTTTTTCAATAAAATGTTTAAAATCGATCAATGTATTTCCTTTTCATTTTCAATAACAAACCAATACAAACAAGCAGCAAGCAGTGCTGAAAGCAGCGCTGCAAGCAGGTCGGCGCCTTGCACATGTTGGCGAAAAAGTGGCGTCAAGTTGTTCGATGAATGCATATGAAAGGTCGATAACTCGATTGCAAGGTGGCATTTGAGGTCGATTGTTGACATTTCATCGACCCGATCTTGGCAGGCAAAACGGAATGTGGGTAAGTTGCCTTATATCGAGGTATAACTGTACAACAATTGTTTTCTTCAATAGAAGCGTTACTTTATTTGGCAGGTTTTTACAATTAATTTTCTTTTTTTCATATTAAGTGTTTTCTATTGGATATGTGGAGACGAGAAGATGATTGACTGTACACTAGGGTGCCAATGAATGTATGGGAAAAAATCGACCCTAAAATGTCAAAAACTATACAAAATGTTCACCACCTCGAAAAAACACCCTATGCCAAATTTCAGCTCAATCGGACTAAAGGGAGAGTGGCGCAAAGCGGTCAAAGTTTGAGTTTTTTGAAAATCGAAAAATTATCCAAGGGGGTAGTAAAGGAAATCGGGGTTTTCGAAAAAAAAAATTTATACCAAATGTCTTAAAATGGCATGAAACGTCGAGATCTAGTGTCATCTCGAAATTTTTTTTTGTCAAAAATCCGCACTCTGGGACTTTTTCTTCGGCATGCGAAACGAAAAGTATGGTTTAGGGTGCCGATAAAAATAGTTATGTCGGTTTTTCAATCGGAACTTGCTAAGAAATGTTGATTTGCACAATAATATACCCTATGCAAAATATTAGCTCATTCGGACTTCATTTACTGGTGACGCAGACGTTAAAATTTGAGTTTTTTGAAACCTGAAAAATCACCGGAAATCCGAGTTGTTAAAAAGAATTTTGATGTTTTGAAATTGCATGACACGTTGAAATTTACAGTTATATAAAAAATTATTTTTTTCAAAAATCGATTGTTTAGACGAAAGCCAAGCGCCAAAAAAACATTAAAAAAAAAAATCTTTCGAGATAACTGTAAATCTTGACGAGTAATGCAATTTTAAGACATTTGGCTTCAATTTTTTTTAAAACCTCGATTTTCGGTGATTTTTCGTTTCTCAAAAAAACTCAAATTTTAACGTTTGTGACACCAGTAAAGTCCGAATGAGCTAATATTTAGCATAGGACATATAATCGTGCGATCAATATTTCGTAGTGAGTTCCGAATGAAAAATCGAGATAACTATTTTTATTGGCACCCAAAACCATACTTTTCGTTTCGTATTCCGAAAAAAATGAGTCCCAGAGTGCCGATTTTTGACAAAAATTTTTTTTCGAGATGACACTAGATCCCGACGTTTCATGCAATTTTAACACATTTGACATCAAATTTTTTTTTCGAAAACCCCGATTTCCTTTCTCCCCCTTGGGTGATTTTTCGATTTTCAAAAAACTCCAACTTTGACCACTTTGCGCCACTCGTCACAATCCGAGATATTTGTAAGATTCCCCACGAATCCCTTATAAATTCACCGTCACAGAACTCGTAGCCTCCGAATTCGATAAGTTGTCCTTTAAGCAGATGGACACAGCGGCTCTTGTCGAGGCCAAGCCATATAGCTACACCCAGACGCTGACGTGAATCAGCGAAGACCTTGAGATCGACTTTTTCGTGGGCGTCGTCGCCATACCATATCTTATAGCCATGACCGTTTTTCTAGCATCGTAAATTCAGATCCAAAACCCGGACGAGAAACGAGTGAGGAGTGCTCTCTGGAGTTGTAGTAGTATATTCGGGAAAAAGTGGGGACTAAAACCGAGAATGATTCACTGGATTTACTCGGCAATTGTGAGACCCAGTCTAACATATGCTTCGCTAGTGTGGTGGCCTAAAACTACACAAATATCAGCTCAGAAAAAGCTCGATAAACTACAACGTCTGGCATGCTTATCAATAACTGGAGCAATACCTAGCGCACCTTCCAAAGCCCTATATGCTCTTTTATACCTTCTACCCTTGCACCAATATGTGCAACTTGAAGCGGAAAAAGGTGCTCTTAGGGGCTGTCCACATACCACGTGGACAACTTTAGGGAGGGTAGGGGGTAAGAAAATGTCCACTCTTGTCCACGGAGAGGGGAGAGGGGGTATAGACTGAGTCCACGTGGACAGGAAGAATTTTCTCTCCGTATTTATCAATAAACGGATTGAGAAGCCTGAGAGTGCTGCCCAGGCAAACGTTCATATATTTTCTCTCATATCATGGATCTTCTTCAGTGAAATCTGTATTATAAAAATATCTCACGTAAATTGTGAATGACCAACTATTTCCTATGATCGAACTTTTATAGTTACGGGGTATGCATAGCCCTCATAGCCAAAACTATAAAAATTAAACGATTCCATAATGGTTGAGATTCCATGATATGCGTAAATGATTTTTATCAATTATAATTTTCTATACGTTTTGTTATATCTCGAGAACAATATATGATAATAACGTCTGTATAGTTTTTCATACAGAATTGCGTGTAAAATCATATTCCCAAAGTATTTTCATTCCATTAATTTCTAGGAATAAATATTTACATTTGCAGGAGATTGTCTATGCATCACTAGTCGTTGAGCCAGTGTTCTGATAAATTATAGAATATTTCAGGAGGTGATAGAGGATCATATTTGATGAAAAAATCCTACGCATGTAGTCAATTCTCAACTAGGACATTGTTGAATTTTTGTTAAGTCTAATTTTATGTCTTGAACTGACTCTAATTTAGAAAGTACGCTCCTTAGAATAATTATACTGTTCATTTGAAAGATAAGAAAATTTTGCATAGAATGCAATTGTAAAATTAATAGAACCCAGGATCAACTTTTAAATGTAAGGAACCAACTTCAAATTTTGTGTTTTTAATTAATTTCCCAAAAATGCATGATAAACTGGATTGTTTCTATCAGCCATATTGAAGCTCTCCAACCACTCTACAGTTCCTTCCTTGACACCACACTATTATCCTTCTTGTTATCTTCCACTAATTTAAATGTGTTCACAACATAATTTTTATGCAAGTTTTCCTCAAATGAAAGCATCGTGCGCACTTTTTGACTTTTCAGTTCAGTCATTTTAAGGCAAAAAACCGGTCTCAAGGAAAAGTTCAATAATTCTTTCGTAGTTAAGATTTGATCATCAGCGTGGAAGATTTTTTATGATCCCCTATCTCTTCAAATTTTTCGGATCAGCTACCTAATAACCTATATATAATAATATTATTTTAAACAGATATAATAGTTTTCGATATTTTATTCAATTTATGAGAAAGTTTTCTCAATAGTTTGAACATTTATAAAAAAAAATAATAGAAGGTTAATGAATTTCTCAAAAAAAATGTTTCAATCGGGCAACAGGCTTCAGGGCCATTTTTGGAAAAAATGAACGAAATTTCAATAAAATGGGGAGGATCGGGGCAGCGGAGGATTAATTTGGCGTTGAATTGCTCTCTGGTAAACTGTGACGTTTTAATAAGGATTTAAGTGGAGGAAAACTAAAGAGCAATACAAATAACTTATCGTGCAAGATTAGTAAAAAATTATTGAGTCGTGAGTTTTTTGATTTTTTTTCCCCACGAGCATTTTGGAAGCTATCTAGACACGCAATGCAGGATGGTCAATAAGCAGTTGAAAAATAAAAAAATATATATAGATATTGAAAATATTTTTAATAAGGTATTAGTACCCTTTGAAACTATTGCGGAAAAGGTTTCTATTGCGCTGATGACTAAAAGTGAATTGATTGTGTGAATGAACCGACATTTCCTGTGGCGAAATGTCGAAAATGTTTTGAGTGATCTTTGAAACGCTATAACTCTGTTATAAAATAATGCATTCGTCAAAGCATCAACTGGACCATGTATTAAATATTTCCAAGATTGCGATAAGTAGATTTGACCATCGATTTGCTGTGCGTTCATTATTTCATGAAATATTCTTAATTCGAAATCAAGGGATAATTTTTCATTCGATAGAGAATACCTCTGTAGTAAATAGTTCTACTGAAACTCTCTATGAATAAAATGGACGCGAAATAATCATGTTGATTGGATTGCTTTTAAGCATATATTCTCAAAATCTAGAGAAACTTTGAAAACAAACTATAAACGCGTTATCTTTTCTTGCAAAGTATTTTATCTACAACACATATACACATCACACACTAGAAATTTGTAGCTTGAAAATGCTGTATTTTTTATCTTAATGTCATCATTTATATCGAAGATTCAGGCGTTCCGAAATCTCTGAAAAATTTCGACCTTTTACTCCTCATCCTTTGTCAAGTGAGGATCTATAGATATCAGTACATGCTTCCTACTTTATCTTTTCTTTTTTTTGAAATTCTTTTTAAATGATAGAAAAAGAGTATATGTATATAAAATCGTTCTGTTCGTTTTTGTGCGCTTCAAAAACTCGAGCTCTGATGGAGCTCATATTATAACACAAGATACGAGCCACTTCAAAAATTGTTGTTGCTACTGCCAACGCCTCAAGAAGCTTCAAGATTTCCAGATGAAATAAGCACACTTCTGAAATAAATCTGTGTAGGTAAATTAACTTTCTAGTATTGAATATGTATTCTATGTGACAGTAACACAATTCTTTGCATGTGTTCAAAAATCGTGAGCTTAAATTGTATCTGATAGTGATTTTAAATCTATTTAATTTTATTCGATTGGCTTTGCTCAAGATCAATCCTTGGAATTTTGTAATTTATTTTCGGATGCGGATTGTTCAACTGGATATTGTGCGTTTCCGTGTTGACAAACCAGATAATAGAAAAACAAAGTATTACAAGTATTTTAATTAGAGACGAATGAACTGCAAAGTTTAAAGCCTTTCAAAAACAATGAACAAAAAACATACAAGTATTTCAAAATTAAACTCATATGGAATATTTGCTTTGTTTTACTACTCATTTTTCTGTCATAAAAAACCAATGAGCCACGGCAAACGTGGCAGGGTTCAGCAAGTAAAATTTGAAACAAAATAAACTTAAATGGAATTAAAATTTAATTCATGCGCAATTCAGTTATTTCCCGAATTATTCTAATAAAATCAAGAAAAATGTCCACGTGGACAACAGGGGGAGGGGTATGAAAATGTCCACGCTTGTCCACGGAGGGGGAGGGGGGAGTTTAAAATCGTGCTTTTTCTGTCCACGTGGTATGTGGACAGCCCCTTAGGGTGCTCATACACTGTTTGACCGAAGCCAAATATTTGACTCTTTTTGACAGATAAAATTTGGTCAACGTGTACTGATCAAATATATTCTACACAAAACACGACAAGCAAATATTCAATTATTTTTTTTTTGTTTTGTTTATTAAAGACACTTTACCATTACTATGGCATTCGTGTCGCTTTGAAAGATAATTACATAACGTGACTTAACATTGTTTTCGGTTAAATTTCGTTATACAAGTTGCTGTCTTTGAGGAATTTAATAACTAATTCTTCTTTCTGTGGATTGTACGCTAGGATATCAGCTAAAGTTCCGTTGATCCCGCAAGCACTGCGTGTTTGGGCGAATGCTCTGCAATCAATTAGAATGTGTTGCACTGTTAGTCGTATTCCACAACATGTACAAATCGGTGGAGGGTTGTGTTTTAGCAGATGGGAGTGAGTGAGACGAGTATGCCCTATTCGTATTCGTGATAAGATACGCTGATCGGAAGCGCACGTGCGATCCGGGTATTTTCCAGGTGTGTTTTTGATTTGCCTGAGTTGTACTCGGCTTCGGTTCCATTCCAGTTCCCACGCCTGCCAGATGTTACTTTTGATAGCATGTGTGACATCTTGGGCTGGTATTGGGATGTCAAGTTGAGTTTCTGTTAATCCTTGTTTGGCTAAGTGATCTGCTTGTTCGTTTCCCGGAATACCAGAATGCCCTGGAATCCAGCTGAATTGGACATTTCGGTTTCCGATCAGTTTTTCAACAGATTGGATCCATGGGTGTTTCGATCGCCCACCATGTAAAGCATCGAGGCAACTAGCAGAATCTGTCAGTACCAGTGTGTTTAGTTCCTCACCCGTTTTTGACAAACCAACGTTCAAGGCGAATGCTTCCGCGGAGAAAACGCTGCAGATACTTGGTAAACAGTAGCTATAATTTTCCCTACCTATAGCCACTCCAGCACCAGTGGAGTTTCCGTCTTTAGAGCCGTCAGTGAAAACGTGAGTGAAAGAGTTATAACGATTCGCGATAAACTCTTGAAACTGTGGCAGAACGATGTTTTTTATTGTGCCAGCTTTGATTGCGTTTCTTAGTTGGTTATCGATTTTCGGTGGTTGAGCATGCCATGGTCTATCACTAGCTCGTTGGATGCAGCTTACCTTCGGAAATATAAATCCTGTAGATTGTTGAAGTAGTTCTACTGATCGTTCAACCACCGGATAGTCGATTGCTTCCGGATTGTTTTCTAGGAGGCGCACTGCCAGTTTCGACAGGCGTTGAGTTAGTGCTAGTCGAAACGGAAGGCATCCCGCCTCAGCCATGATAGAGCTGATTGGGCTGGTTATAAATACACCAGAGGATTGGCGCACTACCTCGTTGTATGTTGGTCCAAGAATTCGTTCAATATCATCTACGTTAAGACTAGTGAGTCCTAATCCGAAAAACAGCTTGGAGATGATCAACGCTGAGCCCACTTTTAACAGAGTAGATCGACTACTTCTTTTCAATCGGCGACCTAGGATTCGCAGGATTTGTATTCTTCTACTGCAACTATTTTTGATAGAGTTTAGGTGTTGTTTGAAGTTGAGCTTTGCGTCGACAAGGATTCCGAGAATTTTTATTTTTCTCACTCGTGGTATTGGCGCGTCGTTTATTTTAATGGCTCGTCCTCGTTTTCGGTGCTGTTGGAAACAGGCATGTAACAGCTTGGATTTGGTTGGAGCGATGGCAAAACCGACGCTCAATGCCCAATCGGTGGCGGCTTTAACACCCTTCCTTAGATGCTTCCGTATTGCACTGTGATTTTTGTCTTTGACTATAAGGATCACATCGTCGGCGTATAAAAGAATATTGACTTCAGGGGGTATTTTATTGAAGATAGGTTGCATGGCTACCAAGAATAGGGTATTCAATTATTGGATGCCTAAAATATTTTTTCAGTCTGTTCTTCGAACCTGTCGGTACATGGTTAGGTTACCTTGAATATTTCAGTTGATTTTTTCCATGTTCGGTGTTTGATATTGTTTACTACTGTTGAAAATTGAAGAGTGGCAAACAAAATAGTGTTTGTACAAATATCAAATTAAACCTTATCTGTCAAAAAATAACAAATATTTGACCTCCGGGCAAACAGTGTACGGCCACCTTTAGGCTGAAACGTATAAAACATTTTCTAGAAGGAGATCTCACAGGGCATTTACAAATCCTGAAAGATTTTCAACTAAACACTATAGTAAGCATGAATGAAGACTGGATGGAAACATAGACTAACTAAGACAATCGCAACGAATGGGAAGAAGGTGGTCCCAAAACTCGTCCAGGATCACTCTTGTTTTATACCGATGGATCTAAAATCGGTAAATCTACGGGAGCTGGTATTACTGGACCAGGAATCGACATGTCAATTCCAATGGGACAGTGGCCTACAGTGTTGCTAGAAAATACAGGTATGCCAATATCTGTATCTTCTCAGATAGCCAAGCAGCTCTTAATGCAGTAAAAGCATACACATGTCAGTCAAAGCTAGTTTGGGAATGTATTTTATCCTTAAAACAACTAGCTGCTACTAACGAAGTTAACCTATACTGGGTGCCTGGTCACTGCGGTATAGAAGCTAACGAAAAAGCCGATCTCTTAGCAAAATTAGGATCTTCAACTAAATTCGTCGGGCCTGAGTCATTTTGTGGATTATCTACACCATGCATGAAATCGGGGCTCAAAACCTGGGAAATATCAATGATTGAAGCCAACTGGAGGGCTCTATCAACGCCAAGACAATCCAAATTATTCATTACTCCTTGTAACAGAATAACACGCAACCTACTCAGCTTGAATAAGGCATATTTGAGTACATTAACCGGTCTATTGACCGGACACTGTCCGAGCAGGTATCACTTTAAAAAAATCGGAAAACTGGCAGATGATAACTGTCGTTTCTGCAATTTCGAAGCTGAGACTTCGGAACATTTACTGTGTCAATGCAGTACACTAATTCAGCGAAGACTGCGAATTCTTGGAAAGGGCATTCTGATGCCCTTTGATTCGCCATGCCTAACGAGATTTGGTCTGCTGAACCAAAACAGGCAAGGAACTTCATAAAGGAAGTCATACCTTCGTGGGGGGATATGCAAAGTCCTGGTGCGACTATCACTTATTCCCTGAGTGATGGAACGAACTGACACTGCATACATAGCAAACTGGAGTGCACTACAATAGATCAAACTAATGGTCGCAGTGGGACAATTCTCCTACAGAAGAAGAAGAAGAACCAGTGAGGTATGGAGTCATAGGCCTTCCTGTAGTCGATAAAGGCCAGGGTTCCGCTGGTTGTATACCGCTTGTCCGACTATGGCTGCAACGATGATGGCCTAATCTCTGCAGCTATGCTTATTTTTCTTGCATCCTTCCTACTCTTCTGCGATGATCTGATGTTCGCAGTGGGCAAAAACATTGGCGGTTATGATGGCGCTCATCATTTCGCAGATTCGATAGGCACGTTATCGGTCTGTACTTTGATGGGTTCGATGGGTTGCTTTCTTTCGAGAGGAAAATGATGACGCTACGGGTGGCGAATTCAGGGAGGTTGTGTGGGTCACGTAGCACCTTGTTGAAGCACTCAGCTATCTTTTGATGTGCGACGGTCAGCTTTTTGTGCCAGAAGATCTGAACACCAATGGGGCCCGGAGCTGTACGGTATCCCAGGTACCACGAGGCTTCACGTAAATCGTTTCCTCCGACGATGATAGCTGGCATCTCTCCAATTTCATCACAACTCTCCTCATCCCGTCTTAATCACATTTGCCCATCGCGATGTTGTACTGGGTTCTCCCAAATACCAGCCCAGAAGTTCGTCACATCGCTAATATCTGATAAACCTTCGTTGTAGTCGGACTTCTGGGCGCTGATGTGGTTGTAGAACGCTTTCTCGTTATCTCTGAACATCCGATTTTGTTCTTGGCGTTTTGCAGAGTCAGAGTATCGTTTCAGCCGTTTTGATAGGTCGCTTAATTCCTGTACCAGTGAGTCGAGTTTTTCCGTCAGCTGGTGAGCTCCCAGCTGGCGAAGTTCCGTAGGCCGCACGTTCACAGCAACTTGGCGACATAATTTCGCCGATCTGCTGCCTCTTTTATGCGCTATCAGCCTCCCAATTGCGGCACATTTGTTTCGGCCTTTTTATGTTTTTTCATATATCCCCTCTCATTCATCCGTTGATTTATAATCTTTCATATTCTTTGATCTTTAATTTTCTTTATTTTTGAACTCCTCTCCCGTGATTCTTCTTCGCTTTTATAGCGGAACTTAGTTTTGCCTTTATTATTATTATTCGATAATCCCAAATTTTAGTTACTCATGAACTTTTAAGTGAGTATTGGGGTATAACAGTTCGGATGAAAAGGTTATAAGCTAACACAGTAAAACATTTTTTTTGCAAAATTCAATTCTATAATTCAACATAAGTGCCTTCGAGGGCGATACGGCGATTATAGCGATCTTACAACTTGATACCGGGTCTGATTCTCAAATACACTTCGAATACACTTCACGGTGGAAACGGAATGAAACGTATCCGCGATGACAACGGTACGGTGTCGACATCTGGATACGAGATTAGTTTCCCACTACACTTATCATTATAATATCAAATTATCTTCAGATAAAATTTTTGTATGAGATTATTATATCACATGAAAAAAACTAAGTTTTCCATTCACATTGAATACCAGTTTGATACGAAGAAGTTTATTTTCATTAATGATTTTTTATTTGAAAAGTGCTCATTCTGCCGAAAATTCATTATTATCATCGTCACTTCACTAACTCGTAAACCGTAGTTCAATGGCGTGCCGTTTATTTCGTTTCCACCGTGAAGTGTATTTGAGAATCAGGTTCACCATTTTTATAGTACTCTTTCGGTTGTTCCTCAATATAGGCCTCAGTTTCGGCAATCACTGCATCATCGGCGAGTATTCTCTTCAGGTCTGCGAACAAAAAATAGTCGCTGGGAACCAGATCTGGAGAATACGGTGGATGTGGAAGCTATTCGAAGCCCAATTCATGCAATTTTGTTTTGTAATTTTTCCATTTTTAACGTCAGACAGGTATTCCAATCTCACGCCATGAATCTCCGTCACACTTCAAACCTAGAACCAACAGTTCCAAGAACCGACAGTTCCAACAATTCCTTTCCGCCCGCACAATTCCAGCCGATTGTTGAATAAAAAAACGAACCTGATGGCGCCACTTTAACGCAGACAGACAGTCTTCTCTCATTCATTTATGTCACGCATCCATTGGAGCCGGCCGACGTCGGGATGGAAATTTTCTTGATCTTGTGGAAGCCGATTTTGTTTTTGAACCATTGAACGAAAAATGCGAACAAGAGCTGCTGACTGACGCCGTCATTGCCCAGTGGGAGGGGAGGAAGGCTTAGAACAAATGGAGCTATGAATTTTTAAACAGCTGCTCAAGTGCCTTTCAACAGTTCGAGCTTGAGTCTTGCTTCATCATCTCGTAGTGGTGCTGTTTTCTTTTTTCCGGTTCTTCGTTTTTTCTTCTTCTCTCAATTGCGGTAATGTTGAAAGATGCTTTTTCCTCGGGTTCGTTCCTGCCTTCATCCAGTGGAACGAATTTAACGGAACAGCTTTTTGTACAGCGAACGAAATGGAGTTACCTGGCAGCGAGTAATATGGTACACGACGACGAACGATCGGCCATTTCGGAAGCGAGGTTTTGAGGGAAGGGAAGGCTAATAAATGTAAATGCTAACGTTCGTCTTGATTATAAGTGCGATAAGGGTGGGAACTTCTGTTCGTACGGAGTCATATAAGTGCATTCTAGAATGGTTGGCTGCTTGAAGGTGTTCAATATCATTTGATATCGTTTTGGAGAGTTGTTGGTTGTACTAGTAATTTCAACACCAAGCCTAAACCGCTTCGGTGATTTGTAAATTAGAACAAGCATTAGAATCTATTTTCCGTTGTTTCTTTGATACATCCTGTATCAAGTGTCCGCCATTATGGACGGCTGCAAAACACATAGTTCTCTCTGTTTTAACACCACTACGATACCGTTCTGAATCATATTTCGGACTGCTTCATATTTCGGACTCTCTTTAAAAATAGTTTGAAATGATTAATGCCCTGATGATAGAACCAAAGGGTTACTCTAAAGAATCAATTGTGATATTAATTGTATAGTTATATCATCAGGACTTTAAGCATTTCAAGTTATTTTTACAGAGTGTCCGAAAAATGATTCAGAATGGTATATCGTAACAGATTCGGCGAACGCCGCGGTGGGGGTTCCATCATCACATTAGAAATGCAAATCAAATGAAAGCTTATCGCTTTCAGTCCTTGCCCAGCGGGAACGCACGCGGTCTGCGATGTGTACACCAACATGGTTGTAGCTGATTTGAACGATCGTTCAACTCACCATTTCATCTATAACTCATAATTATATAAATGTTGAGTTGGAGCGAAATTTACCGTGCTCCGTTGGAAATGCATCCTCGATCGAACGGAACGGTGGATGTTGTCGATGGTTGTCGGAGGCTACCGTTAGGGGCCTCAATACTGTCTGATAAATATTCACGCAATTGACTCGTTTCGTAGAATTGAAAACCGAAGAAAAAATTATAGGAGGTTGTGTCCAAGATACGACCGCATTGTTGACGTAGAGCTACGCTGTTATTTTATATAAGTCGCTTGTTTATACCTTCGGATATTATTCTATAATGCTGTGAAATTTTAGAAACAACTGCTTAGTAGAATAATCTCTGGAATGATTTTTTCATTGTAGAATCAGTTGACGATAATTGATTGATGATTCATTCTTGCTCTCGCAAAACAATCGTATGTCGCAATTTATTTCATGTCAATGCATTGAAAATTTACCTCGAAGGCTATTCCGGTGACCTTTTTCGAAATTGACATAGACTCGGCTACAGTCGATTATATACATGTTGCACCAGCACCATTATTCCATATCTCATAACTACATCAATATATCTTTGGCACCGCATGTAAACAACAACAATGACAACACTTGCAAGTATCAAATATCATGCTACATGTTATTTAGTATTGCCTCAAAGGAATCGCACCTCTAGATATCGTTCGTACAAACTAAGCGTAAACCAAGCGCCAAACAAGCGTTCACCATAGTATGCATACAGAGCCATACATTGGTGGCTTGAAACTACTAGCAATATAAACATTTCTCATCATTTTGCGCTATTCTCAAAAGAAACGCTTCTGTTAATATTACTGGCCTCGAAAAGAGTTGCATTACTTTCTCATGTTCGAGAGAAGCGCAGCTGTCACCCTTAGTGGAGGAAGTTTTGCTACTGGCAAGCAAAACCTAATCACATATTCCAATTTCAGAACATTTACTTTCTTGATGACTAAACAAGAGAAATAAACTCTTTTTGTTAATAACAACCTCGAGAACAGTAGCAATGCTTCATTATGATCAATATTAGCGCAAATGCAATCCTAGTTGAAGGCAGTTTTTTGACTGGCACGCGAACCCAAATAACATTCCAGTAATTCTTGGACATTCAAGATGCTTGGTATTCCCAAATAATTTTTTGGTGCACAACCTTAACGTCTGCTTCGCCATAACGTCAGTTTAATGCATTGATGCATTCTCAAAGGCACCAACGAAGCCCTTATGAAGTCGGAAAATAAACAATGTTAACTGCTTGGAAAAAGACTGAATTATGCCACACAGCTTGTACTCTGCTGTAACACCCATCGATACGAATTCGCTGATGAGTTTGTCAAGAGCGAAAGCCTTCACCACCAGCGGGGGGAGCTTGATTTTGGTTGCTGTCTGGGCGTTTACATTTTCGACCGACGCGCCGATACCGCCTACTTCGCTGTTGTTCGGTGCGGTGTCACATTCGCGAAGGCTCGGTTCAGTGCGAGCGCTTTTCACTGCATCAACACCGCGTGCATCATTAGATGACGCTTACCTCGAAATTTTATTGCCCCTGGCGATGCGTTCGTTTTTTTGCAGGGCTCGACCCTGTCTTCCTCTTTTTCTTGCTAATCGCACACTACGCGAAGCGTCCAATTTATGACGCGGAAAGAAGAACACATGATACGAATAACGCGAAAAACGAACAGAAAAATCAAACGACGATTTCCAAGTTGGTCGGGGGTGCGATAATGAAGTTGCAAGTTTGCGAACAAAACGGCGCATATTTGACTTAAATTGGATAATTTTAAGTATGTTGAATGAAGTGTCAAATTCCGATTAGAAATACGACATTTCTTTTTCCCCAACCATATACATTGCGGTTCACAACTATGGAACCACTCATTCTTTCTGAGTTTCCAGAGATATGTGAGAAGTCGGTTGGATTGAAGTATATAGTGTAGGATATACTATCTTCATTTAAAAGACGGGCCATTTGAACTTCATTGTTGTGTTCAGACGCGAAATAATCAAAATCATCTGAAGCTCCATTCAATAAACCATGTCTTTACTTTACGGGTGTTAAGAATTGATACCAAATTACCAAATTATCACGGTGTTTTTGATGCAAAAACAGAAGTAAATGATTCTAAAGTACTTCATTGCACTTCTGGCTGTACATTGGTGTTGATGACAAGCTATCTGAACCAGGTCGTTTTGAAAATATTTTCCTCAAACCATCAAACTGCCGCATGCAATGTTACAAGTTGAAAAATAACATGACGCGTTCCGTAAGTCCTTCCAGTATGAAGACAAGGATTTCTTTTTATTAGATAAATTCTCCTGAAATAGTAAAACCCATTGCATTAGCTTCCACATTAGTTTTTTGACCTGCAGCTTTGGAGATGGGATTTCTATAGTTTGGGGAGAATTTTCTCAAAAGGCCTGGTTTAGGTAGCTTACCATCAACACGAATGAGCAGTCAGAAGTGCAATGAAGAACTTCAGAATAATTTACTGCTTTTTTATATCAAAAACAATGTGATAATTGCGGCATCAATTCATAAAATCTGAAAGGTCATGGCATGGTTTGATGAATAAGGACTTCAGATTCTAGACTGGTCAGCTTGTTTAACAGATCAAAACCCTATCAAGAACTTATGAGGAGTGATCGTACGAATAGTAGAAGTAGCTTACAAGCAGTATGAGTGATTTGAAGAGGTTGGACGAGCAATATCCTCTGCGTAGAACGAGATATCCACTACAACATGGCGCAGCTTGGTCGAAACCACCTCGAATGGGTTATTTGAACTGATTGAGAACTAAAGATGACCTACGAATTAGAAACTTATTGTAATTCATGTGAAATTGACGGTAATTTTGTAAAGGAGTGAGAGTTTTTCCATCTGGTTCTATAGTTATGAAACACTGGAATTTTAGTTTTTTTTTATTGTTTCGCGCCTGAACACAACAATAAAGTTCAAATGGTTAGTCTTTTGAATGAAGATAGTTAGTATATCCTACACTATATCCTACACACTTCAATTCAACCGACTTCTTACATATCTCTGGAAATTCTTCAAAAATGAGTGGTTCTATAGTTGTGAACCGCAGTGTATATGAATAGCCCTTACAATTTCCAACAAGTCGTCCATACATCGGAAGATGGCCACTTTTACAGAACAAGGTTTTCGAACAACAACTTTTTCATGTTTTCTTTGAAAAAAAATACAACTAATGCTAAGTCATGTTTGTATGGAGACTCTTGAAAAAAATAATATTTTGCTCGTAACATTTTTGTGTGTAAATTCTCACGTTTGACATGTTTCTAAATAGAGAAAAGTTAGCAGATCATGCAAATTGCGATAATTTATACATCAAAATATAACGAATAGAACATTAAAGGGTGTGTCACATCAAATTGCATCACGGAAAAAACGCTGTAGAAATTTAATTTTTAGGAATTATATCTTCAGCTTTCGCTTATAATCAGATAAGAGTGTATAGATCACGTTGGCCATGATTCACTGTCAATTTTTCGTAAATTTGGAAAAATGTCGTCGAACGAAAAAGAGCGTCGTGAATTAATCCTGTGCACTCATTTCGAGAATCCGGAGTTGTCACATCGGGACATCGGTAAGATGCTGGGAATCGTCCAATCCACGGTTAGCAGAGTACTAAAACGATACTTCGAGAACTTAATCATCGACCGGAAGGTGAAGAACGGCAAAAATGGATGCTCCGTCAGTGAAAAAGATCACAAGCGCGTAGTTAAGCAGTTTAGACGTGATCCGAGAAATTCGGTTCGGGATGTCGCCAATAAGCTGAATTTGTCAAGTTCATTCGTCCAGCGGACCAAGCAGCGGGAGGGCCTGCGTACATACAAGGTTCAGAAGGCTCCTAACCGCGACTGTACACCGAAATGCTGACGAAGCCGCATTGCCTGGTAATGGACGACGAAACCTACGTCAAAGCGGACTTTCGTCAGCTGCCGGGCCTGTTGTTCTTCTCCGCAGAGGACAAATTCAGCGTTCCGGAGGAGATTCGCAAGCATAAACTATCCAAGTTTGCCAAAAAGTACATGGTGTGGCAAGCGATCTGCTCTTGCGGAAAGCGGAGCGCCACCTTCGTGATGACCGGCACGGTAAACGGGCAGGTTTACCTTAAGGAGTGCCTACAGAAGCGCTTACTACCACTATTGAAGCAGCACGAGGGCCCGACCATCTTCTGGCCGGATCTCGCTTCGTGCCACTATTCAAAGGACGTGTTGGAGTGGTACGAAGCCAACGGGGTCACCTTCGTGCCAAAGAAAATGAACCCGCCGAACGCGCCGGAGCTTCGCCCAATAGAGAAATATTGGGCGATTATGAAGCAGGCCCTCCGGAAGAACCCAAAAGTTGTCAAATCGGAGGCGGACTTCAAGAGAAAATGGATTTCTGTTCAAAAAAACTACAACCTGACGTTGTACAGAACCTTATGGACGGGGTAAAGAGGAAGGTGCGGGCATACGGGCTTGGGCTCGAAGTATGAATAAAAAGAAAATGCCAAAAGTTGTTCAATAGTTTTTATTTTACTGTCTAAAATTTTCAAAAGGATCGGTCTACTGGGCGAATTTCTACAGCGTTTTTTCCGTGATGCAATTTAATGTGACACACCCTTTAATAGCATTTTTTCAAATAAAAACATGAAAAAGTTGTTGTTCGAAAAACTTTTTCCATGTAAATGTGCCCATCGTCCGATGTATGGAAAACTTGTTGGAAATTTTAAGAGCTATTTATATCTATTTTTTTCAGAATTTTAGAAGTATAATTTTTCGAGAAAAATGAATTTTAGTTTTCAATTTTTTTTACAATGAAATTTTTTTTTCAAAAAATTCTTTGGTAATTTTTAATGAAAACCTAAGTAATTTCCTACATTTCATTCTCTGATTAACAGCCATACAAATAAAGCATACATTTCTGCATAATTCAAGAACTAATCAAGCAAACGGAACCAAATTTGGCATGTGCAGGTTTTATGGGGCAGGAAACATTTCTAATGTGGTTCAAGACTCCTCACACATTTCTATGGGAGGGTTGCCATAGAAACGAAACACAAATTTCCGCATAACCCGAGAACTAATCAAGCAAATGGAGCCAAATTTGGGATGTGAGGGTTTTTGGGTACGAGAAATGTTTCTATGATGGTATGATACCGCTTACTCCTCTGGAAAGGAGAGGAGGTCCCATAAAAATAATGAGCATATTTCAACCAAACATATGTAGGGGACACTTTTTTCAGTGTCGTCCCTTTCTTCGGGAGGTCCAGATTACTGAACTTCACACACTCCCATTCACCGCACTCCAACTTCACTTTTGCCGGATCAAACACGGCTTCCGGTTCAGTTTACTGTTCTAGAAACCGCTAACACAAACGGGAACACTCCTCGATTCTTGGAACCGAATTCTCTGGAAACTATCCGGGCGGTCGGAAAAATATATTCAAAAAGAAAAACAATGTTTAAAAGTGACTGTCTTCGACCTTTTTTTCGTTATTACTCTTTTCTTAACAACTTTCATCTTACCAACTAATTATTCGTACAAATTCCTATGGGAGATGCTTGGAGTCGTTTTTCGAGAGAGAAAAAACAATTAACCAATTGCAATCGAATTGGCTATATATAATCGTAAACAGTAATTTGTTTACGCGGAATTTTCGTCGCGTGGTAGTAATTAAAATAAAACATCCTCAACTCTGTAATTCCCCAATTCTAAATGGAAACTAAAATGGTCATATCTCCTTAAAGCTTCCCCGAAAGTCTTATCGATCATTGTTGATGAGCTTGTACAGCTTCATTAAAAAATTTCTTGGTGCAATATGTTTATTTTCATCATTCTTGCTGAATATATCTCCCTCTCATTAATTCTTTAATCTTTAATCTTTCATATTATTTTAATCTTTAATCTTTCATCTTCTTCAATATTTAGTTTTCTTCATTTCAATCTTTATTGTTGGAGGTAAATTCATCTCCCATGATTCTTCTTCGCTTTTATAGCGCTACTTTGTTTACATTTTTATTCTCGATAATCTCACATTTCAGTTAATCATGAACTGTTAAGTAAGTATTGGGGCATACATGTCCTTACAGGAATTCATTCCTGGTTTTCCAGCCCTTCGGTACATTCAAAAGCTATTATTGCGATTGATGGACACATTCTTGTTATAAATTGGCTGTAGACAAATATGCCTCAACATTTTACATTTTGTTAAAATCCCACTTCAAAGTGTGTATGTTAAGTTTAGAATCACACCTATTCAAATTATCGATAAGTACATTTCCCCATTTTTCCCTGTCCATACAATTAAAATACGGGAGATATGATTGTGTCTTTCTAAACAGAATAAGCAGTCTTCCCAGAATTGACGGATATTTTGATGCCGGGTTTAAATTTCTCTGCTAAATTAATTCAGTCTGTGAATTACATTCTTGAAGCATGAGAAGAATTAGATCGTACTACTTTCTTCCAGGTGCATAATTTCCTTTCATACACATTTTATCGCCCTTATTCTAAAAATCTCCTAATTTATTTAAAAATTGATTATCCTTCCAACAGTCGATTTGAATTGATTAGGAAAAGGCTTTTCGGCTTCACTTTTTTTTTTAATTTGGTTGTTTTGAGAGGAAGAAAAAATAATTGGTCATATTCATTTTCTCACTGCTGTCCTAATTTGTTACAATGAAATAGAGTTTGCAGTCGCCAACAACTTTTTTTTTGTTTATAGTAGTCTAGCTTTTATATAAATTTTTCATATATTATATCTGTTTTTCCACTTTGAACCAACGATTTGCAAGGTTTAAATCGGTCTCACATTTGCTCTTCCGAGTACTGACGTTTGTTCCCGTCTTCCTCCTTTGACCAACGGATAGTTTACCACATTCGATCCGATGTAGATAGACATCTCGGGGCCACAATCCAGTGAAAACATGAATCGTGAATCAAACTTCTCAGCAGACAACGATGGCTCAACCAAATGAGCTTCTCCAACCGACTCCGTGCGGGAATCATTTTTCTTCAACATGCTTTTCACTTTTCTGTATATGCTCGACAGCATATCCTTATTGTTCGATCGATCCGAAACAATCGTTTCATTACAGGAATTTTCTTCTTTGGAGATCACTACCACAGGGGGATGGTTTTACTTGGCTCAACTATACTAATAACTTCCCACATTTTTTTTCACTACGATATGTTCATTTTCGAACGTCACTTCTTGTACCGCATTATGCTGATTCATATTTTTTCGATTTTTTTCTTCTTTCACTACAATATCTGTCCTCGCACATTTTCTGAACTAGGGATCCTTTCCGATTCCCAGATTATCTTCAAGGAAAGCAACGCTTTGTAAACACCACGATGGGTGGGCTTCTGTCCCCACTTGGACAGCATCGCACCATTGTCACCAGATGTAGGGGGCACTTTTTCCGGATCAAACACGGCTTCCGGTTCAGTTTACTGTTCTAGAAACCGCTAACACAAACGGGAACACTCCTCGATTCTTGGAACCGAATTCTCTGGAAACTATCCGGGCGGTCGGAAAAATATATCCAAAAAGAAAAACAATGTTTAAAAGTGACTGTCTTCGACCTTTTTTTCGTTATTACTCTTTTCTTAACAACTTTCATCTTACCAACTAATTATTCGTACAAATTCCTATGGGAGGTGCTTGGAGTCGTTTTTCGAGAGAGAAAATACAATTAACCAATTGCAATCGAATTGGCTATATATAATCGTAAACAGTAATTTGTTTACGCGGAATTTTCGTCGCGTGAATAATGAACTGTCGCCACGAGCCACATAGAAACCCTAGCTTATTTTTTTATACTCGCGATACTGGAGTTCGTGTTGGAAAAAAGTTAAACCTGGTCAGCGACACTGGCTGACGAACAAGACTGTAATATGAGATAAATCGAAGAGGTGGATGTACTCGTGAGCTCGAAATTGGCTGGCGCTTCAGAAAATATAAAAATGTAAGGAATGTAACTTCCAAGCACCTTTACACAATGTTTGATGATCAGGGGCGCTTCACATATTACAACCAAACATGACAATTGAAAATTTCCGGAAAACTCTGAAGGAAAATGGGAAAATTCTAAAAATTCAATTCGCATGTGTTCTACAATTATTTATTGATAAGCGTTGTTAGTCCATTTGACGTTTGTGGTAACGAAATTTATCTTCGTTCGAAAGTGGAAAGCGATTTTAATGTGATAAAACGCACTCCTATATTGTTTTCTATTTAAATAAATAAAAATGGATCGCCGAATGTGTTGATAAGAGCAAAATTCGAGAAAGGAATTGTCCGATTTTGGGCTGTCTTCATTCTATCATATTTTTTGTATCAAACATTTGTTCCATGTAACAGAGAAACATGTTATTTGCAAGTGGATGAAAAATCATGCACGAGAATTGTGTCTAAAAATAATCTGATATAATAATGTCGAAATTTGGTAGAAGTACTGAAATTTTATAGTATATAGAATAAATAATTTTAAAGGGTAGAAGATCAATCAATGAACAGTTCTGCGATTGGACCAATGAACGTGCGCTTAGTAAGAAAACGTGGATGTGATAACGGAGAATAAATTTTGGGTGGGACGAAGTTTGCCGGGTCAGCTAGTTTCTGATAATTGTGAAAATTCTCTTGATACGGGCTGGATAGAAGGCGTAGCAACAATTCGGGACTCACCGTGTTTTAAACGGAACTTAAAGTCAATCAAGAGACGAACCGCAAACAAAATTGAATGTGTAAATTGTATTACTATCAGTTTAATAAGTAATATTAAATTTACTTTTCAATTTTGTTTAGTTTTTTTTTTTATAATAGCACCACTAGTTTGAGAGTTGCAGTTGTTTAAAGTTATGCATTTTTTCTGCCTCATTCCTTATCCGAAAATTGATTGTCATGTGCAAAATGGTGAATCGCATTGGGGTGTCAATGAAAACCGATGGAAAATAGTCGACTTCAAAACTCTGTTTCATACTTGTACGTACGTAATCAAGCTTCACCAGATGCAATGGTGAATTTAAATATCTTAAGTAAGTCTGCAAATGCACGTATTGTGTATAAAGGATTCTTCTAGATCAATACCTCGATTTGCCTATCATCAGTGACAGCACGACCTTTAATTTCAAACCATAAGTTATTTAACTTACTCCCAAACTCCCTTCATAGAAATCGGGAAAGTCTAAAAACAACAGACACGAGAACAACACCACATCAACGTTAACCGCCTTTCCATAATATCAAGACAAATGATCATAATACTCTACGACTTACCTTTGAAATTGATATTGAAAAAGCAAACAAAATATATCGCCACCGGTAAATCGCTCCCAAACGGTTCATTATGTTCCGAGCCTCGGACTCTGCCATCAGACGTTGCAATAATGTTCAACACAACCGCTGGAGACGATGACTGGATGAGCCAGCCAGCCACAGTTCTCGGAATATCAAAAACTGCTTTGAATTTTCATCACGTCAAACGGTCCTCTGCATGCATAAGCGATGCCAATTCCATAAATTATTGATTTTGAATGTCCTGGACGGGGGCGCCTCCACATTCCGCCGACGGTGGGAGGGTTTTACAACGGCGATATCACCGTGTCTGGCATCCTGGAAGAGAAGATAGTGTCTGGGTGAGGAGAATTCCTGCATCCAGTAGTTCCCAGCTCGCACGTTCGCAAGGCTCAAAGCTATATTATGCCGGAACTGATTGCATCACATTTCGCGGGCTCGAACGGAATCGCACTGCTCTGTTGCCGGCTGCATATTCTATCGGCAAGCATAATGGTGCGCTGTAATTTGGTAAAATCGAAGACACGCAGTTGCGCGTACTAAATAATCTGTTTGGTATGCAATGTGGGAGTTTTCGCGAAATTGAAGATTCAGATATTCGAGTAAATTTCAACGCTCGGTGGTGTCTCAAATCGAAAGAGTTATGTCATCCGTCCGTCGAAGAGGGGCATGATATCACATTTCCGGTCGTTTATGGGCCGCCCCCACGTGATGTGACAAAGTGTATTTATTTTGGTTCCCGGAATAAATCGCCACAGAAAACGACTGCAACAGAAACCACCGCTTATAAAATGTGTAGTAGGCTATAAATATTGTGGCGCGGTATTGTATTTCAAAACAAGAATTAACCGGGCAAACGTATCGCCCCAGGCAAACGTAACGCCCCGGGCAGACGTATACCGTCCGACGCTCGCTAGAGCTCGGTCGGACATTGCTAAAGGATCGTATCCTATGTTTCAAACTAACCGGGCAATCAGTGGATCCCAGGTTTGCGTGCGAGACACCGCCGCTTCCGACGGCGGGTCGGCGGTGGACTCGGATTGCGTCATCTTGGCGGCATGGGCCGCCTCGATTCCTTATCCTCGCCAAATGGGGACTTCGTCCCCATTACATTGTCCTCAGAATAAATTTCGAAAAACGAGAACAAGAGAATAAATTTATAATAGAAATGTGAGGCACATGATGTTTTTCCCGCGCCAAATATTTCTAGCCTACTACACTTTTTCTAAGCGGTTGTTTCTGTTGCAGTTGTTTACTGTGGCGATTTATTCCGGTCACCATTTATTTTATTTCGTGTTTATGATTACGACTGTTTATACAGCCATCAACGACTCGCACCGATTTAATTTACATCCTTGTAAACCCCAGAGTCAGTGGGCTCAATGATAAAAGTGATCAACGTTTGCTGCTTACGGGAATTTGGCGCGTAGCACAAATCTTCACTAGGGAAACGTGCACATTTTAAGAAAACAAGAATGAAAAGAGAGATTCTCTTTTGGTGATCAACTTTTACGGCAGTCATTCGCCGCCCGAAATGTATGTGCTTTATCAATATCTCGTCATGTTGTACTCGGCTATTCAAATGTCACTGGAAAGCTGAAAAGCACGAACTGTCTGCATGGAAATGAAGAAACTCATTAAAAAGTGGTCCTCGGTGTTTCAAAGGTGAATTGTCCTCCCACAAGGGAAGTTGACTGCAACGTGGAACTCGCGCTGGAATGCTGGATCAAACGTTTACTAGTTTAAATTTTCCGCTAGATTGGAACGAGTGATAATGGATAATTCTGTGCATGCTGACTATAGTTCTTTGCTCTAATTTAATTTTTCCCCGTAATTGAAGAGTCCCAATCAGTGCTTGGAAATATTGAGCTTGTTAGGTAATATTGAAAATATAGTTCTATCAGTGTAACGCGTTTATTTTGCTTGTCGATGCTGCTGTCATTCATTCGACAAACAAATTTACAACCGTGTTCAATCATATTCATTCTGTGCTATCTGAGCTTCCCTTAAAGCTCGAGTCATGAGAATTCATTCACATTTATTCATTGCCATTGAATTTTCAGGAATGTTGTGACTGTTCATTTTCAATATTCCGATATGTGTGTGATTTTCTCATTGAGTCAGTGCCTTGCTTTTTCAGTTTATTTGAAGTTACTCCGAAAGGGCAACGGTGGCGTGAGCGGAAATGCCAACAAAAGAACAAGATCTGCATGCACACTCACAGCTAAGGATTGCATAAGCTTGGACGGCGAGGAGGCATTCTGCAGAATCGATCCGAGTAGCGAATGCAAACTTTGTCAGTCAAAGCTGGATGTTGGCAATTCCATCCGCTAATCCTATAGCACAGTTTCATCCATTTGCAAAAGGAAGCTCGAAATATTCCCATCGCGGTCGTGTCTTGGACACCACCATTTTCTGTTCGTTTGTTCGAAATCTGAGTCAAAAATTAAATGTTTGAATTTTTAGTCAATACGGTATGTTTTTACATCGGAATTGGAGGCGTTTGAAATATTTTTGACAAGTGGAATTGGAATTGCAGATTCACTATGTAAAATGAAAGCATTTTAACTGAGACGGGAACCTTGCATGCTTGAACAATTTAATTTCTTGTCATTATTATGATCATTCTGTACTTCTTTATCTTCCTCAACGAATTTCTCCGTTTCGTCAGTGTCCGAGAATGATGCTGATAGTGAATGAACAGGTATATTAATATCAATGAATGGCAAAACTAGGGATATTTTCTTTTGTTCACATTCCGTGAACGCAGAACCGAACGAAAAAGAGAATGAACAAAACTGGATGAATCAACTGTGAGGGGCTTGCTGTGAAGTTTGGCGTTGGTTCATTTTCGGTATCCCGAATGCAATGGTATAATGATCGAATCCTAGAGGCGAATGAACTGCAAAGTTTGAAAGAAAGTAATGATCGAATGTGGTCGGGAACTCATCTGAAAAGATTGATGTGATACAGATATTTCCAAACACTGGTCCCAATAGAAGAACGATGGAAGCATTTGAGCAAAAAGGAATTTGTGTATGCTCATTTATTTCTGAGATGCTACTCATTTTTGGTATCAGGCACTGTCACAGATTGGAAGATTCGATCTTTGAAACATCGCGGATACCGTGGATTCCAGAATGTAAAGCCCGTTTCAGTTCTAATTTGATCGCATAATGTAGGTCATTACTCAGAATAGAAATAACGTATAAAAAAGGAAAGGATCTCATTTTGTAGGTTTTTTAATGAACTTTAAGAGAAAAAAGCATGAAACTTATTCGTCAGCTGTTCGCATGAATTTTCGAACCATCAAAAAACTAGCTCAAATGGAAAATAGGTGGAACAAAATAGCAAATACGGTTACCAGCAGTAATGTGCAGAAAATGATGGGAAAATGATTCATCCGAACAGCTGACTGAACTTCACTGAAAAACATACAAACATCCTTCCCATTTTTGTACGTTATTTCTATGCTGAAAAATGTCCTACTTTATGTGGCCAAATTATAATTGAAGAAGGCTTTATATCCACAGATTTGCAAGCACGTGACTAAATTTGCAAACATTTAATTTTTATTGGCCTTTTTTTGCGATTGGACGAATGCTCCTCTCCCTGTCCTAATACAAACAAGGAAGGAAATGTGAAAATTTCCGATTTGAGTATTATATAAAAAAAATCAGTTTTGGGTGGGACAAAGTTCGCCGGGTCAGCTAGTATCAAATAAATACAAGCTGCGGGTACTTTTGTACTCGCTTGCATTTGTGCAGACCAGAATTTGTTTCCCCAACACGGACTAAAAATTATAGGAGGTTGTGTCCAAGACACGACCATTTTGTTGATGTAGAACTACGCTGTTATTTTCTTCAAGTCGCTTTTTAATAACTACGGGTATTATTTTACGTACACACACTTATCTCCGCTTTGCGCTTTTCTCAACAGAACCCCTTCCTATTAATATTTCCGCTGTCATCCTTGGTGGAGATAGTTTTGCTACTGTCATGCGAAACCAAATTCCTGAACAATTATTTTCTTGGTAAGCCGATTATAGCCTAGGGGGGGATCGGTTCTGCCATACATATGAAACACAAATTTCTACATTTCTCGAGAATTAATCAAGCAAATGAAGCCAAATTAGGCATATGGAGCTTTTAGGGTGCCATTAATGTTTCCATGGTGGTTAGACACTCAACCCCCTCTCTAATTGGGAGCTGCCATACAAATGAAACACAAATTTCTTGATAACTTGAAAACAAATCCAGCAAATGGAGCCAAATTTTGCATGCGAAGGTTTTAGGGGACAAGAAATGTTTTTATGATGAATAGAAACTTCTTCTCTCTCTCTCTCTCTCTCTCTCTCTCTCTTACTCTCTCTCTGAGGGGGGAGGGACTAGGGATGCCCCGGCCGTGCGGAATATTCACGGCCAGAAGGTAATGCTGTCTATTTGGTGGAACCAGCTCGGTATGGTGTACTATGAAATACTAAAACCCAATGAAACCATTACGGGGGACCTCTACCGACGACAATTGAAGCGTTTGAGCAGTGCACTTAAGGAAAAACGGCCACAATAAGAGCAAAAACACGATAAAGTTATTTTGCAGCAAGACTGCTCGACAGCATGTCGTGAAACCGGTCAAAACATACTTGGAATCGCTGATATGGGATGTCCTATCCCACCCGCCGTATTCTCCAGACGTTGCTCCGTCCGATTACTACCTTTTTCGATCGATGCAACATGGCCTGGTTGACCAGCACTTCTCCAATTTTGATGAAGTCAAAAATTGGATCGATTTGTGGTTAGCCGACAAACCGGCCGATTATTTTCGCAAAGGGATCCGTGAATTGCCAGAAAGATGGCAAAAAGTTGTGACTAACGATGGGCAATACTTTGAAATTAAATTTGTAACCATTTTTGCGGAATAAAGCATTAATTTGTGAAAATAAAACAAAGAAACTTACTGGTACTCCTATTGTATGAAATACATCACAATGCATGAATCGACTTAACTCTTTACTTACAAAGTAAATATATTGAGTTCGATTGAATTCGGATTTTTTTGCTTTCATTCAATAATTTAATCAATACAAACAAATGATTACTAAGTCAACGGTAGTCCTACGACAATTTTGCGGTTCTATCATAGATATAACTCACCCATTATTTACTACTTTCAGCCATGCTAGGCTGTGCTTTCTCTCTGCTTTATTAAATCGCCCAATCCTTGGCATACTTCCGTAGTCTTAGTTTGAAGGACCTTAGTCTTCAAAGTCTTAGTTTTGTGACCGTGTGAGGTCACAAAATATTGATGGCGGTTAGATCGGATATGTACGGTGCCCATGACGATGACAATTTGTCAAATAGATAGATTCAAATTGATTTATAGTTCATAATGTCAATTCGTACAGTTTCCTATACGCAGGTTTGTTCTCATTCAAACTTATAATATATGAGTATAGGGCACTGCAAGAAATTATTGACCAGTTGGAAATAAACGAATTGATCAATTTGGATTGTCTGTAGCTTAGAAATCTGAGACTAGCTCCAATTTCTTTTTTCCATGATGAGCTCCCGATACGATTCAGATGAAAAATCGATCGACTGACGCAAACATACTGATACAAGCCTACAATGTAAACTCTGTTCACCTGTTCTGCCGATTCCATCTGGTTTTCGTAGAACTCAAAACCTAGCACTCTGTTGAAACCATATTCTGTAACCAAACTTTTCCATTTCGTTACCATCTCTGGCGGAAAACCGAGAAGGAAGAGACATACGATTACTATCCCGGCTGCTGCCTGCACGCTGTGACCCATGTCTGCTAGCCCAGCTGTAAATATTTGCTCTGCTCAGCTTAAATTTTCATGATTTTCCCCCACCCATTGCCCAAATGTAAGCCTACATCATGACCTTCAGACGGGTCCGGTCGATTGCATCGGAAGGGAAGAACTTTCTGTCGATGCTGCTTCCCCATCTCTGAAGACCAGTGGACCGATTGGAATGTGAAGAAATCGATTTTGCCGATGTGATTGGAACCCAACCGTCAGTCAAGGTTCCGCCTGCTACCGTGATGTTTCATTTGATGTTTAATATAAAGGAGCTAACTCTGCTAATTGTTAAAACCTGATATGCAAATTACGAAATTAGGAAAGAACTTTATCTTCTCTCGGGATTCAAAACAACCTTCCCCCTTCCCCTCTTCAGCGTTCACTGCTGTTGGCAATGTGTATCCACTATCTGTTCGTGATTGTATAATCTCTTCGAAAAGTTTGTCTTCACTTCTTCTTGCAACAAACGCAACAAGTTCCGCCACCCCTACTTTGTTGTATCCGCCCAGCTTCGGTGACAGTGCACAATCAGGAGCAGCAGCAGCAAAAACTCTTTTCCAACCCGGTTGCTCCGAAAAATGCTCATCTATGTTTTCTTACATAGCTCGAAGTCGGTGGGAGTGTGTCTTAGCAGCCACAATTCCACGCGCTTCTTGCCGCAGTAACAGCTTATGTTTGGTGGCTGTTACTGGCGCAATTGAAGTTCACTGACTATGCGATGACAAACTAATTCTTCCGCCACCCGTTGCGGCATTCGTTGTCGTTCCGGTGAAGGTATTTCATCCAAAACCAAACTTGCAATAGAGGAAAAAAATCCAGAACACAAAAGCCAAAACTTGGTCGCCTTTGAACGTTCGTTTGGGGACAAGAATTTAAATTAATACCTCTCCATTATCTTCGGGCGGAAAAGCTTGCTCGCTTCTTTTTGTTCTCTTGGATCTCTGCGAAAGACTTTTGCTCTTCCGTCCGCCTAATTCGGTAAAGAAGATGAATGGATTGTTTAAATAGTTTGGCTGAACTTTAAATTGCGTTATCGCGAGCAAAGGGCGAAGAGAGGAGTCACAGTCTTACAACAGTCCTCCGGATGGTTGTCTCGCACCTCCTGCTGCTGGTTCGACTGACTGAAGGAAAGTCAGAATTCCTTTGGGATGCTGACTGGAAGTGTTGAAATTTGATTTGGGTACACATCATTGAATTGATTATCAATGTAAGGGAATCTACGGAAACGGTCTAACTATTTACGATGACTCTCAAGAAGTGCATTTTCCCCCGCAATTACAGAGCAAAAGTCCCGAGGTTTTACTTCCGGCATCACAAAAGTGACAAATAGCATCTTGTACTAAACCTAAAGGGCGAACACGAAATTATTGCGACACATTCAACAGGACATAACTTTTTTACCATTGGGTAAAAATCAACCAAATTTTGCACACTTTCTCTTTGATGTGTATTGTCTACATGTTGTCAAACTCGAAGTCGTGTTTTTAGATTCAACGAAAATGGAGGTGAATCAACGCGAGTCGAGAGAACAAATGCTTTCCAAACACCTGGAATTTCCTGATCTGTCGCACCGGCAGTTGGGAAAAATGTTGAACATTCACCATTCAACCGTCTCCAGAGTGTTGAAGCGGTTCCAGACGGAGGGAAAGGTGAAGCGGATGATTAAAGCAAATCCCAACGTCTCAAGCCGTGATTTGGCTCAAAAGATCGGCATGTCGCAGAGCTACGTCCAGAATGCAAAGAAGTGAGCTGGACTACATACATACAAGGTACAGAACTTCCCAAACCGCGATGAGCGGCAACAATCGACGGCTAAAACTCGGGCACGGAAGCTCTACGAGAATATGCTGACAAAATATGGCTGCTGTGTGATGGACGACGAAACGTGTATGAAAGCCGATTTTAAGCAAATTCCGGGGTTGGAGTTTTTCACCGGCAAGAGCAAATTCGATGTGGACGACAAATTTAAGAAGAAGAAAATGTCGAAGTTCGCCTCCTAATATCTCGTTTGGCAGGCTGACAGGCTATCTGCTCTTGCGGACTGAGGAGTGAGTCTTTCGTGACAAAGGGCACAGTAAATGGCGAGATCTACAAATCTGAGTGCCTCGAGAAGCGCCTTTTGCCGTTCTTGCAGCAGATTTGGCATCATGCCACTATTCTAAAAGTGTCCTGGAGTGGTACGAGGCCAATTCTGTCCATTTTGTTCCAAAGGACATGAACCCGCCAAACTGTCCGGAGCTGCGCCCGGTGGAGCAGTACTGGGCAATAATGAAGCGGGAACTTCGGAAGACCAAGAAGACAGTCAAAGACGAGAAGGACATGTTAAGAAAATGGAAAAAAAAAACTGAGACACTGGTACCGGATGACACTGTAAAGACTTTGATGGAGTGCATTAAGCGAAAATGCGTTCAATTTTACACTCAAGGCTCCATCGATGCACTTTTCTTTTGATTTATGAAGTAAATATATGTCTACCCTAAAATTTTGGTTTGATTCTAAACATTATAAGAAAATTGGCATGACATTTTCGGTGTCGCAATAATTTCGTGTTCGCCCTTTATGTTTTGAAGATCGTATTTGCTCGGACAGAGGTCTGTTATTAGACCAGTAAATGTACTAAGGTCTTTCTAATTAAGACTCGGTAGTTGTTGAGTAATTTTAATACTCGGAGTGATATATTTTTTAAATAGTTAAGTTCTACAGCCATCCAATTGTAGGGATACCATCTGGTTCGAGTTCCAAATCAGGACACCTGTCACAGGTACGATTACAACCAAACGATAATCGTTCTTTAAGGTATATTTAAATAAAAATGCTTTGTATATGATTTGTGAGGCCATTAAATGAAAAATAATTTTTAAGAATATTTCTCGGACGATCGATGCGATGAAAATACTTCGGAGATGATGGCTTTTGTTTTTGTACGAACACGAGAGATTTTTTGGCGCTTTTAACATCATCAAACATCATGCGCAATTGTGCCGGAGTACAATCCATATATTTGAAGCTGTTATGATGTATTAGGCTGTCAAAAAAGTCCTGCGGTATTTTCGCGAGGTGTCGTTGTAAGCGCGTAGTTCTAGTTGTATTCATTGTATCGAGTCATACTATCCTTGACAGTGTTATGTTTGGTTAAGTCGTTCGTGAGTTATAGTGTCGCAAATATGGAGCAAAATAAAGAGGAAAACCGACATATTTTACAGTACTACTACAGGGTGGGCCATTTAAAGTGGAAGGATTTGTTTTTGCAATAGCAAAGTAAAGAAGTGGAATTTAAAATTTTTTTTTTGAAATTCATTTATTTTGGTCCACGGAGATTTGTTCTAACTACTTTTTGATTATGATATCTCGTAAATGACCGCCTCTGGCCTTGACCGCAAAATGTACCTTTTTTTCGGCATTTTCCATCACTTTGCCCAATGTTTCGGCCGATATGGCAGCAATTTCCTGTCGGATATTATCTTTCAGCGCAGCCAGGGTCCTTGGTTTACCAGTGTATACCTTGGATTTTAAATATCCCCATAAAAAAACCTCAGGAGGCGTCAAATCAGGTGATCTCGGTGGCCAGTCATAATCGCCGTTTTTCGATATTAATCTTCCGGGGAACATTTCGCGCAATAATTTGGTCGTGGCAGCCGCTATATGGCATGTAGCGCCGTCCTGTTGGAACCAGTAATTGTCCAATTCATTTTCACGAACAAATGGCAATAAAAAATCGGCCTAACTCTTGCGAACGATGGCGACCTGATGTCGATGGAGTCTCTGCAACACTGGCTCGAACGGCATCAATATTCTCGTCGAAACGTCTTGGTCGTTGTCTGGACAGATGACTGGCATTACCAACACTACCAGACGATATAAATTTGGCATATAATCGACGTATAGTGTTGTCTCCAGGCGATGTTTTAACTTTATTTTTATTTTTCCACGCACGTTTAGTTAACACAATTGAGAAGTTATTTTGAATGTACAGCTGAACAACTTCAGCGCGTTGTTTAGGTGTGTATTGTTCCATGGTTAAAATTGTACTGAAATGACGCTTCCAACGCGGTATGACATTTGTTAATCTGACATCTCTGTCAAAAGTTATGGGGTTGCCAGATGCTTCCACTTTAAATGGCCCACCCTGTATGACAAAGGCAAAAATGCATCTCAAGCTGCCAATAAAATTTGTGCAATTTATGGACCCGATACAGTTTCCATTTCCACCGCACAACGATGGTTTCAACGTTTTCGTTCTGGTGTAGAGGTCGTCGAAGATGCGCCACGCTCCGGAAGGCCTGTCGTTGAAAATTGCGACAAAATCGCTGAATTAGCCGAGAAAGACCGGCATAGTAGCAACCGTGACATCGGCCAAGAGCTGCGGATAAGTCATCAAACCGTTATTAACCATTTGAAGAAGCTTGGATTCACAAAGAAGCTCGATGTATGGGTGCCACACACGTTGGCACAAAAAAACATCTTTGACCGTATCGACGCATGTGAATCGCTGCTGAATCGCAACAAAATCGACCCGTTTCTGAAGTGGATGGTGACTGGCGATGAAAAGTGGGTCACTTACGACAACGTGAAGCGCAAACGGTCGTGGTCGGAGCCCGCTGAAGCGGCTCAAACGGTGGCCAAGCCCTTATTAACGGCCAGGAAGGTTCTGCTGTTTGTTTGGTGGGATTGTCAAGGAATAATCTATTATGAGCTGCTTCCCTATGACCAAACGCTCAAGTCGGACCTGTACTGCCAACAACTGGACCGCTTGAAGGTAGCACTCATGAAGAAGAGGCCATCTTTGATAAACAGAGGCCGCATTGTCTTCCATCAGGACAACGCCAGGCCACACACTTCTTTGGTGACGCGCCAGAAGCTCCGGGAGCTCGGATGGGAGGTTCTTTTGCATCCGCCGTATAATCCGGACCTTGCACCAAGTGACTACCACCTGTTTTTGTCCATGGCGAACGAGCTAGGTAGTCAGAAGTTAGCCACAAAAGAAGCCTGTGAAAATTGGCTATCCGAGTTTTTTGCCAATAAGGAAGCGAGATTCTATAACAGGGGTATTATGAAGTTGGCATCTCGTTAGGAACAAGTCATCGAACAAAACGGCGCATATTTGACTTAAAACAGATGATTGTAACTAATTTTATGAACAAATGAAAATTTAAAAAAAAACCGCAGGACTTTTTTGACAGCCTAATATCACGGTATGAAACGCAAGAGCTCTTTATGCGGCATTGAGCCTCATAATCATTACGTCTTTATGTGAAGCAAAGGTGATCAGAAGTGATCAGAATCACAAGCGTATCGTGAATCCTGATGCTTCAATCAGGGATGCTTGAGCTTGGGTAGACTGTACATTTCGAAATTTCACAAAGAACACACCAGATGACGCTTGGGATTAGCAAACTATTCTCATCGTGCAAGTTTCGGTGACTCGAGCTTTAAATAGTAAATAACGACACTGGTCACGTCCTTACAGTCACCAGGGGAAGGGTAGGAATGTTAGTATGATGTTCGCAGCCCGAAGGCCAGAAGGGTCGCCCCGTTAGCGTGGTTCGCTAGCGAATATCATGGAAGGGATAGTTGTTAGTGGGAAGAGGAAAGAATCAGGATTCACTGAGGTTAGTGATGTGATTATGTAAACGCGAACTATCGACTCGACAAAACGAAATTCTGAAAATCTCATAGGTCACAACACACGTCAGAGATTATATTTAGGTATCCTGAGAAGGAAAACCTGTTAACATGATAAAACCGGCTATATATTCAGTTAATAATCGTTTGTACTTTTTACGGAAATTTAATAGTGACGACGAAGGATTATCTTTGGGAAATCTGAAAGGGTAACCGAGAGAATTCCAGAGCTCGACGGTTATTCTCTAGACAAAAACTGTCTTCGACAAAGTTGTTACATATGACAGAGCGCTTCATGTTATTAAAAATAGGGTGACCAAAATTGTCGATGAAATAAAAAATATAACTTTCTTATCTTTATAGATAGAGGTAAACATAAAGGGTGTGTCACATCAAATTGCATCACGGAAAAAACGCTGTAGAAATTCGCCCAGTAGACCGATCCTTTTGAAAATTTTAGACAGTAAAATAAAAACTATTAAACAACTTTTGGCATTTTCTTTTTATTCATACTTCGAGCCCAAGCCCGTATGCTCGCACCTTCCTCTTTACCCCGTCCATAAGGTTCTGTACAACGTCAGGTTGTAGTTTTTTTTGAACAGAAATCCATTTTCTCTTGAAGTCCGCCTCCGATTTGACAACTTTTGGGTTCTTCCGGAGGGCCTGCTTCATAATCGCCCAATATTTCTCTATTGGGCGAAGCTCCGGCGCGTTGGGCGGGTTCATTTCCTTTGGCACGAAGGTGACCCCGTTGGCTTCGTACCATTCCAACACGTCCTTTGAATAGTGGCGCGAAGCGAGATCCGGCCAGAAGATGGTCGGGCCCTCGTGCTGCTTCAATAGTGGTAGTAAGCGCTTCTGTAGGCACTCCTTAAGGTAAACCTTCCGTTTACCGTGCCGGTCATCACGAAGGGGGCGCTCCGCTTTCCGCAAGAGCAGATCGCTTGCCACACCATGTACTTTTTGGCAAACTTGAATAGTTTCTGCTTGCGAATCTCCTCCGGAACGCTGAATTTATCCTCTGCGGAGAAGAACAACAGGCCCGGCAGCTGACGAAAGTCCGTTTGACCTAGGTTTCGTCGTCCATTACCAGGCAATGCGGCTTCGTCAGCATTTCGGTGTACAGCTTCCGGGCTCGCGTCTTCTCCACCATGTTTTGCCTTTCGTCGCGGTTAGGAGCCTTCTGAACCTTGTATGTACGCAGGGCATCCCGCTGCTTGGTCCGCTGGACGAATGAACTTGACAAATTCAGCTTATTGGCGACATCCCGGTCCGAACTTCTCGGATCACGTCTAAACTGCTTAAGTACGCGCTTGTGATCTTTTTCACTGACGGAGCATCCATTTTTGCCGTTCTTCACCTTCCGGTCGATGGTTAGGTTCTCGAAGTATCGTTTTAGTACTCTGCTGACCGTGGATTGGACGATTCCCAGCATCTTACCGATGTCCCGATTTGACAACTCCGGATTCTCGAAATGAATGCACAGGATTAATTCACGACGCTCTTTTTCGTTTGACGACATTTTTCCAAATTTACGAAAAATTGACAGTGAAGCATGGCCAACGTGATCTATACACTCTTATCTGATTATAAGCGAAAGCTGAAGATATAATTCCTAAAACTTAAATTTCTACAGCGTTTTTTCCGTGATGCAATTTGATGTGACACACCCTTTACTTCGACAATGTTGTAGTCCCAGTTATTTGAAACATCTTCGTATAACAAAGTTTTTTTTTCTATCTCTTGAAATAACCGATATAGCGTCTTTTTTCTAAGTTGCGTTAGGGTCACCATGAAAAAAACAATTTTTTTTGCTCTATCTTATATACATTTCAAATATATTATATATACCTCGAATAAGTGTATCATATTTATTCTCACCCGTTTACACCTATTTTAACGTAAATAAATCCATCTATAGCTATAAATCTCCCTAATGTAAACCCGCCATTAGGTAGAGAGCTAGGACTAGGAATAACTGACATAACCTGACTAGGAATGACCGAACAAGAGGGTTAAGTTATTTTCTGTGCCAAGAATGACGTTACTGGATGACGAGACCAATTCATGTTTTTGTTTATTATTCCGAATATGTGAATAGAATTTTAGGTTTTGCATCTTATGAATGAACCGAAGAATGAATGTGACCTAGTTGATCACCTTGAAGTGTGAAAAAAAATCCAGACAGGTATTCGGTTCGACATCCTCTAAGGCAAATTATTGACACCCGATTTCCTATTACGGCTAATATTCCTAAGGAGAGTACCCGATACCAAAGTGGTCACATCTCCCAAACACCGTACGAGCACGGAACGGGAAAGATATATTTCTTTAATTAATTGACAAAGTTATACGAAATAAATCTATTTCCTCTCGCTGTCTTCCAATGCTGTCACTTCGCCTTGTGTCTGGCATACGACTTCTTCCGGGCAGAAACGTGCGGCAGAAGAAGACGTGTTCATTGACATGTACGAGCCGAACAGTGAAGTTTAATTTACTTTTGTTTGAGTCCTTCCCGGGCTGGCGTAAGTGGATTGCGAATTAGACAAAGTGCCCCCGCAAGTGTCGGCTGTCCGGAGGGAGGGTAAAAGATTCCGTCATCTTCCGACATATCTTGCTGATATGGAGATGAGTTTGGTAGCTCTTGCGGTCAAAAGTTTGCTACCCGTAGAGCGAGGCCTGATGGAAGCCGTGTCCTCGCGGTGACGAAATTAGGTTTCTTATTAAACAGGAAATGTTTGACGCTCCCTTTTTGGTGAGTTCACGGTAAGGTTGTTTGATTACATTTTGAAGCACAAAACTGTTTTATGATTATTTTTGTTTTTACAAACGAAAGTATTAAGTCATCCATGTTATAACTAATCGACCTGGAGGCAGTGTAGAAGTTATAATTTTCAATCAAATTCACCTTCGTGTAAGGGAATAAATCGATAACTCCAAGCTGTCGCCATCGGCCAACGGGAAACTCCTCTAAGGATGATCCTCGCTATCCTCACCACACAGTTTCGAATCCGAAGCGAATGGAGATAATTAATTTAACTTTTCCTCGGGTTGTATGGTCAGAATTAACGGTTTGAGAAATTGATAAAAAGTCCACTCAGCACCTCGTGTGGTGGAGCGAAAAAAAAAAATTGGAAGTTGGAAGTAAAAATATGCTTCAAATAAGCAATTTCTCTCCGTCGATTGCCCACCATTTTTTTTTCATTTTTCATCACCAGCGTGCGGCAGCGCCTGTCGTGCCAACCAGGATGGAACTTTCTAGATCATGTCGAGCAATTTCCCATCACCTGTCCATCACTCACTTCCGATTGGGACAGAGCAGGAAGAATATGCCGCTCAATTACACGAACGTGTTGGACACCGATTAGAAGAGCGGGTGCTCACTGATGGAGGTTGACATGAAGGATGGCAGTATCTCGACGAATAAAAGAAATAAAGTGGCAGAAAGTAGGAATACATGATATAAATCAATAAATTTCTGAGATTAATTTGGGTCAGCTTTGCGTAATATTCGGCAAACTAAACGAACAAATACAGCGTTTTAGTAAATCTGACTAGAATCTGGGTCATGCGGATAGAATCAAATTGGTTGTCGAAAAGAATCCAATTGAAATGTCAATAGAGATCCAATAATCAGGAGGTGAAAAGGTGTTACTTTCCTTATAATAATCTACTACATAGAGAAAGTATTGTTATGAAAGGCAAAAATAATCAAATTAATAAAAATGCATGACCCACATTTTTTCACGAATTAATGCTAGCGTTTCAAATCATAAGGACCCAACTGAAGTTTTGGCAGATATTGAAATTTCTGTATTATTGACTTCTAAACTTCTCTAAACTCAATTAAAATTAAATTTTACTTCTCCGTCGAACGTTAGGTTGTTTTAATTCTGAACGCTAGTCCTGTTTATCGTCTTGGGCCAACATTATGATGATTATTCTGTGGAATGTTTACATTTAATTCCAACATTTCCAGAAAATCAGTGCGAAATATAAATAGCACCACCCTGTAATAAATTCACCCTGGTCCTCATTTGACAGGTATTTGTTATGGTTTTCAAAATAGTTGTGCTGAAGTTGTGCTCAAAGTGGGTTCGTTTGGTAGTGACAAAGGTGACCGCGTAGAGAAACGGGGAAAGAAAAGTAAGCTCTCGGCGATGGATATACGGAGAATTCGTGGAATTGCAGTGAACCAGAAAAGAACAGCATTTCAAATCCGTGCGGAATTGGAGCTTCCAGTTACTACACGTCGCGTTCAACAAGTTTTGCCCAGTAGTGAGAACTTGGAGTGGCGTAAAAGGCTCGAAAAACTCAACTTGACGGAACGTCATAAATTGAATCGCTTCGAATTCGCTACGAAGTACATTTCCTGGACCGAGGAATGGAACAACGTGCTCTTTTCGGATGAAAAAAAGGTCAATAATGATGGACCAGATGGCTGGCAGTACTACTGGCATGATTTGCACAAAGCTCTTAAGATGAGCAGGAACTTTGGTGGAGGATCACTAATGGTTTGGGGTGCAAAAGGAAAACTTCCATTGGCGTGGATAACGACAACAATGAAGTTTGAAGATTGTGTAGAAATGCTGGAGATAAGTTTGACTAAAATGGTGAGGCATTGATGGGTCCTGATTTTGTTATCCAGCGAAACAATGCTGCAATCCATAACTCAAAACTGACAAAAGCGTGGTTTTCTGATAGAAATATTGATGTTCTTGATTGGCCGGCCTGTTCTCCGAATTTGAACCCCATCTAAAACCTTTGGTCTATACTCGCGTGCCGTGTTCACGAGAATGGCAAGCAATTTGACAATGTCAACATGCTCAAATGTCCAATTCGAGAATGTTAGCAGCAAACCGCTGAGAAGCTGATTTTGTCCATGAAATCACGATTGATTGAAGTTATTCGAAACAATGGATCATATACACATTACTAAATACGCCTACTTGATGTAATTTGAGAAATAAAATTTGATTTTTGCAATAAAAAGGATGGTGCTATTTTTATTTCGCATACTTTTTTTTTTAGCTTTCAGTGGCTAAAATGTAAATGGTCCCACAAAATATACTAAATTTATCGTGGATTGAACCTTAATGCTTTTTCAATCATGTTGGAAATAATCTTAGAAATTATGTTCAATCCGACAGCTTTTGAAACGAAAAAAACTAAGTGGAACATAATGACAGCTGGCATATCCGACGCTCGATATTGATCAAGAAATCCGGATTTTCTGATTTTCGAGCATCAATATCTTGACATTTCAAATAAATACATGTTGTTGACGTTTCACCATACGGACTTCGAAGCTGTGTTGCCTAATTTGCAAACGAGTCTGTAAAAAATACGGTACTTTTTACTGTGCTTTTCGCAGCAGAAATCAAAACCTCATAAACTAAGGTGAAAATGTGATGTTGAGAGAATGAATGAAACAGATTCTTTTTTCCCGCTAGCAACTGGGCGGCCATTTTAGTCTAAGTCGTATGTTCCTTCATATTTCGCTCTGTGCATAAAGTAGGAGAATGATGGGAAACTCACAAGCGAAAAAAAAAAACACCACGCGTTGATTCAAGTTGAATATGTGCTATAGATTATATATAGGGCCCTATTCCAGAAAACGAGACGAGGAGACGAGCACTCGTCTCGTTTGTTTTCATATTCCAGAAGACGAGCTCGACTAAAAACAGACGAGTAGCTCGTCTGGTTCGACGACCGTTTGGCCGCGCTCGTCAATGAATCAATCGAATCATCTAGTTTGTTTGATGTGTTTGTTCACCTTGTTGATTGAATGCATCGGTATTCTTCTGCTCCGCCTTCATCTTCAAAAATTGTTTCACGGCTAAACTAGTATTGCATAAACAATGTATGTTTTCAACTGCAACCATCAAATTCAATTCAGTAATTGCAAGATTTTACAGATTTTCAAATGGGCCTCTTCCAAACAACACAACCAAATGTAAACATTGAACTCATATCCAGGGATGCTAGATGACTGTTTTGAATAAATTAACACGGCACGAAAAGGGTCTTCACATATTGAACGAAAATGAGTAATTCAAAACTACTTTATTGGAAATGTATATATATAGATTTAAAATTTTTCTTGATAAATCGTTGATTAGGTGAACAAACATTGCCCCCAATAAATCCATATTAGCAAAACGTCTGAGTGATGAAACCATATGCTCGAGGAAAAATATCAATGAAACCAAAAGATATATGAAACTTATTCCGTTTTGTTATGTTTTTTAAATATTTTGGCACTGAGAAAAGAGTATCGATAGAACAATTTTAAAACTGTTTGTTGTTTTTCTCCAAACAAAAACATGTCTTCTCATCTGACATCACTGATCATACCGAGAAAAACTAACTGAAGTATCTCCAGTCTACCAAATAAAACATTTCAATGAAACTCGTGCACTGGAATGGGATATTTTGCTCGTCTCGACAGTGACTGAAGCCGCGACGAGACGAGACGAATTGCTCGTCTCGTTTTATGGAATAGGGCCCATAGTCTAATTTATAGAATAAAAATATTTGCTTGCAGATAATATAATTTGCAAATGTTTTCGCAAACTAAAAAAAAACTGGCATCTTTGACACTCAATGGAACAGCCTGTATTTGCAAAGCGAGTTTTAGATGGATTTTTGAGAGGATAGCGAGTTTTAGTGTTCCATGTAAAATAAAGTGACTAGATGGTCAGAGGTCTAACGCGGGACACAAAAAACAAAACGTTATGTGTATACGTTATGTGAACATAAACCATAGTTTAGCGAGTCTAAACTGATCAGTATTATTTCTTTCTGAGTTTCGGCACTCAGTTGTGATTTTTCGGTGGTTTAGATTTTGTTTACGCCCGAAAATCACTTCGCTCAATCAGAGTATTTACGCCTGGCAAGCACGATTATAATTATATAAATTTCTTCAAATTACCGAATGGAATGCTCGAAAATTTCCATTCATTTTTCATCGATTTTAATGTTAACGTATGCTTTCAAAAAAATGGACTAATTTCGGATGGCGATGAAAGATAATTTATAGGAACCAATTTTCTTTGGATCTTACGTTTATTAAGTCTACAACAAAAATGATTCAAGAATGTTGATTCGCAGCAGCAGCTCTGTCAAGCAACTTGATGATTTTTCCATACTGCAAGCTCCACCCCACAGCAAAGGAGTTGGACATCCTGATGCACTTTGTGTCCGCCAGATATAGCCGATCTGGTATTTACAATATCATCTCTTTGCCGCTCCTTAAGCCGGGAGATCGAAGCAACCGGCCAAACGGTGGAGAAAAATCTGGCCAAAATGGACATTTGTATGCGGAAGCCGTATCTGAGCAGCAGGCAATCACCCAGAAGGAGTAGCTGGTGAAAAACTTCTTTCCGGCGAAAGAAGTGAAAAACTTCTTTTCGTACTCATAATGAAAGACGAGACGTACTTGATGCAAGAATTCAACGAATGGCAGGGGACCGGGTACTTTACGTTCCCCAGGTAAGCGATGACGTCGGATATATCATTCACATCAAATTCTCGAAGAAGGTCCTTCTCTGACAGACGTGGAAGGAATGTCCAAGCCCCTCTTCTTTCGAGTCATATGGTGAACGGGGAGATATATAGTACGAAGTGCTTGCCGGAGTTATGAAGATGATGTGGTCTTTATTCCGAATCTGGTATCAGCCCATTATGCCACGATCACTGGAGGATGGATCGGCTGGAGATAAACATTGTCGCGAAGACCACCAACTTTCCCCAGCTGCGCCCGATCGAAAACTTTTGGGCGAATGGCCAAAATAAAGAGACAGGCGACCACCAAAGCCACGAAAAGGTAAAATAACATGCCGATATACATCTTTTTATCGGCCATGGTTCAGGTTCCGGCCAACTTCCGTATGACCGCCCAGTGCCTCATTTACGATACTGCATCAAACAACTCTGCCTCTTCTTGTCGGGTATACACTAGTTCTTCCGGCTTATTTAAAACGTTAAGCCCTGACCGAGGTAGGGGACCAAAGTTGAACTTTTCATCTGACTCACGTTGGTCCCTGTGGATCAATAGGGAACTATTATAAAAATCATTTTCCAATTTTGTTGCTGCTGCTTCTAGTTGACACTCTTTAAACAAAAAGCCCAATGTCGGTGCGATGAAACCAGCTCAACGTATTAATCTTTGGATGCATTAGAAGCGCTCTTGAACAGTCTGCCGAATATTTTTTTTTTTGAGGTTCATCCATTTAAGAAAATCAACATGATCAATTGTGATATTGAAATATATTGATATCGCGGGACATTTTCGTTTCTTTTGCCAAATGCGGGACATTTCGTGGGACGGAATCTTACGCGGGACATTTCGTTGAAATGCGGGACTGTCCCGCGTAACGCGGGACGTCTGGTCAGTTTAATGTAAAAGAAAATCACTTTTTTCTGCAAGTGGTGATAAATTCCTATACGAAAATTGTTGAAATTCATGTTATATTATAATCATAAGTTTCAGTGGGAAAATTTAGAGGAAATATGTTAAGTTAGAATCAGGATTACGTGCTTCATGTAAGCCAAGATGAAATTTTCAATCAAATTTTGCCAATTTAAAATTGCCTTTGAGTCTTCTAATCTAACGGAGTATAGTTTGGTTCCCAAACTAGAATGTCGTCACTAGTCATCGCGGATACTTCATAGTAACGGATCAATGGCGACATGGATCGTGTAAGGTGGCAAATCATCGAGGTTAGATCGGTTCGGAAAGCCTGGCTGTCGAGGTATTGAAGACAATTTTTGTCAATAATATTGATCGTGTAAGGTGCCCGTAAGTTCAAAACGAACGCGTTAAGCGGACCTTACACGGTCAACTTTATTGACAATATGATGACATTTGAGAGCATAATGACAGCTGAAAATGGCCGACAACGCAGAAATTCGGATTTACTGATTTTCGGGCATCAATATCGTGACATTTCATATGGATGCATGATTTTGACGTTTTGCCTCACGGACTTCCAGACTTTTTTGTTAGTCTTTTTTGCGATTGCAATTAAAATTTATAAACTTCTGAAATTGTAGGAATCATAAATCAAAGCATTACAGGTCTGTCCAATTAGAAAAATGTCGCATTAAATGTAAATTACTGTACTTTAAATAGCAAAATACGGTACTTTTCACGATACAAATCAAAACCTCAAAGTAAACTGACAATGTGATGGTGAGAGAGTGAATGAAAATTAACAACGTCTTAGGAATTTTTTGACGTTGAACTCGGTCATTCTTTGCGCTAGCGAATGCAATTTAGCCCAAATAAGTTGTGAGTGAGAAGATCTGGGAAAATTACAGATGAAAAAACATAATGTGTTAATTCATGCTACAGTAGAATTCCGATTATCCGCGGAATAGTCAGGCAAACTCACCGCGAATAACGAAAATCGCGGATGACACATAAAAGGACTAAAAAAGAGATGCAAACACGAAAAAAAGATGTTTCAACATAAAAACTATGTTTTATCGATACAGAAATCATTCAACTATTCATCTATAAGGTGTATATCAGTGGCTAATAATGTAAAAGCCATGACCACAACAAAAGATCATGGGCCTACAACTCACTAACAAATTCCGGAAAGGCCTATTGATTTACTATGGAATTTGCAGTCGCGAATAATCCACAGGGCGGATCACCCGCTCGTGGATAATCGGAATTCTACTGTCATAGTCTTATTCATGGAATAAAAACATTTGCTTGCAGATAATGTATCTTGCATATATTTTCGTAAACTAAAATAATCTGGCATCTCTGAAACTGAAAGGAACAGTCTGTATTTGTGAAGCGAGTATTATGAGCGAGTGTTTTGTGTAAATTATGAATGAAAATTAAAAAAATATTGATTGAGTTTAGATCGGATGTCGAAAGCCTAGCTGTCACGATATTGAAGACCCTTATTGTCAATAATTTTGATCGTGTAAGGTGCCCATTATGCTGGAGACTGTAAGTTTAATGTGAACAACGCATATGTCATTGTGAATTTGAAAGACCCTACTGACAGAAAATACATACACTAATAAAAAATTATACATTAGTTCAGAACAATGATTCGAAAAAAAACATCGTTCTAACCGAAATTCTCAACCGATTTTAAATCTATTTATAGCAATACCGCCATTCAACATGGTACTCTTTTTATCTTTATTTTGTTATATTTTGCTTCTAGGTAGAATAGCGGTCGAGAGCTTTATAAAATCAGGACAAGATAATAATGAAGATACACCACTTTTCAGAACACATTCGTCATTGTAAAATTATTTTTGTATTTCTACGATTTTACCCACATTTTTGATATGTGAAAACGTGTTGATATTTTAATCGGAAGCATCACATTACCCAAAGGTTTAGTGAGAAAGAAGAAAAAAAATTAACCAATGTTGGATGTCTACACATATTAATCGATTCTTCTTTAGGCTCCAAATTTTATGACTTTTGACATTTCCAGAAGCTGCACCAATCACGAAATGAGTGAGAAGAGAGTGCCCTAACTGCTTTCCGTGTTGCGCTGATGCTTATAGATTACAACTACTATTAGGTCACCCAGGTCAGACCTCCGTGAATGAATCTCCATATGTTTCCATCAATCGAATATCTCATCCTCTTCCTCCAAATATTTATGAAAGCAGACCCACAATTTGAGTGACATATTGAACGCTCTGTTTAAAAAGCGGAGCGATTCCACCCTTCGGAGCATGTTTCGGTTTGTGAAATCCATTCATTTCGTCAGAATTTCTGCTGCCCGAAAACTGCTCTGGTGGATACCGTTGGAGCGAGGTTGAATCAGAATCCGAAACCGAAAATGGTGTAAGCACTATTCATTAAGCGCATTTACAATTTTGTGTACACACGGAAACAACAACGATACTCTTGAAATATACATACACACCAGAAATTATCATTAACGGGGCATGTTACGAAATCCCATTCGCACCCATAAAACGGAACCGAATCGCATGAGAAGCGAACATTTGCCGTATCAATTACGTCTGGTGGCAATTAGAAACGTGATTACATGTTCTTGCATTCGAAAGGTACATCTTTGGCCCCGAGAATGTACCAACCCTCACCAAACACATAAATGGCACGGTTTCACTTGGTTTAACTTTTGCTAACGATGGTTTTTGTTTATTCAGATGGTGTTTTGCTGGGTGCCATAAAGAAAGGAAGAAACCAAACCTAGGAAGTCCCCATACAAATCAGCTGACAAAAAAAAACGAACGAACGAACGAAATCAACCTGAATTGCGCGCCCAGCAACAGTGTTGCACGTACTTTTGCCCCATTCACGGGGAAACTATTAAAAGCGAGCAGCAAAAGTGGGAAGGACATAACCGTGTTTCTGATTACCATGGAAAATTATTCATACACCTTGCCAAACACGACCGCCAAACACAGCAAAGGACCTGCCTGCGTCCAGCGCTCGGAAAAGCATTGGTCCACCGGGATAGCTGCCAGTAAGTGGTTCTTCAGTCCCATACTTTTCAATTTCGGTAAACATTTAAAAATTATTAAAATCACTGTCATCTGAGACCGAGTCGAGTGCAGCGTCGCTTCTGACCAGAGTTTGGGAAAATTTTCTAATGGCACTCAAATCGTGACACAGCATAGTAATGACTTTCGAAAGTGACGACGATTGCCGGGGCTTGAGAAAATTGTAACAGGGTACAGAGCATTGAGTTGCCTCGGAGTGATAGATCGAATAAAGTTTCAGCTTCAACTGAAACTGGTGAAAGAATTCAATTTACCTACCTTCACCAAACTCATTAACTTCCCTTTTCTTTGATACCATCATCTGACATTTATGTTACTTATTTCTGAAGAGCTGCTGGTATTTGACGTGCTCTAAAGTAAACAGGTCATTTTCAGAGTGAAACTTAATATTTCATTCAAAATATACTTGGGGAAGAAATTGAAGAAGCGAAAATGCAAAAATTTGAACCCGTTTTCAACTTATCTATATATATATATATAAATGGATTTCTGTCTGTCTGTCTGTCTGATTCTTATGGACTCGAAAACTACAGAACCGATCGACATGAAAATTGGTATGTAGGGGATTTTGGGGCCGGGGAAGGTTTCTGTGATAGTATGACACCTCTCTCTGAAGGGGGGGGGGGGGGGTCTGCCATACAAATGAAACATAAATTTCTGCATTACTCGAGAATTAATCAAGCAAATGAAACCAAATTAGGCATATAGAGGTTTTAGGACGCAATAAATGTTTCTATGGTGGTTAGACACTCCACCCCCTTTTCTAAGGGGGGGCTCCCAATAAAATGAAACAGAAATTTCCGGTTAGACACTTCACCCCCTCTCTAAGGGTGATCTGCCATACGAATGAAAGACTAATTTCTGTATAATTCGAAAACTAATAAAGTAAATGGAACCAAATTTGGCATGCGAAGGTTTTAGGGGACACGAAACGTTTCTATGGTGAATAGACACTCCTTCACTCTCTCTGAGGGGATGAGGGAGACTTTCATACAAATGAAGTATACATTTCTGCATTATTCGAGAACTAATAAATCAAACGGAACCAAATTCGGCATGTGGAGGTTCTAGGTGGCAAGAAACATTTCTAAGGTGGTTCAACACTCCTCCCATCTTTCTATTTTTTTTTTTATCTGTATTATAGTGATTTTCAACTCATTTGGCTGGTTCGTCACTTTTACTTCCATTTTTTTTTTGGAAGAATGTCGGGAGTGAGAATTGAATCGTGACCTTCAGCGTGAGAGGCATGGATGTTACCACTACGCCAGATCGCCTCCCTCCCATCTTTCTAAGAAGGAGGGGGGGGGGGGTCTGCCATAGAAATGAAACACAAATTAATCAAGAATTAATCAAGAAAATGGAGCCAAATTTGGCATGTGAAGCTTTTAGGGAGCAGGGCTGCCATACCAATGAAATTCAAACTTCTGCATAACTCGAGATAACTCGACAGCTAATCAAGCATAATTTGGGATGTGAGGGTTTTTTGGTATAAGAAATGTTTCTATGATGGTATGACATCCCTCCCTCCTTTGGAATGGAGTGGGGTCCCATAAAAATGTTACACATATTTCAACCAAAAATATTCCAATCGAACATGACAATTAAAATTTTTCGGAAAAGTCTGAAGGATAAAGGGAATATTCGGAAATTTAAATTCTCTTTTGTTCTACAATTACATAGTAACAAGCGTTGTTAGTCCATTTGATGTTTGCGCTAACGAAATATCTTTATCTTCTTCTATCTATACCAATAAAAATGGATTGCCGAATATTTTGATAAGAGCAAAACTCGAGGAAGGAATTGTCCGATTTTGGGCTGTGTTATTTTATCATATTTTCTGTATCAAACGTTTATTCCATGTAACGGAGAAACATGTTATTTGCAAGTGGTTGAAAAATATTGAACGAGAATTGTGCCAGAAAATAATCTGATATTATAATTATGAGTTTTGGTAGTAAAAAGGTTTTGGTAAAGCCCGCTGTATCAAAGTGTGGAACACAATAAAACAGAATACACGTAAAATAATTTGCTTACTTCTCGTTCGATGGTCATCGGAGCAACATCGTTGCCGGTGAGCGTCGAGCGGAAATGGATTGTCTTTTGAGGATAAGTGAAGGAGGAGTATGGAGAAGTGTTTTTTCCACAAAGGCCCTTCTCAGGGCTAGAGAGGGGCTGAAGAAGTTCAATACCAACTATGGAATGAAATGGGATGGAATGAAACCACAGTTGCGAGCAGCGTTGCCAATGTTCCAGTTTGAACTGAGTTCTTCCAGTTTTAATTTCTCGATCCAGTTAAACAGTTAAATCCTAAAATCTTCCAGTTTTTAAAATATTTATAGTTTTTTTTAATGTGGTCAGGCTTTGGCAGCAACATTTCGATGAGTTGTTGAATGGTGAATATGGAGTCGTCGAAAAGTATAGGATTGAGATTGAGGATGATGGACGAACTGTGAATCCACCAACCATAGATGAAGTGAGGAAAGCAGTGAAGGAGCTGAAGAACGGCAAAGCAGCTGAGAAAGATGGCATACCTGCGGAGCTACGATAAGTCGGGGGCGAACAGCTACTTTGTTTTATGAATCGAATTATCGAGCGGATATGTACCGATGAAGAACAACCTACGGACTGGTTGGAAGGACTCATCTAGGTGGAACACAACTAGGTGAACCGTGAGAGACGGATACGGATAGCGGCAAACAGGGCGTTCTACGAATTGCGTAACCAACTGAGGTCCCGCAGTTTGCAAATCTACACAAAACTTGCGATCTATAAGATATTGATTCTCCCAGTGGCACTCTATAGCCATGAAGCATGCACACTGAAAAAGGCTGACAGGCGAGCTCTTGATGTCTTTGAGCGTAGAATCTTACGGTCCTTCCTAGGCGGCAAACTTGAAGACGATGTATGAATCATGAGGTATACCAGGCATACAAATCGGCGGATGTTGTTGAAGACATTGCTGGAAGCATGGTAGACGACTGCACAGCGGCTCGAGAAATTTTGATTCGAAGAAGAAACAATAATCTGGAGTTCATCGTTGTAACACAACTTCTTCTTCAATGGTACTAACATTCCTAAAGTTCCTAACGCTCGCCGACAGAACATGGAGTTACTTGCGAACTGCAGACAGGTAGAGAGCGAACGACTGCGATTCCCACGACACAATCAACAGAAGCGGCGCGAGGAGGAATACATTCACTTGCGAGACGCTATCATGAGCAACGCCGACACAGACTTTGCTTTTGCTGTCTGGTTTGTTAAAAAAAATAGGTCTTTGATGACCTCCTTTACAACATTACACGTATTCGGTCCGAAATGATAAATGGCAAATATATGCACATTTTTAATGTGGTTAGTCGATACAATACGACCTGAGGAAATCGATTGTGTAATTTCCTCGAGAATTCCAGATCCGTCTGCTGGTTAACTACTCATCCGTGTTCTGAAATCCGATCGGGTCAGGAATATTCGAACCCATCGCAATATCATATTCTATCATCCAATCGGTCCGTGCAAATGTAGCTTGAAACGCAATTCGATATAGACGTTATTGAGTTTCGTGTTTCGTGTCCCGTGTGAAATGGGGAAATGAATTGCCGGGTGGAATAAACACACTTTTAAAACAAAAATTATGAATGAAAGTTTGCTCTACCGAGAAAAAAAAGAAATGGGCCCTAATATGAATTCTGTGTACCAGAATAACACATTCTCTGCAAGTGTGGAAAAATCTTGAACGAGAATTGTCTATGATTATGATTTAATATTATGAATAAAGTTTTGGCTGAAATGCAAGATGATTTATAGAAAAATAGTTAAGTTTGGATCATGTCCCTATAGTATGTAAACAACATCGAGTAACAATTTCCATTCAATTTAGAATTACTTTCGGGAATATGGGTATACGATATTGTTACCACAAACATGACTCATGGCCCGGCGTTGATCCGAAACTTTTATCGCCTTGCATGGCAGATGGAAAATATACATAGCGTTTTCTCAAAGATTTCACCAATAACACGATCGCAAACGTAGAAATGCTGATAATGGCGGACAACCATTCAATATCCATTCAGTATCAACAACGTATCATTAACATTCACAATAGTTGGGTAGTACCATTCTTGCCGCAGCTGAGCAAACCATTCGATGCTACGGATCAACTACTGATTCGTAATCTTAAATCCGATCGATTAAGAAATATCAGAACTCATCGCAATACAGGGCACTATATACAGTCTCCGATTTCTTTTCACTTTATATAATCGAATCCTTTATATAATGGAGTCAAGAAAAAGTTTTTTATTTGTTTTTTTTACAAATATGTTTGGTTTTTTGAATTTAAAAAAAGAATTCAATTTTTGATTCGTCCCCTTGAAGTCAGAAAACACAAATAAATATATCCTGAAACTCCCAGGAGGTGACGCATATGGTCGAATTTCAACAATGACAGAGTTATTGAATCTCTTTATTGTTCCGGGATCGGTATGCCTTAAACTGGCTTCACTTCGAAAAGTACACTGCGTACGACGATTCTGCCGCTTCCATTTAAAAAATGTGAAAATTTAGTACTGGATATAGTTGTGAAACATCTAAATTAGTAGATTTAAATGACATTCCAGAAATGGAAAACATTAAAATAGTGGTTTCGATGCTGTTATTATTAATTTTATCCCATAATAAACTTGACTGTTTTTATCAACCAAATTAAGGTGAAGGTGGAAGGAAGCCATTGTAGCGGTATAGGTAAAACCACGTGTAAAAATGGGGTAATAGTGTTTGTGAGAGAAGATTAAAGCACACGTGAATAGATCGATTCATTTATCAGACTGTGTGGCGCTTCATTGACACGAGTCATAGAATACATTTGAAAAAATAACAATTCAATACTAAAATAAAAAGTATGAACGATGTGTTCCGATGAACAATTGCATATATAAATACACATAGAATGTGCGGTGCGGTTTTTTCACCTTAAAGCTTTCTAACCGCACTTCAATTTGTTCTTTGACACCCACATTATATCTTTCTTAATTTCGCTGCAAAATCGTTCAAGACAATTTCTGGTGAGAATTCAATCAAAACCTTCAAAAATCACGATTTTTACTTCACTGTACTCATAATAGTCATTGAAGTTACATCTTAACGTTGAAATATTATATTTTCTCTTGAAATAAGTCACATTGGAAACATTAAAAAAATATTTTTTTGAACTGTATATAATCGAGTCCGACCTGTATTATATTCAATCATCCGTTCGACTGAAGTCCAATCGGACTGTGCAAATGTAGTAACCTTGAAACGTTAATGTTGAGTTCTGCAGATCGTTGAAGACCAATTAATACAATCTCAAGCACGTGAATAAATGAAGCGATATGGCTGTGTTTCAAATTCAGAATACCGACGTGAAGACTCCTCGATTGAATGACAACGACGGAATAATGCTACTAAATTGGTCGATACAGCAGCTGTAATGATGTTGTCTAGCGTACCTTTGGTTTCCAATTTATGAACGGGATCCAGCAGATATAAATTAAGCCGTTCATCTAGAAAACAGCAAACGTATATTTTTGACCAAATAATGTTTACGGCAGAACAACGTTTGCCGGGTCAGCTAGTCTGTATATATAAGAATTTTGTGTCACGATTTTCGTGGTCAAACTACTCCGAAACTGCTCGACCGATTTTGATGAAATTATGCACAAAAAACTTGGTCGATATGAGAATAAGTTGTAAACTATATACGATACCGCTAGGATACCGAGTACTACATATTTAATACCGATCAGGGTGGCCATATGCAGAAAAACATCTGAATATTTTTTGACGTAGAACTACGTCTTTCATTAAGGGTGCCAAATCAGAAAACAGGTCACGTTTTTATGAAATAAAGTTAACGTTAATAACTATTTTTGCCGCGAAAGGATTTTGGCGATTTGCATACTAAACGAATCGGAAATTCCGTAAGATTTGTTTAATATGCTATACATTAGAATCCCCTGGTTTGTAAATGGTTAAAAATCATGAAAACTTTTAGCGTTTTCATTTTCCCATACATTTGTTCTGTACATTTGTGTGCTTTCCCGAACAGAGCAGTCAGTAACGAGCAACTTATCGACGACCAACGGAGGGGAAGTCGTAGGATTTCAAGTCTTCGTGAACAAAGAAAAAGTAGAAGAATGAAGGGGAATTTTTGCTTAGAGTATAAACAGTGGATCTCGCTGAGGCAAACTTTCATTCGGCATCGGACTGTTGAGCAATCCAATTCACTTTGCTTTCGCTGCGCTTCGATCCAAGATTGGACCCCACGAGTGGTAATCCAACTTAGATATCGTCGTGTGGTTTTTTCAGTTCGTTTTTGGCGTTATTCGTATCGTGTGTTTTTCTTTCCGCGTCATAAATTGGACACTTCGCGTAGTGTGTGATGAGCAAGAAGAAGAGGAAGGCAGGCTCGAGCCCTGAAAAAAACAAACGGGCAATAAAATTTCGAGGTAAGCGTCATCTAATGATGCAGTGAAAAGCGCTCGCACTGAACGAGCCTTCGCGAATGTGACACCGCATCGAACAACAGCGATGTAGGCGATTTCGGCGCGTCGGTCGAACATGTAAACGCCGTTACCCAGCCAGCAACCAAATCGAGCTCTCCCCGCTGGTGGTGAAGGCGGTCGCTCTTGACAAACTCATAGCGAATTCGCATCGAAGGGTGTTACAGCAGGGTACAAGCTGTGTGGCATAATTCAGTCTTTTTCCAAACAGTAAACATTGTTTGTTTTCCGTCATCATAAGGGCTTCGTTGGTGCCTTTGAGGATGCATCAATGCATTAAACTGACGTTATGGCGAAGCAGACGTTAAGATTGTGCGCCAAAGCGTTATAGAATGATATCCGAAGATATAAACAAGCGACTTATATTAAAAAACAGCGTAGTTCTACGTCAACAATGCGGTCGTATCTTGGACACAACCTCCTGTAATTTTTTTCTTTAATTTGGCTTTAAATAATTCATATAATCACAAATTTAAACCCCCATACCCTTTTCTAAATAGTATTTTTTTTTATTTTTGTATAAACAATATTCAAAAAATTTAATCGTCCTTCGTTTTCAAATAGAACGAATTTATTTATGTTGTTAAATGACAGATGCTGCTACGCCCGCTACATCGAACCTTCATCCACACATTCGCAAGTAACCGCACTTCGTCTGAAGCCAGGTATATCGCTGAAGAGCTGGAAGTATTTTTGAATGAGCACAACGAATTATTTAAATTTTTCAAATCTGTTTACAAAATGACAATCACGCAATAGTCATCAATCCTGATAAAACACTTGCTGGAGAGCACGTGTGTAAGTTCAATGTGCAGGCGTTGCTAGAATCATAGATGGCAACTGCACAGTGACGCGAGAAATTGTGATTCGAAGAAAAAACAATAATCTGCAATTCATCGTTAAAGCAGATCGTTCATACGACTCTCTCCATGTTTCTTAATAGCACTAACGTTGAGAACGTTACCATTTTTCATTTCATCATTTTTAGTAGTACTCGGTTGAGATTTCTATGCCAAGCAATACGCAATACGCTTAGACTAGCGATATATTCGTGTGAAGAAATATGATGAGATTTATAGAAATCATCAACCACTTACACTAGCGCGAACTTATATAATGAATATATTCATATTGAATATATTCACCAGTGAGAAATTCACCAGCGTTTATATATGCCTAAACTTATTCTATACATTCTATACATATATACCTCGAAGAAGTGTATCATATATATTCTGACCCGTTTACATCTATTTTCGGGTGAATAAATCCATCTATAGCTATAGATCTCCCTAATGTAAACCCGCCATAAGGGACTAGCTCTGGAACATGTGTGTCTATAATGCAAGTCAGAAGGGTGTCTTAGAAGAAAAAACCCACAGCTGTTCTGAAGGGACAAGACGGATATTGCATAAACATTAAACAACGAGACCCCGCTGAAGGTAATTCATTCATTATGAATATCATTTCTTATTTTGAATTGTATCATATACAAATTTTATATGATCAGGACAACGCCATTCTACGATGTCGTGAGCTGTCCCAACAATTCATGAACGACATATGCGCGAAGGTGAAGAGCGTGTGTTCAAACTAAAAATGAAGTCATGTCGGGTTCGGTCCCACATATTGCTGGATGTATTCGGTTGAATGAAAGACACGAGACTTACCTCATACATATCAAATGCGTTCTATGTGAAAAGGTAAAATATTCTCTACAAGTGGGGAACATCTTGAACGAGAATCGTGTCTGGTGATGACTTTATATTATAGATAAAGTGTTGGTGGAAATGCAAGGAAATTCGTAGAAAAAAAAAGGTAGGGTCAGGACTGTGTCTTTTATGTATTCAAACGACATCGAGTAATCATTTTCAATCAATCATTATTAAAATCAATTTGAATTTGTTTCCGGGTCTGCCAATCTGATAGAGATATAATTGCTCCACAAAAACGGATGAATCATTTTGACGTTTGTTTTGCGACAAGAAAAGGCTACCACATTTAATAGAACGATTGAATTTGAGAGGAACGGATTTAACCCTCCTGTACTCGGGTGCAAAATCATAACACGTATACTCGCGCACGGTGTCACAGACCGAAAATTGAACTTCTCTGTAATGTTGCCATTGTGTATTTTTCAGGCTTCATTGGCATTTATTTTAAGAAGAGGGTATGATTAAATGAAAAAACTCCAGAAAATACGTTTTCTTCGTCTTTATTATGTTTTAATAGTCATCTAATTCAGCCTCCTCAAAACAGAGTAATTTTTGATACTCCAACACAAATAACGAAATTCAAACTTTTCACTGTTATTAATTGAAAGTAAGCAACTGAATATAATTCATGTATAAGTATAAAGAGCTATAAAATAACATAAAAACGTATTAATCGATTGTGGTTTCATTGGAGTAAGAATCAGAACATAACATAACTGCATGCTCAAGACAAGCATATTTTTTACATTTCATGCAGTTGTTGCGTGTTTTTCGGGACTTTTATCGAAGAGAGGAAGTATACCGACCTTCTAGATAATCACCAGATGATAAAGGTTCTGGAATATAAAGTTTGCATATTTATTTCTAATCTCCTTTGTCTCTGTATTCTTTGTAAACTAAAAATTAATGCCTTTTTATAGATAGGTTATAAATAGATATAAAAGAATTTCTAGGAACTTCCTTTTCTTTCTCTTGGTTTCTTGTTGATATTGTTCATTATAAAAAAAAATATCCCCGAAACTGTAACTGTTAAAAATTACCATAAGCCACCGATTAGTTTATAGTTTACTGTTTACAATTCTTCCACAACTGAAATTCTTTCACAAGTGTGTATATGTATGACCATTATATTTAGCGAATAACTATACGAAAGTCAAACACTTATATTTTGCTTTTGAACGTATGAGTCTAACGACGAATATATCGACGAATAGTTGATATATAGATCCGTTCAATCCAGTTACAAAAGGGACTGAAATCAAATAAGAATAGTCCGGTAATGATATTATACATTATATTCAATAAATATTCCACGCCACTAACATTAATTTATACATTTCATTTAACAGTATTCTAGAATATGAGAAAAGGTACTTGTCCAAAACTGTTACTCCTATACTCGCGTCGGTGTGTTAGACCAAAAGTGTTAAAAAAGTGACACACATCCCCTTTGTACCAACACATGCGAAACGCTAAACGATGACGAACGACGAATAACGAAGCTAGAGAGAAACGCAAAGTCGTAGTGTTGATATTTTCTGAGAAATGAACGAATTACTGATTTTTCGGTCTGACAGACCAATGCGCGAGTATAGGAGTGTTAAGAATGCATAAGATGATTTCGGTCGAATCCTGAAGTCGAGTTTCAAACCAATCTCTGGGATATGCTCGATATTGTTACCACAAACATGCGTGGATCTGAAACTGTTAACACCTTGCATGGCGGATGTAAGAATTACAAGGCGTTTACCTAAAGATATCAACGAAGAAATAATGACAATGGCAGACAATCATCCACAGAAATCAACAATGCAGTCATTGAATCTAGCAATCGTTGAGCAGTACCATATTCGCCTCAGCTGAGCAAAACACTCAATGTTCATATTAATATTGAGTTCTGCAATTCGACGAAAAATTGCGCTACAAAATAGGCATGTACATCAGCTCCATTGAAGAATTGTCTTACGTATCCTTGCTCCCATTTCATGAGCAGTTATAAATTTAACCGTCTATCTTGAACACGACAAGCGCGTGTTTTTCACCGAGACAACAATCGAAAGAAATTGATATTGATTTTCTTCATTTCATTTTTCTATTTTACAACAAAAATAAATTACTATTTTCACCTTATATTTAACTTTTAAGTGATCAAGAATATCAGATACGGTAATGAAATACATTGAATCAAGAAACATTATACACATTTTTGTTCAAATCTTTTCATTCGTTCAGTTTTATTGATCACATTCGATGAATTCTATAGATTGTTAAAACATTCAAACACGATTACAATAGATTATATAGGTTTCATTTATCACCCAAAATATTCACTAGAAATAATTTATATGGCAGAACAACATTCGCCGGGTCAGCTAGATATGATATAAAGTTATTACCAGACACAATTTTCGTTCAGGATTTTTTTTACCACTTGCAAAAACGTTTTACTCTTTTACATGGAGTACACATCTGATAAGAAAAAGTTAATTTTAATTCACATTTTCTGTTTTCAAAACGTGTTCATTCCACCTGCAAATTCATTATCATTTTCGCGCCACAAATCGAACACACGAAGCTTAATATAATAGCTGATATTCATTTCGAACAAATGAAATTCAATTTTGACGTCTTCAATAAGCATGAAACTGGGTGAAAAATTAACTTCAAAACATTTTGTAGAACAAAAAATGGGCGGGTTATATCAATGATTTAACCGCAGGGTTGACGCGGGACTACCGTTGGCTGAGTAATCCTTTTTTTTGTATTGATTAAATTATTGATTGAATGAAACCATTTTCGAATTCGATTGATTTTAACATATTAAGTTGGGGAAAAAGTTATCAATTATTTTCTCTTTGGCTGGCTTTAGTGATCAATATCTCGCGTAATATCGATCGTACAATTTTAAGTCACACCTTTTTCTCGCATTGGGAAATTACCAGAGTGATTAGAAATTGGGTTTAGAAGAAGATTGTAAAAATCTATTGCTATGGTTTTTCGCTATTAAGGACCAAGACCTTTATGATAGAGACATTATGAAACTACTTTTAGAATGGCAACAAATTTTCCAATAAAATGGTGTATATTTGACGCAAATCGGACAATCCGAAGCATATTAACATAGTTTTAAATTTCACCCAATAATAATGGATTACTTTTTCCCCAACCTTATATTTGCTGTGTAAGTAAAAAAATTGAACAAACGCCATGTAATGTAATTTTTATGACTGTGGTCGGGAACACATGTTGGTGGGAACAAAAGCCCCCCCAGCTTGCACGTATTTGCAACGCTAATTACCCCAGCGATCTTGGTTTCAATGGCTGTGTTAGGGAAACCGTAAATCGGGCCAATCAAAACGGGGCAGTTAGGGCGTTCAGATAGCGCTTGACATTTTACAGTTATTCAATTGCTTATTTCAGGAAAAATAATGTTTTATTAATTTTGATAGATGCGTAGAAATATTTCCTATCAATTGATGCAAACATCTCTCCGATCTATTAAGAAATGTTCGAGTTATAAGCATTCGAAATCTTAAATTTCTTCCTGCATGTTTTGTGTTTAGGTTTTCATTTTACCCCCATATATTCCGGTTAGACGTAGCCCACGTCAAAAGTTTATCTGCTCATATTCACTGGTTGTCTAGATCTGTTATTTAGATTTTTGTTTGGAATATATTGATTTTCAATGCAACGTAGTCCGAAAATCTAAGCATTTAAGCTTATTGGCCATGATTTCTACCGACACTGGTCGAAACACAGTTGTATGTCGGAAAAGGCATTGTTTGGTGCGATTGATGGCCCGGTGTATTCATTGGAGCATAATATCGTAACCTGAAAATAGAAAAACAATGACCACTCGGATATGTAAATTAATAATTATTAATGGTGTACCCACAGCAGCAGCTTGAACCAAGTCACATTATATGCAGAAGCTTCTCTTGTAAAGTTATTGCCGACACGAACGGAACCGTTTCAACTAGTAAATTGAATATTCATGTCACTTGAGTAACACCAGAGGCGATAATTGTTGCAATTAAATAAATCGCATCCACACACATCTCGCCGTATGCTGCTGCCATCGGCAGCGTGCTATAAATCGTCGAAATGGTACCACTGTTGGAGAATAAACTTGCCAAAGGATGCCCAAGGAGCTGACAGAGGCGCGGTCAGTGGCGAGCAGGAGTTGCTTTCAACAACCAAATGCATAATTCAGTGTTTATTGGTAATTAATTCCCGGGTAGTAATTGCCCTCTCAGGTACGAGTAAATGAACAACAGTGACGGGCGGTAAAGTGCTGTGTGCCGCTTGCAATTGTTTCAATATTATTATTTTTTTTTGTTTTGATACCTGTGCCAGAAAGGGACAACCCTCCCACGTGATTGGCCTTCACAACTTTTGCGGGGTAAGTGTTAATCGTAACTAATTTACGCTCGGTGCGGTGGCCCCGGGGTTGGTTCGTGATTGTTTGCGCAAATTGAAATAAATTTCATCACTTTATCGTCCAATCAGCCAAGCCGAGGAGTCCATAAATAATCCCCAGGAAGCCCGCAGGTCACAAAAGCCGCCGGTGCGAGGTGTGATGATAAATAAAAATACGTGGCTGGCGGAAAAGGCACGACCGTGATGGACTCATCTGGTGCGTCAGAACCGGTTTGATTAGATGGCATTAATGCGACGCCGTGATTTCGGGGGAGTTTATCACAGAAAATGCGCTCAAATTCATATGATCTGACACGGATGTCACAAACATCGCCTTCTCTCACCCACCAAAAGGCCTCAGCAGAATGAAATATGTAGACTGTTTTTTTCCCGCGACGGATGCGTTCCGTCTGCTCGCATTAAACGAGTATATCGATGGTGGTGGCACCACTGGTAATAAAAAGCAGTGATCCATTAAAAGTGATCCTGTATTTGGGACGCGAAGCGGAACCGCGCCAGTAATGCTCCTACCCCCTCCGGGAAGGACAACTTCGCAGTCAATCTCATAATGTGTATAAAAGTATTTGGATATAAGAGGAAATGTCGAGACGAGTGGTTTCTCTGACACAAGTAGGACGACCATAAAAACTGCAGACGGAGATTACAGTAAGTGTCACGGGTCGAACTGGTGGGTGGTTGCCCACACATTCTTTTGCGCGAAATAAGAATGAATCAGTGTGAACTCTTATAATATTAACGACCATGCGAGAACAACAAACTTAGAATCGTTCGTTTATTATCACGCCCAATTGCAGATGTACACAAGGGTGCCAATGAAAATGGTCATCTCGGGTTTCAAAAAGTTATCCCATAAAAAATGTTCACCGCCTCGAAAAAACATCCTATGCAAAATGTCAGCTCAATCGGACTTAAGGGAGAGTGGCGCAAAGCGGTCAAAGTTTGAATTTTTGGAAATCGAAAAATCATCCTAGAGAGGAGTAAAAGAAATCGGGGTTTTGAAAAAAAAAATTAAGCAAAATGTCTTAAAATTGCATGGAACGTCGAGATCTACTGTCATCTCGAAAAATTATTTTGTCAAATATCGATACTCTAGGACTTCTCAAAAAGGACTTTTTGAGATTGTACCAAAAAAAAAGGCCAAACGATGTCAAACGGGGATCGAACCGAGGCCGGATGGAATGTAAAGCTGTTTCACACGACCACGCTTTCCACATAGCCATTGGTGCTATGTATAAAAGCGTGATAATATTCCATCTCATTATTAAATGAAGTTCTAATAGCGAAAAGAAAAGCATAACGTCTGGGCCGTGTATTTGGCAAACTATGCGAAGAAGCTTTAATGCGTGCGTGCTATATTGCTTTAGCATATGTGTTATATGTGTCATTTTCTGTTATTTTTATTCTCATTTAATGTAATAAATCGGGATGCCAAAACATGTGCAAAAAATTATTTTGGGTGTATGATGTACGTTTCACAACGAAATTTATTGTTTGTTCCGCATTTTAGATTTTATTGTTACTATCAACCAAATTGAACCTATCGAACCGCTCTAGAATGCGTTCTTAGACTCCTCCAACTGTTCCTACTTTTGCGGAAATATTATTTTAAATACTTCCTTATAAGACTTCAATTAGAATCCTCAAAACCCATGATTTTTACTTCACTGTATCTCTACAGCATACTTAATAACCACGTGCAACGTTACTGGCCAAGCACTTACGAACATTATCAGAATCATCAAGAATGCATGAACCTCGAGTCAACCGCGAGTAATCGGTTACATATTACTAACATAGTCTAAGCAAACATTGTCAAAATATTGAACTCCCGGCCCCGTTAGGCTGACGCCATATGAGCCTTAATAAAATATATATTTTGGATAAAAAAAAAGAATGCTGTGGGTACAATGGAGAAAAAACATGGTTTTTGAAGATTCTATTTGAAGACTTCTAATTAGGAATTGTTTTGAATGATTTTTTAACAAAAGTAAAAGGGATAGCAGTTGGCTTTCTAAGGACGAAATGTAGAGCGGCTAGACAGCTTCGATTTGGTTGATAGAAACAATCAAATCTATAATGCGATTTTGGGAGAAAATGAATAAAAATACATACACTAACAGTTCGACTGAAAAGTTTATAAGGTAACACAGTAAAATTATTTTTTTTTTGCAAAATTCAATTTAATTATTCAACATAATTGCCTGCGAGGACGATACAGCGATTATAGCGTTCTTGCAACTTGATACCATTTTATTTTATATTTATTTACTCTCTCGGTTTTTCCTCAAAATAGGCCTCAGTTTCGATAGTAACTTCATCATCGGTCTTAAATTTCTTGGCAGCGCGTATTCTCCTCAGGTCTGCGAACAGAAAATCGCTGGGGGCCACATCTTGAGAATACGGTGGATGCGTAAGCAATTCGAAGAAAAAATCATGCAATTTTGCCATCGTTTTCATTGATTTGTGATTTTTCCATTTTTTTTTCATAATAACAAAAGTTTCTTCACTCTCAATGCTGTAGCTCACGAACCAATTGACAGTCAAGTAGATTTTTGCAAGAGACGCCATCTAGACGTCAACCTTATGAACTTTTCAGCCGAGCTGTTAACTTCATTTTTTTTATTCCTAAAATGTTAGTTAATTTCACTAATTGAAATGTTCCACAACTGTGCTAAGTACCAAATTTTCGCATCTTTCAAATGGAAGCAACATCATCATATTAAGTAGCATTAATTGAGGATTGGTGTCAGTCTAAGTCTAACAGAGCCCAAAACAAGAAAAGTTCAATAATAATTTTGTTCCCATGTAAAAATCACGAAATCGAAATCATTTTGGGCATCTATAGAATACTAACCTCCTCATATAGTGAGGACATATCTTTTGAACGTGTGAGTTATTTGATTAATACTGAAAAAAAACTATACAGTAGGGTGGCAGCGAAAATGGTCATGTCAAATTTTAAAAACCGTCCATGTACATTTTGTTTATCGGTCGAAAAAAAATGACCTGTGCAAAGCTTCAGCTCAATCGGACATGATTTAGGAGTGCCTCAATGCTCTCAAAATTTTGATTTTTTAATCCTCAAAAATCTTCCAAGAGGGGAAAAAATTTTGGCAGAAAATCGACTTTCTGGGAGTTAGCCTGAGTGACAAAAAAATCCAAATTTTGAGTACTTTGAGGCATCCCTAAATCATGTCCGATTGAGCTGATATTTTGTACAGGTAATTTTTTTGGGCCAATAAACAGAATGTACATAGTCGGTTTTGGAAATTCGATGATGAAATTTTACCCATAAATCCATTGCCACCCTACGGTACAGGCATCTACCAATTTATTGAAGCTACCTCAATTTACATTTTCTCAGTATTAAATACCGTGAAACTGGATACACAAAAGTTTTCCACTACAAATTTTTTCAAGTGTTTTTATCATGCGAAAATAATATCAATTTTTATAACATCAAATTGTATTTGAATGCCCCTTCTCATCTTTTCACAAATGCACATTAATTGACAAATTTGAAAAATGCACATGAATATGACGTCTATCATCGATATATAACTGCTAACAGTCGGGTGAAAGAACACCCAAATAGCGAACGATTACTGTACATTATACAGTAAAACCTGTTTTTGTGCGGTTTTTTTTTCTGTGAATTTTTTTTGGTGCGGTTTTCTGTTCTTGTGCGGTTTTTTGTGCGATTTTTTTTTGTGCGGTATATGAAAATAAGCATATTTGACAAAGTTATCGTCCATTTTTTTTCAATGGTTTATATGCATTTCAGTGCAAAAAAAGCATATTTGCGTCTGAATTATCCACTTCTGAAATCATTCCCCTTCCTCTCATCAAATGCTCTAAGTTTTTCAAGTTTTTGCATGACATGATTTCTAACAGCAACACGTTTCGACATGTAACTAAAAGTACAAAACAGCCACGCGCAACCGAAAAGGCAGAGTGTCCCATCGCAAAGCAGGGAAATAAAAGGAAATTGAACGGTGAATGGCGTGGATTTGAGTTATTTTCTCGGGGGAAACTTTTTTTATGCGGTCCCTATCTACCGCACAAAAAAGTTTTTTTCAAAATGTGTACCGAACACGATTTTTTAAAGCTGCTGGTGAAGTTTTACACGATTTTTTCATATGACTTTTTTGTGCGGTCCCTATCCCCCGTACAAAAAAAAATGGTTTGCCTGTAATGTATTACCATTTATCTAGCATTTTTTTCGCTTGAAACACAAAGAATGGAGATTGTAAAATAAGTGAATAATTTGACTAATAAAAAAATTGGTGGATTATATCTATGATATAACCGCAAGGTTTACGTGGGACTACCTTAGCTTAGCAATCATTTCTTTGTATTGATTAAATTTTTATTGAATGAAATAATTTCCGAATTCAATTGAATTCAATATATTTGCTTTGTGAGTAAAAAGATTGAACAAATGGCATGTAAGGTCAATTCATGCATTGTGATAGATGTGATAGATGTTCTTCTTTACAAGTAAATTTAATGACAGTCCTTTTATGTTTGGTGTGATGCCTAGGACAAAATATGTGAAGGGAATCAAACGATTATTTTATTTTACATTTCCCTCTGAAGTTTGCATCTCTCAAGTGTACGAACTTCTTGAATCGCGAATTTGCTTGATTTAATGAACTTTAGGCACTCAGTTTCGATTTAGACATGTACGTCGAATGCATATTGTTTAATCAATAGGCGTTATCGCAGCAAATGGTTAACAACATTTTGCCTAATCATAAAATGGTATGCGTAGAAATTCAGTGAGCAGAAAATATGAATACAAATCCTTCATTGCAATCTTGAATAACCGAGCCAAAGCGTTGTGTTCGTACCCGCTTTTGTAATCCGTGTTAGGAAAATACTTTTCGGAGTGCAAAAAAAAACATGCGAGTGCAGAAGCTTGCATGAATCAACAACTTCAACTTCTACGTTTTATACTACAGAGGCTTTAAACTCGAAAGTTCATTCGCCTCTAGTGTCTACACGATTTTTCCAGGTTCCTAAGTTTAGAAAACCGTGTTAGGGAAACATTCTGGTCTGCACAAAGGCAAGCGAGTACAAAGGTACTCGCAGTTTGCATTCATTTGCAAAGCCGATCTCCCCAGACACCTAGGTTTTGAAATCTGTGTTGGGGAAACAGGTCTAGTCAGGTTTTGTATTATAGAGATATGAAACTTTTTTCACTTCATTCGTCTCTAGCCTTGAGAAAGACCCTTGGAAACTTTTACTTTACTCCTGGACTACACCTCCACCCTCATTGCCTTGAGAAAGGCACTCGATCCCTCGCCGTCCACAAAAAATGATGGGGAAACACATTTCAGTCGGAACAAAAATACCCCCGACTTGCCTGAATTTGCAATGCTAATTGACGAATTTTCGCAAAGCTGAATCAGCTCATGCGACATCTACATTAGAGCTCAGAACCACAAAAGTGAGGGTGTTTGTTTATTTTACGCACTGAAAAGCAAGATTCGGTGGTGATTATTCATTTTATTTCAATTTAGATTCATTTCAGCCATTGAATGTCGTCAGTATATGGTAAGAAAGTTGGAGTTTTGTATATTTACGATGGTTTCAACACACGATTTGACCAAAGTCACAGATAATCTTCGAAAATTTAAAGTTTGATAATACATACCGGTTATTGATACTATGGATAATTGGGATGAAATCGATATCATATCAAATTGGCTGATATCATTGATTATGTAGGGGCCGATACTAGAAGGATTTGCAGTATTTTTAGCGCAAAACACCCTATTCATCGTTTACTTAGTTGAAAAAATTTAAAGTTACAATACTTATAACAAGCCATGCCTCGTAATGTACATAGCACATTGTAAAATGATGATTTTTTTAACCTTTTCAGCGTGGAAAGAATACATGAAACCGGGAAATTTGAAGATAAATTCGGATTTTTCTAGAAAATTTGAACGTATGAAATTCGTTCAACCTCCTCATTTTACTCGCTGCGCCATCTGGTTGTAAATCCAACGTAAATTCGTCAATTGCCCCCACGCTCCATGGATCTAAAGTCTGTGTTAGGAAACACATTTCAGTCGGAACAAAAATACCCCCGACTTTCAAGTATTTGCAATACCGATATCCGCCAGGCACCTAGGTTTTGAAATCTCTGTTAGTGAACACATTTCGGTGGGAACAAAAGCTCCCCCTACCTTCATGTATTTGCAATGCCGATGTCTCCAACACTGCTTGGTTTTGAAGGTGTTTGGATAACGCTTAACATTTTACAGTTTTTCAATTGTTTATGTAATTAAAAATAACATTTTGTTAATTGTGATAGATGCATTGAAATATTCCCTATCAATTGTTGCTGACATCTTTCCAATCTAATAGGAAATGTTAGAGTTATAAGTATTTGAAATCTTTCATTTCTTTTCTGCGTGTTCTGTGTTCAAGTTTTCATTTTACCCCCCCATATATTCCGGTTAGACGTAGTCCCACGTCGAAACGTTTGTTTTGCGAAAGATGGCGAGAGTAAATTACGTCTGATGCATGCATATTTCAGCTTTAGTTCCGGTGAATGTAGTGTGCAAAATGATGTTGTGTGCAATAACTCGTTATACCAAATTAGTTCGACATCCAGTCTAATTAGATAGAAAGGTAATGTAGATGGTAAAGTAAGTTAGTAAGATCGGGACTACGGGCGCTATATATGTTTAATATTTTTCTCTTGAAAGCTGAGTTTTTTTTACATAACATATATAAAAATCAGAGAGGGGTAAAGTAAAAACATAAAAACAGTTCATGCAGGAAAAAAATGAAACATTTTGAATGCTTATAACTCGTACATCTCTCAAAAGATCAGAAAGATATTTGCATCAACTGATAGGAAATATTCCTACGCATCTATGAAAATTAATTGAATGTTATTGACATAGAACTATGTCTTTGATTTCTATATAGGGGGGTAACTCTACGAAAAATGTAACGATTCATTAAGAGTTTTGAAACGCATATTACTCAAAATCGTTATCGCGACATATGTTGTGTTATATACCATTAGACAGGAAATTTATCCAGAATGTTTTTGGCTCAAGACATGAACAGTGAATATAGTAAAAAAAGTGAATAATTTGACTATTCAAATGGGTATGTATTTTTCAATTTTACTAGCCTCGTTTTCCCTCATAACGCAACGAGCAATCTTTTTGCCTACAATTATGCGTTAGCTCATGATGTGATTAGATGCGTATTATGAATTATTCTCGATTTGCCGGTAATAGGCGTTTATCAGTTGTCAGAATCAATGGAGGGATGATTTAGGAATGATATTGAAGATGATATTGGATGATTTCATTCTATACTCCCCAAAGATTTGACGAGAGCCTGACTCAAAAGGTTAAACGTCGATATAAATTTTATTAGATTGAAGTTCAGGTTGTTGTCCAATCAATTCGTACTCAATTCACGTTTAACGTGTAGGTCTTGCTACTAACAATTTATGGAATTGTGGTCGAGCATGTTTCTTGGTTATGTAAAAAATGCAATTAATGAATTTAACCGGCTGCTGATTTAGAAGTTCGAAAAGGTATACTCACGCATATGTTCATGACTTCCATTTGAAGTATCAAAAAAGACAAAAATACTGATTTTGAACAATGATAAAACTCAATTCAAATTCAATTACCAAACACAATCACAGTCCTATATCAAGATCGCGTCCGTGCCTCTAGGCCCAGACCCATCAACTTTTTTTCCTGAGATAAGCAACTGAATAACTGTAAAATGCTATCTAAACGCCCTAACGGCCGTGTTTTGACTGGCACGACTCACGGTTTCCCCAACACAGACTTAAAAACCAAGGTGCTTGGGGAAATCGGCATTGCAAATACATGCGAGTTGGGGGAACTTTCCTAGAATCATACCGTGGAAATAAAATTTGGTTGTTGGCCAGCTATCACCTGGAAGCGTGGGAATCGATTTGGTTGGAGAATCGCTGGAGTAAATGCTTTAACAACACTATAACGATGTAGTCGGCTGTCCAATTAGGGCTCAAAGAAAGGAAAATCCATAGTTTACACCTGGGAAAAGTGTTTCGTTGAAAGAAATTCCCAAACGTGATTCCAAACTAGCCCCGACTCACGAGAAAGGAAGCCAAGAATAGCCGTGACTCAAATTGACTGGTTAGCTGTTTTTGCTATTGATTGAAGGGGGGAACCCCGGTCTGGATGGTCGAAAAATCGTTTTTTTTTAAATACTTGCATTGCTGGGAAGCTTTTGCCCTCAGAAATGTTACTGTCAAAAGTATGAGGTCACCTCAAGGAGTATAGTATTGCTGTACGAATTTTGAAACGCGTTTTTCACGAAACCATGTTTTTTCAGCTGGTGCTATCGATATCTCAGGATCTACTCGTCCGATTTGGCTGAATTTTTTTTTTCAGCATGTAAAAATAAATTATTGGTAGCCGTTTTTTGATATCTCTTTTTTCGATTTTTTATGAACTTCTAAACAGCGATTTTTCATGCAAAATAACTCGTTTTTAATTAAAATGGCCGCCATTTTGACAATTTTTTGAATTTTCAAAAACTGCTATGTATTGCTTTAGGTATTGTCCTTAAGTTTCAAAATATTCGTTGGAATTCGGTTGCTTCAGAACCGATACTACCAGCAAGATACCGATTTTCAAACAGCATCTACACATCCAGCTGTCAATAACATTGTTGTTATTATTCGTGCACTCAAAAAATGGAAAATTACATCTTCAAACATACCTTAAACAATAACAGGAATACCCGAAAACTTCACTTTATTCCTGACAATCGAAAAAAAATCGCTAAAATTCATTATTTTTTGACTTTTACCTCCTTAAGTTTATTGAGTTTATCTTATAAAACTTAGTTCTAGGCAAATAATTGAAGATTGTCCAAAATATTTAATTTTTTTTTGTCAATTGTTCAATTTATTTTAGAAGAATGTGTCAAGAATAACCCTCCAGATGGTACAATCAACCAATTTTTGACCGCTATATGAACAAAACAACATCTAATAAATTCAGCTCATATTATTGTTACATGCCCACATTAAGTAAATGGAAAAATAATTGGAATCGAACGAAAAAGGAGAAACAGTAACGGGTTATGGGTCATGTTCGTTGAAAATTTCGAGCAATGGTCTATGGTATGAAGTAAGACTGAAATAATGGTCTCACAATAGGCATAAACCCAGTGATGTACGCCCGATACATTGAAAAAATGGGAAATTAAATGCAAAGTTTAACTCCACCAAATTTTCTTGTCCGATTTTTCCCTTGTTCACCCTTCAGGTCGATACGGTAGATAGTCAAGTATTATGCAAGTCGTCATCCACAAATGTATCATATATTTACAATATGCAATTACCATTGACATTGATTCGAATGCGAGGATCGTTATGAGAGCATCGGCACAATCTATCAAATCAATATTCTATACAATAATCAAGCATTATATCGCAGTAGGGAAAAGATAAAACCTATCAACCGCGAGCGTAGTGCAAATACTTCATCATCAGTCTCTCGCTGGTATGAATTTCCCCGCCAAGCAAACCATCTGCATCACCGGAAGGGATGTTACCCAACCATGGTATTTTGCCCGCATAACCGTTGAATCCGAAGAGTGGCACGGTGGATTTCCTGTGCCGTCTGCCGTTTCGTCGCTGCTACTCGCTTCCGTCGTTTGTCAAGAGTGCAAGAGTTGAACTATTGTTTATTCGCAGTAATGCAAATTTAATTGTGTATTCGCATAGTAATATTGCACTCGCCCCGCGCTTCTCTGTTCTGACATTGCATATTTGAACAATGCTTGGATACAGGTGTGTGTGTGTACACTGTATGTGTGCACACAGCGCAATCTCTGAAGAGCAGCACCTACACAGCCGCCGTGTTACAGATTTTCTTCGCGCACATCTGATTGCTTTACTCGCGGGCGGAATCGGGGAGGTTGGGTCATTACTCATTGCAGTCATTTATACAGCAGAACTAGCTCAAAGCCATAACCTGTGTCGTTAGGAGTATTTGAAAAATGATTATTATGCAAATGCTTGATGCATCCAGCATGTACCTATTTTGCCCTGAAATCCTCATTATACAATGTGCCGCATTTGCGTTTTCCACCTTTTTGCTAATGAGGCCTGATTGAGCCGTTTGCAATGAAGAGCAGATTCTGCTTGTTGACTGTAAAGTGGAAATGTAATGATGGTACCACAACTCAATAATTTAATATCCTCCGCCCAATAACGGCTAATGAAAAACTCCAAACTTACTCAATTATGCTGCTCCACTGAGGCGAGTGGGAAATTCAATTTCGCACAAGAATTAAATGCTTATGACCTAGAGTATGGCAACAGTTAGCTAAAAATAAATTAATGAGTTAAACTCTCGAGTTGGACCAGGCAAAAGCAGTGGCTGTAAGAGTCCCAATGACTTCCAAAGTGAGCGGAAAATCCGGCGGATTCCGTGCGCTCTTATCTGCGACTCAACACTCCGTCAGACGAGCGCCGGTGACGGTGCAATCTGTGCTCAAATTAGAGTACTCAGTCAGAAATCTAATTTCCTTCTAGTAATGAGAGAATCGTCGGCATTGACGCTGGGCGCCAGTTTCTCTCCCTCATGCGCACCTCCCCCCATCTTGATTCGAACATATAGTGATTCAAAGGGTTGGGCAGAGGGAGCCGAATGATCAACGTTATTTTAATGAAGTTCATTCTGTGCAAGTGGGTACTTTTTAATCGCAAAATTTCTGCTACTGAAATATGATGCATCCGGGCTGGGATAGGAAAAATGAATCCACATTGTGGGGCGGGGGCGATGGATTTTATAGCAAACTTGAATTCAAAACGACACAGCTGCAACGAAGTACTATTATCACGTTTCCTGCAGCAATAAGTATTTGAACAGAGGGAGAGACAGAGCTTTAAACGCGGCGTTGATTGGGGGGCGGGGGATCGGCCCTGTTTTCGATATCGAATGTTTCGGTAATGATCATGTTTCGGGAACCGACAGTATCGTTCCCTGCATCTGATCTATCTATCTGGAATAAACACCACGGCTGTAGATTCCTATCGTGTAGATTGAATGATTTTACGCTGGATCCTACGATATCCCAATTGTCATTTTGAAGATTGTATCAGAATCATTTTTAGGATCAGTAAACAGCATGTTTTTCAGTTTTCGTTATATTCATCCGTTCCGTCCTGCACAATCTGCTTTCCACATGTATTCAGTTCAGCTGCACATCATTCGTTCCAAAACAGTTCGTTCGGATTCATTTCGTATGGCGAATAACCGTTTTCAAAAAAGAACAACCGTTCGTTCAATGTTTTTGGCGAACACGTTCTTTCGTACCGTTCGTAAACGATTTGTCCACCACTACCGTAGGAGCTGAAGTTTGAATCGTATGCAAACATGTTGTTTGTTGATCTTCCACAACAGCGCGAACAGCGAGTAAAAACTAAAAAACATACCTACTTTATTCGCTAAATAGTTCACTTGCTTTACTATCTTCAACGTTTGTGTTTTGATAAAAGTCGTAAAAAAATGTGTTGTTAAGTAAAACTGAAGAGATTTTCTACCTAATGATATATAATATAACATATATAGTAATAAATAATCTATCTTTATAAAAATGGATTTCTGTCTGTCTGTCTGTCTGTCTGATTCTTATGGACTCGGAAACTACTGAACCGATCGACGTCGAAGGCACTGGAGGCTATCCTTCACTTGCTACCTCTGAACCAACATGTTCAGCTAGAGGCTAAGAAAAGCGCTCTAAAGCTTAAACAATGGAAAAAATACTAGACGGAGACAAAATTGGTCACTTGAGCATCCTGAATCTCTTACCCGTAGGACCATCCTCAGAGATGAACAGTGATTGGATGGAACCTAGGACTAACTACGACATTCCATACAGTGTAATCGAACCTTCTCGTTCAATATAGGATGAAGGCGATCCCAGTGTTCGTAATGGTTCAATCATGTTCTACACTGATGAGTCAAAAATGGGAAGAAAAATCTCTGTAGCTATGGGAAACTGGCCAACAGTTTTTCAAGCAGAAATAGCTGCGATAATAGAATGCTCAAATGTCTGCCTTAAAAGAAAATATAGACATGCTAACATCTGCATATTCTCAGACAGTCAAGCGGCACTTTAAGCTCTAAATGCTTTTAAATGCTCCTCAAAAATTGTTTGGGAATGCATTCTCCTCTTACGGCAACTAAGTCGGATAAGTTCGGTACAACTGTACTGGATTCCTGCCCATTGTGGAATAGAGGGAAACGAGCGAGCAGATGAACTTGCCAGGAATGGCTCAAGCTCACCTTTCACTGGTCCAGAACCATTCTGTGGAATATCCGACTGTGTGTTGAAAGGTGAGCTGAAGAACTGGGAAGACCGTGAAGTGTTAGCCAACTGGTTGGCGGTACAACTTAACCAGTCAAAAAAATTTATTACGCCGAGTATTAAAATTACTCAACAATTGCTGAGTCTTAATAAGAAAGACTTAGGCAGGACACTGTCCGAGTAAATACCATCTCAAAAACATAGGTTTAGTGCAAGATGATATTTGTCGTTTTTGTAATACTGAAAGCGAAACCTCGGAACATTTGCTCTGTAATTGTGGAGCTCTAACTAGACGCAGACTTCAATACCTTGATAAGGCTATTCTGGAGCCCAAGGAAATTTGGTCTGCGTCGCCGATCAGGATTATAAAATTTATCAAACAGAGTATTCCTGATTGGCACCTATCTCGCTATAGCCTTCAGTCTACTTCTTCATCAATAAGCAGTAGGTAAGCTTGATGCGGAAAAAAATTGGGATATACCACAATAGTTCAGAATAATGGACGCAATGGTTCACATCCAACAGGGAAAAAAAACCGATCGACGTGAAAATTGGTATGTAGAGGTTGCTGGGATCGGGGAAGGTTCTTATGATAGTTCGAGACCCATCCCCCATCTTTAGGGCGGGGGGGGGGTGTGTGCTGCCATACAAATGAAACACGAATTTCTGCATTACTCGCGAATAAATCAAGCAAATGGAACGAAATTTGACATGTGGAGGTTTTAGGGTGCAATTATTGATTCTATGGTGGTTAGATACTCCTCCCCTCTCTTTTAGTAGGGGGTGGGGGGAGGCGCGGGGTTCACTGCCATACAAATGAAACACAAATTGCTGCATTACTCACGAATTATTCCAGCAAATGAAACCAAATTAGGCGTATGGAGGTTTAAGGGTACAATAAATGTTTCTATGGTGGTTAGATACTCCACCCCCCTTTCTAAGGGGGAGGGGGGGTCTGCCATTCAAATGAAACACAAACCTCTGCATAATTCGAGAATTATTCGAGAAAAGGAAACCAAATTTGACAAGTGGAGGTTTTAGGGTGCAATGTGCAATGTTTTTACGGTGGTTAGATATTTGTATTCCAGCTCCCCCTCTTTAAGGAATACAAATGAAAGGCAAATTTCTGCGAGAATGCGAGAACTAAGCATGCAAACGGAGCCAAATTTAGCATATGACGGTTTTAAGGGGTAATAAATGTTTCTATGCTGGTTTGCGCTCCTCCCCCTCTCTAAAGTTGAGGGGGCTGTCATTCCCGATATCCAGAGAGCTAATCAATCAGAGGGGTAAGCGCAAAACACGAGGAAGGAATCGTCGGATTTGATGTATTCCACGTAAGGGAGAAACATGTTATGTGCAAGTGATTGAAAAATCTCGTAAATGAAATTACGTAAATTGAACTGTAAAATGAATTGTAAATTGTATTGTAAAAAGTAAAGAATTGTAAAGTGTCAATTAGAAGATCAATTGGACCCATGGACGTTCACTTAGCAAGAAAACGTGAATGTTTGAAGGTATTGAATACAAAAAAATCCTTTTTGGGCGGAACGAAGTTTGCCGGATCAGCTAATACAGGGTTTTCCAACTTTAAATTCCGAAAGTAAATTGAAATAAAACACACTTAGAATTCGAATTTCGATGAAACTTTTATTTCAAATTAAAGTTTGGTTTATACTATATGTGTGAAATACAACATCATTCAAATGTCCATCTAGGGCTTCCTCGCACACCTTGATCCGGAACAGGTAATTTTCGATGACTTTCCGGCACATATGGGGCGGTATCTCGGTCATAACTTCACGAATGTTGTCTTTCAAATGTTCAAGAATTTGCGGAGAGTTGGCATAGACACGGTCTTTCGCATAACCCCACAAAAAAAAGTCTAGCGGGACTTTTGGCGGATGCAATGGCCTCTCAACAGTCACGTGTGGATTTTCTGAGCCCCATATACGGAAATTTTGGGTGTTCACATAGCCACCGAGCTCGAAATGTGCCTCATCGCTGAAGAAAATTTGATGCGAAAATTCAGCATTTTGCTGCTGTTGTTCGTTCACCCAATCGACGTATGCCCGACGCATTTCATGGTTACCACGCTCTAATTTTTGTACCAGTTGGAGTTTATATGAATGTAGGTTCAAGTCCAAATGCAAAATTCGCCACAATGATGTGTTTGACAAGCCCAATTGCTGAGCACGCCGTGGAATCGAAACATTCGGGTCATCCTCCACACTGGCAGCAACAGCAGCAATATTTTCGGCCGAACGCACATTACGATGATGCACAGGTTTCATAATATCCGCTACGGATCCAGTTTGTTCGAATTTACGAAGTACATTAGCGATTGTGTGCTCTGTAGGCCGTCCATGACGACCAAAATCCGTCCGTAATGCTCGAAAAACATTTGCCGGTTTTTCATCATTTTTATAGTATAATTTAACAAAATTAACACGTTGTGCGATGCTAAAACGATCCATATAGTAAAACGGCAGACATTCAACTAACGATACGACGCTTTGGTTGACAGCTATGTCAAATGGTTGTCAGCGCAGGGCTGTATACTTTCGGAAGCCCGAAATGGAAAACCCTGTACTATTTTCCCTTTATTTACTACATAATAAGTGTTGCTTGCCCGAGTGAAACGTCCTCAGCCAGTACGTCAATATTTGACGAAGAGATTAAAGCGAGTATCCACTCATAACTGGATCGCAACGCAAGATTGAAAATGTAATATTTGCGAACCGCTTAAGCACGTCTGAAAACTAGTCCGAAGAAGAATTCAATAAAACGTGGATTCCCTAATCTTCCATAGAAAAACTTATCAAGCCTGTTGATCCTTGCGGTATAACACATTCCAATTCCGCCGCCGCAAAACCACAACCCTGAGAAACAAGTTGTAAGCCTTTGTGTTGCCATTGTATGCTGGTGGAGCCCAGCAATGGCACACCGAGTAGTAGTCTAAGTTTAAGGGCCCGTTTCCGACCGCTTTTGGTGCTTCTGTTACATGTTCCAAAAATATACTTCTCCGCCCCCCCCCCCCCCCACACATTCGCTAGTTGCTGGTCGTCGGATGATAAATCTCCAAGCATGTCTTAAGCTATGTATAAATGTACACTCACACACACAACACTCGTTTCCACGCGGCGAAACACATAAACCATTTCTGGGGCGTTCGGGCGTAATATATGTGCATAAGTAATGGCTGTGCAAACATTAATCTGCTGTTGTTGCGGGGGACGACGTTGGGATACCGAAAGTGGCTATGGAAGAAGTTGAACATAACCACACAACATCTTGGTTTCGCTGTTGGCGTGTGCGAGCTTAAACGTGTATGTGGGTACGTTTGGGAGTGTTTCGTAAGATGTTTGTCTGTCGGATTTTGTCTGCGGAAAAATTCTTTCCGCGCTCATTTCCCCCACCCCAACTCTTGCAACTACCGAAAACAGGACTGCATTCGGAAGGATTCAACCGATGGTCGGTATTAATATTTACTTCCGTATCCAGTCTGACGAACGCTTTGGGAAAGTTCTTGGACATGTTTGATGGCCTCGTTGCAATGCAACTAATGCAATATATATTCAACAAGGAGAAATGTAGATAATTTTCCGCCAAGAAATAACCGCATCAGCTCTGGCAGCCCGCATCCGTCTGTAAAGTTTGTGAGTGAATTTCTATGTCCTATTTCATCGTTCTCTATTCGAGCAGTGTGCGCCAATCATAAGGTCAACGAGCAATAAAGTAATAATTTTATAACTTGTGAATTTCATTGGGGGTAGTAATAAAATCGAAATTTTTGTTCTGCAGATCAGGCCAGTCGCTTGACTGTTTAATGGGAAGCTCAAACAGGATCGTTCAATTAAAACACGAACACGAAAACCCGGGGAAACGCAATGAAAACTGGGAGTTTCGGTCACGTTCGACCGGAAAACGCTAACCCCTCGCCATATTTCCCGACTCATATAGACGTCATTGTGAATTTGCGGGGTGCGATTTAACATCTGAGATACTGTGCGAATCGGTCGTTAATGCGTAGGGAAGGTAGTTGGTCTATGCATTGGGTTTCCTCTCGATAAAAAGAGGGGAAAAGTAATTAGATTTCACCGGAGTCCACAGAACAACATCTGGTTCGTCAATGTTGTTCTTAATATGAGTCCTTAAATCAATCTTAGCACTAATTGAATGACAGGGCATTCCAGAACCACAGAGCGCCGCAGTAAAATTTACATTGAGGAATTTCTCGAGAAATTTGGTTCATTTGACCTGATATCCTCAACTTCTATATTTTCCACTATACCTATTTGCGTTGACGGCTTTGACGATTGATCTTCCAATTAGTGAGGCGAAAATTGTAAAGGCTTTTCATGTGGAATGAACAAACTTTTGGTATGAAAATTATGTATGGAAATTGATTTCTCAGTACCAAACATGTCTCATGACATGACTGTCAATCTATCGTATAGAAATAGATTGGCAGTCGTGTTTGAAAATACAGCACGGACTCGATTATATACAGTTTTTGATTTCTTTTGTAAATATTGGATTCTGTACATAATCGAGTCAAAAATAAAATTTTTATTCGTTTTTTTGCATGTATTTTTCGTTTTTTGAATATAAAAGAGGAATTTGATTTTTGATTCATTCTCTTAAAGTCAGAAAACAGCTTTCTCACATGAAAAAAATAAATTTATCAAAATTCTCTCAGGAAGTGATAGACGATCAAATTTTATGAAAAAAATCCTTCTACGCATATGTTCAAATTTTAACAATGACAGAGTTATTAAACTTTTTTTTTGTTTCGGACTATGTTGCCTCAAACTGGCTCTACATTACAAAGTACGCTACGGAATACAACTCTATTACTTTCATTTGAAAGATGAGAAAATTTAGTATAGGATATAGTAGTGGAACATCCAAACTACTTCATTTAGCATTTTGGAAGTGAAAAACTTAAAAGTTTATAATTTTTAATGTGTTATTAATAATTTCATCGTAAAAATTTATATTAAACTAGATTGTTTCTATCAATTAAATCAAAGTTTCTCTTTTCGATGAAACACACACTGGACCAAATCACCCCGCATCAAATTTTAATGTCCAAAAATCTTTTTTTTATATGATATATTTGGTAGTTTGAAGCTTCATATAATGATTAAACATTAGTGATTGAGAGAAAACAAGTGTATACAATGAGACATTTTTTATTTAGACCGTATTGGCTTGGAAATATTATACGATTTGCTTAGGGGGTCCAAATTCCCCCCCATTTCCCCTACATAAAATTTTGAAAATCGAAAAAAAACGTCGAGATCTGATGTCATCTCGACAAAAAAAAAACGGTCGAAAATCAACCTTTTGGGCCTGAGTGAGTCATGTGTGCATTGTTGAGTTGCTATCAAAAGAGCAAAAACTTCTGCACTGACAATATAGCATTCCGGTGTACCTGTTCTCAAAAATTCCGCTCCCAACTCCATCGACGTTAACTGAACCGTCTGTATAGACTTGATGTTCGATTTCAAAGTGTGTTGCAATGAGGTGATTAAAGCAAGCTTTAATTCTTGGAGAAGAGTCTCCCGCTCGATCAGTCTTGAGAAGATCAAGGTTCGGCGGTTTGACGTTCCATTTTCTTCCCGTGACAGTTGAAAGTGCACTTGTACCGGAAAGGTTCTTATTTGTGATTTTTTTTAACTAAGTTTTGGCCCTGCATATAAGTGGAACGCTATGGTCACTTTTAAGAAGCGAGAGGTGACGGATGACTTTGCTGGTAATGGTTTTCGTTACAAATATTTGAAGGGGAGTTGAGCACTTTCAGCCATGACAACGAGAATTAGGATAGAAGTGAAGGCTCCGATTCATATTGATTTTTGATATGTATTAGGCTGTCAAAAAAGTCCTGCGGTATTTTTTTTTGAATTTTCATTTGTTCATAAAACTAGTTACAATCATCTGTTTTAAGTCAAATATGCGCCGTTTTGTTCGATGACTCTGTTATAGAAGCTCGCTTCCTTATTGGCAAAAAACTCGGATAGCCAATTTTCACAGGCCTCTTTTGTGGCTAACTTCTGACTACCTAGCTCGTTCGCCATGGACAAAAACCGGTGGTAGTCACTTGGTGCAAGGTCCGGACTATACGGCGGATGCAAAAGAACCTCCCATCCGAGCTCCCGGAACTTCTGGCGCGTCACCAAAGAAGTATGTGGCCTGGCGTTGTCCTGATGGAAGACAATGCGGCCTCTGTTTATCAAAGATGGCCTCTTCTTCATGAGTGCTACCTTCAAGCGGTCCAGTTGTTGGCAGTACAGGTCCGAATTGAGAGTTTGGCCATAGGGAAGCAGCTCATAATAGATTATTCCTTGACAATCCCACCAAACACACAGCAGAACCTTCCTGGCCGTTAATGAGGGCTTGGCCACCGTCTGAGCCGCTTCAGCGGGCTTCGACCACGACCGTTTGCGCTTCACGTTGTCGTAAGTGACCCATTTTTCATCGCCAGTCACCATCCGCTTCAGAAACGGGTCAATTTTGTTGCGATTCAGCAGCGATTCACATGCGTCGATACGGTCAAAGATGTTTTTTGCGTCAACGTGTGTGGCACCCATACATCGAGCTTCTTTGTGAATCCAAGCTTCTTCAAATGGTTAATAACGGTTTGATGACTTATCCCCAGCTTTTGGCCGATGCTACGGCTGCTACTGTGCCGGTCTTTCTCGGCTAATTCAGCGATTTTGTCGCAATTTTCGACGACAGGCCTTCCGGAGCGTGGCGCATCTTCGACGACCTCTACACCAGAACGAAAACGATGAAACCATCGTTGTGCGATGGAAATGGAAACTATATCGGGTCCATAAGCTGCACAAATTTTATTGGCAGCTTGAGATGCATTTTTGCCTTTGTCATAGTAGTACTGTAAAATATGTCGGATTTTCTCTTTATTTTGCTCCATATTTGCGACACTATAACTCACGAACGACTTAACCAAACAAAACACTGTCAAGGACTTTATTATAGCGCGCAAAAATAGCTTTCCAACAAGCTATAGTATGACTCGATACAATGAATACAACTAGAACTACGCGCTTACAACGACACCTCGCGGAAATACCGCAGGACATTTTTGACAACCTAATATTACTGCTATGATGCTATGCTATGCTAAAGGGTGTGTCACATCAAATTGCATCACGGAAAAAACGCTGTAGAAATTTAATTTTTAGGAATTATATCTTCAGCTTTCGCTTATAATCAGATAAGAGTGTATAGATCACGTTGGCCATGATTCACTGTCAATTTTTCGTAAATTTGGAAAAATGTCGTCGAACGAAAAAGAACGTCGTGAATTAATCCTGCGCACTCATTTCGAGAATCCGGAGTTGTCACATCGGGACATCGGTAAGATGCTGGGAATCGTCCAATCCACGGTCAGCAGAGTACTAAAACGATACTTCGAGAACCTAACCATCGACCGGAAGGTGAAGAACGGCAAAAATGGATGCTCCGTCAGTGAAAAAGATCACAAGTGCGTAGTTAAGTAGTTTAGACGTGATCCGAGAAGTTCGGTCCGGGGTGTCGCCAATAAGCTGAATTTGTCAAGTTCATTCGTCCAGCGGACCAAGCAGCGGGAGGCCCTGCGTACATACAAGGTTCAGAAGGCTCCTAACCGCGACGAAAGGCAAAACATGGTGGGGAAGACGCGAGCCCGGAAGCTGTACACCGAAATGCTGACGAAGCCGCATTGCCTGGTAATGGACGACGAAACCTACGTCAAAGCGAACTTTCGTCAGCTGCCGGGCCTGTTGTTCTTCTCCGCAGAGGACAAATTCAGCGTTCCGGAGGAGATTCGCAAGCAGAAACTATCCAAGTTTGCCAAAAAGTACATGGTGTGGCAAGCGATCTGCTCTTGCGGAAAGCGGAGCGCCCCCTTCGTGATGACCGGCACGGTAAACGGGCAGGTTTACCTTAAGGAGTGCCTACAGAAGCGCTTAGTACCACTATTGAAGCAGCACGAGGGCCCGACCATCTTCTGGCCGGATCTCGCTTCGTGCCACTATTCAAAGGACGTGTTGGAGTGGTACGAAGCCAACGGGGTCACCTTCGTGCCAAAGGAAATGAACCCGCCCAACGCGCCGGAGCTTCGCCCAATAGAGAAATATTGGGCGATTATGAAGCAGGCCCTCCGGAAGAACCCAAAAGTAGTCAAATCGGAGGCGGACTTCAAGAGAAAATGGATTTCTGTTCAAAAAAAAACTACAACCTGACGTTGTACAGAACCTTATGGACGGGGTAAAGAGGAAGGTGCGAGCATACGGGCTTGGGCTCGAAGTATGAATAAAAAGAAAATGCCAAAAGTTGTTTAATAGTTTTTATTTTATTGTCTAAAATTTTCAAAAGGATCGGTCTACTGGGCGAATTTCTACAGCGTTTTTTCCGTGATGCAATTTGATGTGACACACCCTTTATGTATTACATATGATATGTATTACTGTTTTGTTCTAGGTTGGTTGGAGAGTGTTAAACACTCTATCTCCCCGCGACTGAAGACGCCTATTCCGTAGAGCATGTATTTGGTTTTTCCCGGTTAAATTTGCCCCGAAGAAGAGGAAGAACTTTAAGATTTTTGAAGGTTATTTCTCTGGCTAAGGCCAAAATGTCTTATAGCGATAAGAGATGAAGAGTTTTCTAAGTTTTTTAAAGAGATTTTGAGGGAGGTTTGTGGTTGTTTATGATTGTTTTGAATGTACAGTTTTCAAGAAAACTTTTTATGTAGAAGCCTAATTGGTCTCGAGCCCCGCAGTTTTGAAGATTTTTCAGCACTTCATGCTCGATCAAAGACCTTGGAGAAGTCGAGTGAAACTACATCTGTGTAATATTTTCTTTCAACAGCGTCGTCTAGGATTTTTTCAAGTGCAACGAGGCAATCTTCTGTGATGAAAAACAAATTGTCTGAAATCGTAGAACGTAGAACGTAAAACTACGTCTTTCATTGAGAGTGCCAAATCAGAAAACAGATCACGTTTTTATGGGATGAAGTTAACGTTAATAAATATTTTTGCTGCGAACAAAAATTTGACGATTTGCATACCAATCGAATCGGAAATTCATTTGTTTGATATGCTATATGGTCTGTAAATGGTTTAAACTAATGAAACTGTAAGCATTCCCATTTTCTCATACATTTGTTTTGCAGATTTATGTGCCAACTCTACCCGTACCATCAATAACGAGCTACTAATATATTCGTTTCTACCCGTTTTCAACTTTTTTTGGTATAAATAAGCCAACCCCGATTTGATATCACACTTCAAAAACTCTTTGTGTGGACATCGACTGGACAACATCGTTGCTGGACGAGCTGAACGACGAGGGATCGAGTGCCTTTCTCAAGGCAATGAGGGTGGAAGTGTAGTGCAGGAGTAGGGTAAAGTTTTCCAAGGGCCTTTCTCAAGGCTAGAGACGAATGAACTGAAGAAGTTTAAAGTCTCATTAATACGAAACCTGACCTGAGCTGATATCACAGTCTCAATCAGGCCAGGCCAAGCGAGCGAACTATATTCATTTCTAATGCTGATTTTTTTTTCTCTATTATAGTGACTTTCAACACATTTCGGCTGGTTCGTCACTTTTACTTCCATTTTTGGAAGAATGTCGGGAGTGAGAATTGAACTCGTGATCTCTGCGTGAGAGGTATGGATGTTACCACTACGCCAGATCGCCTCCTCTAATGCTGATATCACACACATAAAAACACACACGGCTCGATACAAGAACGAAAGGGACGCAAGCATGTTGCATCATATTCACTACACAAGCCTGTCTCGAAGAAGAAGGAGCCCGCTGTATCAAAGTGTGGAAATAGAATAAACGAATAATAATTTGCTCAGAGGGTCTGCGTAGTCTCAACGGTTGCGCGTTCGCTTATTAAGCGAATGAGCATGGGTTCAATCCCAGGACCCTCCATTGGTTGATCTTCTAATAGCCCTTTTCCAAGACTAGAGGCGAATGAACTTCGTAGTTGAAGGCCTCTATAGTAAAAAAAATCAATCAATCAATAATTTTCTCACTTCTCGTTTGGTGGTCATCGGAGCAACATCGTTGCCGGTGAGCGTCGAGCGGGAATGGATTGTCTTTTAAGGAAATGTAAAGGAGATGTATGGAGAAGTGTTTCTTTCCACAAGGACCCTTCTCAGAGCTAGAGGCGAATGAACCCATATGTAATGAAATGGGATGGAATGAAACCACAGTTACGAGCGAGTTAACCAGTAAAATAAACCGAGCGGACATCATTTATCCCTGGTACTGATTTCACCCACATACGAGGTCCGATAAGTACTTAGACTAATCGCCCGATGGTGTCAGTATGGCAAAGGAGATTACTTATTGTGTAGTACATTCTCGTAAACGGCTACTGTCAAAATTTCAGCCGAATCGGACACATAGTTTTGTTTTGACCGTGTGTGGAAGCGGGCGTGTCCGCGGAATTCCGAAATTCCGCCGTCGCCACGGCCAAATTGGTCGAATTGCACTACGAACTGCTGCCCCATTCACCGTATTGTCCAGATTTGGATCCGCGTGACTTTTTTTTTGTTTCCAAATTTGAAAAAGTCACTCACCGGGCAGAAATTTGAGTCGAATGAGGAGGTCATCGCCGTCTTGGAGGCCTATTTTGCCTTTGGATGGCCTTTCTTCGACCTTTGATCGCTGTCTCAACCTCACGTGACCACCATGGGACGCACTTCCCACCAGGCTTGCCACTGATTTTTGGGCACATATGAAGCTGGTACGCCAAATTCGAGTTGTTTTTATTTTGTTGTGTTGCGCAAAAATTGAAATGATACGGCGAAGAAAATGGTGAATGTAAAAAGGAAATAAGAAAAATCGATTTCCCACATATTCTTCAGTGGGAAGTCTGTCAAATAGAATTCGTTTCATCAATAGGAATTAGATTTTTTCCATTATTTCAGTTTTTTGACATAGATTTGTGTTGTTGCATGGAAATTAGTTTTTGAAATGAGATTGGAAGAGATTTTGCGTATAAACCTCATAACTGAGAATAATTCCTCTTGTATCAGATTTAAGATAATTCCGTCAAAAACAGGTTTCAAATGCCACTTGGGAGCCAAAATCTAAAAAAAATCGTTTTATTCTACCCAAATCTGACAAGCTAATTAAAATCCATCTGTCACACCTTTATTTGACAGACACCCTTATGAATCCCACGTGAGTTGATTTCCTTCCTAAAAACCCAAACCAAATCCTATTGTCTATCAATCCCGAGAACGGAAAACAAAAAACTGCATAATGTAAGGTCGCATACGCTCTGCTGCGTCGAAATAATCATCTGGCGCCCCACAACGCCAGGAGTAATCGCGGCTAGGCCACTTCCGGAAACCACGGAAGGGAAACAAAAGAAAGCAATCCCTCGGGGACTCTGTGGGCGATTGTATGACACTTCTCACGCACTCAGGTGTGATAATAGGGATTACACGTGGCCCTCCCCGCGGTGGTTGGCTTTGGTTGGCGCGTTTGCCTGTCCTTCAGTAACACAAAACACACCGGTGATAATTGAAGCGACTGTAATCTTCTTTGTGCCGTTTTCGTGATCCGTGTTTTTTTTTGTCCAAAAAGAGGTTGGGTGGGGGCCTGGACAATCCGCTGACAGCTGTTACCGGTGATAAACGCAAATTGTGTCTCCGTGTGTTTGTCTGCTTTTGTACCAACATTTGCAGTTGGTTTTAAATTTTTGAACGGCTTAAAAGGCCGTTCAGCACAAACACGAAAAAAAACACATCCAATGAAATTCCCCAGCGTTCGCAAATGTTTTTCACTTTAACAGCCCTGCGGAACAGTTTTTAATTAGTTCGCCGAAAATCATTACCTTCGTTCGCATAAGTTGGCCTCGTCGACAGGAAATGAGAAAATGAAAATGCTTCCCGGATATTCGGCGATTCCTGAATAATGCAACTCGGGTTAATCGAGTCGAACAAATTCGAATTTAAATGAAAGATATTTTCGTTCGCCCCTCGCACGGTTGGCCTGACTTGGGGCCAGTTGACGAGCGGGGGAGGTAATGCGGGAACAAATGTCGAATATAAGGAGCCCCTTTCGCTCGAATCCGCTCCATCTTGAACGCTCGCATTCGCATTCGGTCATTCGTTCCCTCCAGCTTCAATGAATAGGTTCCTTTACTTTTCACTTGATAAATTTTCCCAATCCGGGAAATGAATTCGATGGGAAAACGATGAGTGCGTCGACGGAAATACCGCCGTCGATTTTTAAAGAGCTTGTGTGGGAGTTTCTGAACCGCGCACTAGTTCGATAAGCATGAATGGTTTCCGGCACGATTTTCGGTATTAAATTGGTCTGAAGAGCTTAAGACTTGAATCAAAGTAGAAGTTTTGTTCGAAATCACCCCGCGAAATGCACCTCCCAGCGCGTTCGGAAGCCATAAAACTAGCAGATGATCGATGACGACACCTGGACTCCGTTTTTCATCACCCCTTTGACCGCTCTAGTGAAGCGATAAATCGGTCTTAAATTGAGTGCAGATGAAATTTATTGCGGTGCAATTTTCCTCGCGCGCCATCACCGTAATCTGCCGTTTGGTGTGCCACCGTTGAACTACCTTTGCGCCATGGTCGCAGAAAGGGAAAAAATCATCCGCTCGATGTGACAAAACTTCACTAAAACGCCAGATTCATGGCTTGAACGTTCTCCTATCGGAAGGAGGGTCATGCGGGGGATCTAGAATGTTTCTGGGCCAACTAACGCTCATTAGAAGAAAAAGGAAATGGTCGTTAGTAGATTCTATGACCTGCTAACGACCACTCGGTGTGTCCGATCGGATTTTTCATTTCTAATTATAAGTTTCAAATTTGTAAGTACCATGTTTTTTTGTGTGTTCACTTCCCCTCTCAGGAATTGATCTTTGGCGGAAATTTGGATCGCTGGGCAAACGGAACCCGCATCAGATCAAACTATCCAACTATTTTATTGCACGTTCGGTCGCCTTCCGTCATAAAAATTCACACTGTGCAATAAATAGAACGGTGGTGCTGTCCCCAGTAGTGGCGTTAAAGTTCGGCAACACGCGCCTGGGGAACCCCGATGAAATGGAGTTTATTTTCCTCTGCTTGCCGGCAAGGATGTGTAGCAGTGCGGGCCAACGCAACACGGTCAGCGCCGAAAGCGAACAATGGTTTGTATGTGGCCTCACTCCCACACGAGTACTAGGGTGGACGTGTTTTGGGGTAGATGATTGGTCCTGGGAATGATTTACACGAGTTGCTGGAGATTTATCGTTCAAGTTCGGAAACAGATTGATGAAGTTGAATTTGAGCGGAAGAATGGAAAGAAATCTTGTTATGAATTTAGACGTTTGTCGGTGAATTTGTAGCCACTTGCGAATGGATTAAACTTTGTCACTACGTAACGAAAGCAGTCAAAATTACTCACATTCAATATAAGTATACCAATCTTATACAGGCAAACCTTTTTTTCTGTGCGGAGGATAGGGACTGCCCAAAAAAGTCGCATAAAAAATCGTGCAAAACTTCACCAGTAGCTTTAAAATATCGTGTTCGGTACACATTTTGATATAAACTTTTTTTGTGCGGTAGATAGGGGGACCGCATAAAAAAAGTTTCCCCCAGGAAAATAAAAAAAGTTTCCCTGCTTTGCGATGGGACACTTTGCCTATCCAGTTGCGCGTGGCTGTTTTGTGCTTTTAGTTGCATGTCGAGACGTGTTGCTGTTAGAAATCATGTCATGCATAAACTTAGAAAAACATAGAGCATTTGATGAGAGGAGGGGAATGATTTCAGAAGTGGATAATTGAGACGCAAATATGCTTTTTTCGCACTGAAATGCATATAAACCATCGGAAAAAAAACTAAATCGACGATAACTTCGTCAAATTTGCTTCAATTCATACACCGCACAAAAAAACCGCACAAGAGAAATAAATCGCACAAAAAAATAAATCGCACAAAAAAAACCGCACAAAAACAGGTTTTACTGTACTTTTTGCAACAATAAATCTGTTCACACTTTTCTAAACGAATATTAATGCGTAGTGAACTTGCTCACGAATTAAAACGGTGATCCTATGAAAAATAGATAACGGGACTCAGTATAAACAAAAGTTTCATCAGGGCTGTCAACTATAATTTTCAAAAATCAGGAAGAATGGAAATAGAAATCAGGAGAAATCAGGATAGCGCATATTGTGTTGTCCCGAAAGTTAATGTCGATTTTTGGGAAAACGAAGGCATCATTATCCATCTAAGCAATATAAATCAGTTTTAGATCTGCAGTTTTGTTCTATCTTTAGCCATTATTCACGCAGCTTAAATACTCTATTCTTCTAGAACATGTTTGCTTCCTCGTCGAAATCGTCGAGTCATACTTATGGGATGACTGGTTGTTTGGTAGTAGCTTAAAATACAGAATCTAAATTCCACCAGAAACAGAGAATGACTTTCATCGCTCGAAGAGCAGATTTTAGGTTCATTTTGCTTACGGCAAGTTTGCCGCTCAGTCTCAGCTATTTATTTAATACTAGCTGACCCGGTAAACTTCGTCCCGTCCAAAATTTGTTTTTTGTTTTCAATACCTTCAAACATTTACGTTTTCTTACTATGCGCAAGTTTATGGGTCCAATCGCAGAACTGTTCATTAATTGATCTTCTAATGGACCCTGTTGAATGTACCTTTTACTATAAAATTCCTAGTACTTCTACCAAAACTAATCGTTATAATATCAGATTATTTTCAGACAAATTTCTCGTTCAAGATTTTTCAATCACTTGCAAATAACATGTTTCTCCGTTACATGGAATAAATTTTTGATACAGAAAATATGATAGAATAAAGACAGCCCTAAATCGGACAATTCCTTCATCGAGTTATGCTCTTATCAACACATTCGGCGACACATTTTTATTGGTATAAATAGAAGAAGATATAGGAGTGTGTTTCATCACCTGAAAATCCATTTCCTCCTCATAGAGGGGGAGGAGTGTCTATTCACCACTGTGTTTCGTGACCCCTAAAACCTTCGCATGCCAAATTTGGCTCCATTTGCTTGATTAATTTTCGAATTATGCAGAAATTTGTCTTTCATTTGTATGGCAGCACCCCTTTAGAGAGGGGGTGGAGTGTCTAACCACCATAAAAACATTTATTGCATCTTAAAACCTCCACGTGCCAAATTTCGTGAAATCGTTTGAAATTTCGTTTCATTTGCTTGATTAATTCTCGAGAAATGTACAAATTTGTGTTCCATTTGTATGGCAGCCCCCCTTATAGAGGGTGGAGGGGTCTCAAACTATCACGAAAACCTTCCCCGGCCCCAAAAACCCCTACATACCAATTTTCATATCGAGCGGTTCAGTAGTTTCCGAGTCTATAAGAATCAGACAGACAGACAGAAATCCATTTTTATTCATATAGATGATTTATTGTAGTCACATCTCGACATCCAAAATAAAGCATATCTTATGTATTCTCTTATTTTATATCTGTTTGTTCCAGTGTCCAGCGTGTGAAGATTTTGTGATTTCTTGTTAATCCTATCTAATCTGTATGAATAAAAATGAGAGTAAAGTGTGTTGGTAAGTGGAAAACCCGAAGAAGGAATGGTTCGAATTGATCCGTCTTTATTTTGTTGTATTCGCTTTTCTACGGGCGTAGTATTCTGATCTACGGGCGAAGATCAAATTTATGTTATGATTAAAAAATTCAATAAGCTTTGACAGAAAGTTCGAAGAAAATCAATTTCGATGTGTTTTACAATGACATCGTTGTTAGCCCACTTGGATTTCACGTTTACGAAATTAAGCTTCGTGTTCCGTTGATGTGAAGAGAAAAGGGCAATATACTCTTAGGTGGAATAACGCGCTTTGGGAATAAGAATGAATGAATGAATGAATGGAAATTCAATTTTTATGCCAAATGTCTTGAAATTGCATGAAGCGTCGAGGTCTACTGTCATCTTAAAAAGTTTTTTTTGGTCAGAAATCGACACATTGGGTTTTGTTTGGAATACGAGACAAAACGTATGGTTTTGAGTGTCAATAAAAATAGTTATCTCAATTTTTCATTCGGAAATTGATGCGAAATGTGGATTTGAACTTTAATATACCCTATGCAAAATATTAGCTCATTCGGACTTCATTCGGACGCTACACACAAAATTAATTTTTAGCACCCGTTTTGGCATCCCAATTTATTACATTTCATAAGCCTAAAAATAACAGAATGCGCTACTCCTCAATACTTGTATATAATTTGTAACAATATAAGATCAATATGAGCGAGCGAAACAAGAGACACATTGCAAATAAGCACATATTAAAGCGAATAGTTTGCCAAATACACGGTCCAGAACGAGAAAGGTATAGATTCTCGTTTATGCTTTCACTTACCAACTTCATTGTTTAATAAGCTGTAATGTTACTACGCATTTACGCTACAGCACCAGTAGCTATGTGGATAGCCTGGTCCTATTAAACAGCCTTGTATTCCATCTGGCCTTGGTTCGATCCCCGTTGACATGGTTTGGACTTTTTTTTTAGATGAAAAAAGAAAGAGATTGTTTTTCGAGATGACAGTAGGTTTTTACGTTTCATGCAATTTTAAGATATTTGGCATTAACTTTTTTTTTCGAAAATACAATTTTCATGGACAACTCAAACACCACCCCCCTTTGGGTGAAGTTTTTTAAAAAAAACTCAATCTGCGACCGCTTAGCGCCAATCGAAGTTTTCTAGAAAATTTGGGTGATTTTTCGGTTTTCAAAAAACTCAAACTCAAACTTTGACGGCTGTGTGACACTAGTAGATGAAATCCAATTGAGTTGATATTTTGCGTAGGGTAGTTTTTCTTTGGAATCAACATTTTTAACCAAGTTTCCTCTGATAATTAGAAGGTCACAACGGTCAAAGTTTAAGTTTTTTGAAAATCGAAAAATCACCCAAGGGGGGAGTGAAGGAAATCGGGGTTTTAGAAAAAAAATGGATGCTAAATGTCTTAAAATTGCATGAAACGTCGAGATCTAGTGTTATCTCGAAAAAACTTTTTTTTTGTCAAAAATCGGCACTCTGGGACTTTTTTTCGGAATACGAAACGTAAAGTATGGTTCAGGGTGCCAATAAAAATAGTTATCTCGATTTTTCATTCGGAACTTGCTACGAAATATTGATTTGCACGATAATATACCCTATGCAAAATATTAGCTCATTCGCACTTTGTTTACTGGTGTCACAAACAATAAAATTTGAGTTTTCTTGAAAAATGAAAAATCACCGAAAATCGAGGTTTTCCAAGAAAATTTTGATGCCAAATGTCTTAAAATTGCATTATTCGTCGAGATTTACAGTTATCTCGAACAATTTTTTTGGCACTTGGTCGTTTTTCCGCCTGAAAAATCGATTTTAGACAATTTTTTTTTGAGATAACTGTAAATCTCGACGTGTCATGCAACTTTAAAACATTTGGCACAAAACTTTTTTTTTAAAAACCCCGATTTCCGGTGATTTTTCGTTTTTCAATAAACTCAAATTTTAACGTCTAAGACACCAGTAAATGAAGTCCGAATGAGCTAATATTTTGCATAGAGGATATTATCGTGCAAATCAACATTTCATTGCAAGTTCCAAATATTTTTACCATTCCAAATTCGAAAACCAAAGTGTTTGATTTCTCCAATGCAAGCTAAATTTCGTGTATTCCTGAATCCTGAGCTATCAACATCCATTTTCCTCAATGGTGTGATCCACCAGCCATTCCATGTCAACCCGATATAGTGGTACTCAGATTTTCGTGAAAAGTGGTAATTTGTCCTTTATCGCGAAACTTAGACCCATATTTTTATTTATTCGCTAGCTGACCCGGCAAACTTCGTCCGGCCCACAATTGCATTTCTGATTAATAAATTCCTTTTTTGACATATACACCTGACGCAGACTGAGACAGACCAATCCTAATACTGACTGTTCAAATCCGTTGCTCCGTTTTTTGAGTTAAATCGTGAGTAACGGACACCAAATCATTTTTATTTATATAAATTAGGGTAATCAATTCCAATTTAGGGTGGTCCGAAAAATAATTTTCCCGTTTTTTTTCCAAAAACGACTTTTTTCAAAAATTTATTTCATACGAACCACCGGACCGATTCAATTGATCGACATATCAAATTAAAGCCAAGAAGCTATTCTTAGAGAAAATATTACACTCCAAAAAATTGATTTCATTTTTTTTATCCCATTTATTTATTTAAGGCTCATTAGCATTTTAGCTGTAACAGAGCCGAATTTTAATCGTGTACATGTCACATGGTTATCATATCTATAATTAGCACATTACACAGTTGCCGTTCGCCAGTATTCCTTCTATACCATTACATATGGTACATTCACACAGTAGCCATTTAGGCGTAAGAGTATTCTTTCTGTTCTTCCATTATCCAGTTGGACCACCGGACAGCGGAGACAGTTGATTGATCATTGTTGAGTTATTTATAGAACAGCAGCCCGATGTGTCTTGCAGAGCAGAGCAGTTGTATGGATGAATCGATCTTATTTCGACCGTGGATCGATCTCCATCGCTGATGATTGTTGCGTGGACGTAGCTATTCTGTAACAACACAAAGATGGTCAATGAGGGTCCTGAGTTTTGAACTCACGATCGATCGCTTACTAAGCGAACGCGCAACCAATGTGGCTACGTAGACCCCCATTTTCGTAATTATTGATTGTTTTTTTTTTAGTTTACATGCTCTCGGGACCGAGGGCGCTATATATTTTTTTAATATTTATTCTTAAAAGCTGAGATTTTTTTACATAGCAAATTCAAAAATCAGAGTTTTTTTTGTTTTTGAGTTTTTTTTTCAAAGTAAATAAACTCATTTGTGAGTGGAAAATTTAACTTATTGAAATAATTGTACTGGTGATGAAATATTGAGTAAAGCTTGTTTCAGTTATAATTTGGGTGCGTAAAGTAGAACATTTCTAGTTAATACGGTCAAATTCCTCTCGCTAGAGAAAAACTTGTCCATATCAACCACATCGATAAAAATGTTCTATTTTTCGGCTTGTTTTTATTTCAGTAAAAAAAACATAGGAAAATACAGTTCTATAAAATATTCGGCCAATTATATCGAAAAACAGTATATTTAATTCTAAGAAACTGCTTTTTGTTTTGGGAAACATGAGTTCCCAAAAAAAAAAAACAATTGAACCATGTCCGTTTTACCCCCACTTCCCATACATTCTACTAATGCTTGCATTACCAACGATTTGTTCACCAAGGGGGCCTTGGTTTTCTCTGCGCATTCTACGGTGATAAAAAAGAATTCGTTTTGCATCGGCCGGGAATCGAACCCGGGCCGCCCGCGTGGCAGGCGAGCATTCTACCACTGAACCACCGATGCGTGTTGTAAATCGGTCACTAAAAATTTGTCAAATCGATGCGCTCTAACTTGTTTCTTGTATCACAATAGCGCACATCTAGAGTATGCTACACAGCTTTAGTATGTTTCATCTGGAACGGATTAATATATGCCTTGTGCTCGACCGTTTCGGAACCAAAGTGAAAGGAAGCTATTTTTGAAGCGTGATGAAGATGATGCTGTGAACCGGTTCCACGCGTGATTAGAAAAAAAAATACACTCAATATGGGGATTTTAGGCTGAGTTGAATTGAACACATATGAGCAAAATTACAATGACTCGATGAGTCCGATACGGCCGCAACGTTTAAGTTTGGTCCGCGCTGTTTGAAATAACATTGTCCCGTAGGGAATAATCTTGGAGTACCTCAGAGAAGTGTATTAGGGCCCCTTTTATTCATTATGTACATTAATGACATGCGACGAGTTTTACGATTTTGTGACATCAATCTTTTTGCAGATGATACTGTGTTATTCATTGCAACTAATGATTTAAATCAGGTCGTGCTACATTTGAATGGAGATTTACATTCTTTAAGTAGATGGTTGAAGTATAAGCAGTTAAAATTGAACATAAATAAAACTAAATACATGGTAATCTCGCGAAATCGTTCTAATGAAAACGTCTCTATTGTAATTGATGATGAGACTATTGATCGTGTTCGGGAAATTAAATATCTTGGCGTGATTATTGATGACAAACTCAAGTTCAACACTCACATTGACAATGTCATCAAGAAAATTGTCAAAAAGTATGGAATCTTATGTCGATTGAAAAACGATTTGACCATTCACAGCAAAATACTACTGTACAAATCAATCATCTCTCCTCATTTAGACTTTTGTTCTTCCATTCTATTTTTAGCCAATGACACACAAATATCGAGGTTACAGCGCTTGCAGAATAAAATAATGCGATTGATTCTAAAATGTAATAGGTTCACTTCCTCATCTTTGATGCTGGACGCTCTGCAATGGTTATCCGTGAAGCAAAGAATTGTTTATTTAACTATGGTGTTCATTTTTAAAGTAGTAAACGGTTTGCTGCCTCGATATTTGAGTGATCGAGTTGAAAGAGGAAGTAATTTTCATAGATATAACACTAGAAACGCGAATGAATTAAGAACACCTCATTTCTTGTCATGTGCTTCACAAAACTCGTTGTATTTCAAAGGAATAAATGTTTTCAACTCGATGCCAAGACATATTAAATGCGCAACTACACTAACAGAATTCAAGAGGCACTGTATTTCACACATTAAAGCTGTATTTTCTTAACAGCCGAATAATGTTTTTTCTTATTTTTGACGAATTATAGTAACTGACGAAGTTTTATACGAACGGATAACTTTGTGTGGACAGTTTATTGTAGATTTTATTTATATATTTTTTTTAATGAATACTTTATCTGACGAAGTTTTTTTAACGGATTATATGTGGAATTTGTTTTTTTTTCAATATTATTTGTTTTTTTTTTAATTTGTATTTATCAGTATTATGTCTGTCATGATCTTGGTGATGATGGACTATTTTTATTTTTCATTTTGTTGTTTTCTTATGTATTAGTTAAAAAAAAAAAAGTAGTCTACATAAGTTTGAGCCTCGCGCGCGTCTCACAGATATAAAGGATATAAAATAAAAGTTTTTGTGAGAGCCGGTCTAGGATTTTTCCGTAATGGAAAATTTCTCGACTACTCTGGATGGGGATAGTCATTGTCTGTCCAAAACTAGGCTGGCGGTTGGACTCGTGCTCTGGTGGACCAATTGGCTGCAAGGGCCTCGTCGGGACCGTATCGGCTCAGTGGAGGATGAGACTGAGTATTGGCTTCTCTTTTGATAATGTAATAAAATAACATTTTTTGAATTTATATCTGTAGGTAAAATCAGTTCGTTTTTTTTTGGTAAACTGATTTCAAAGCTAAGAAAAAAGTTAATATCTTCTAGATAACTCGTCTTGCTCAAACCTCTGTAGGGGAAGGTGGCGGGACCATCATCATCATCATCATGTAGGTGAAGGATGGGCCTACTCTAGGAGGTTTCAAAAGGTAATACAATGAAAGATACAGCTCGCAATGCCTGTCTGCAACATACAAATCGAATAGGGTTTTGATTACAAGCTTTAATTAGGATAAGAAAATAATAAATAGGGAATAAGAAAAAAAACAGAATAATATATTTGTAAGAAAAAAATAATAATACAGTATTATGGGGTTATCCGAAAAATGGTGAAATGCATCAAAACTGATTTTCTCTACAAAAACGATTTTCCTTGCCATTTTGAGGTTCAAAGTGTGATGGATCAACCCAGTTTCTTTTACAGTTATGAATCTACGCAAAAAAAGCTATTGGTTTCGCTTCAACAGGACCGTAAAAGTTTTCATCTCAACCCATTCGTGGTGCAAGCACAATGCCAACGGAGACGATGAATGGTTCTCCTTTTATTCTGATTAAATCAAATTCCCTTTACGAGCGGCGAAGAAAACGAAAAATGCCCCAAATAGTGCACCATTTCTACAATGCAACTATTAACAAAATTTATTCCTCCCCGTGCAGCTTCTTCGTTCGTTGGAAGGCGAAACTACGAGGAGAAAAAACAGGACGAACTGTACTTGCACTCAACAAATTTCGTTAAATGAAACTCCTCTCCATGGGGGACTATAAACAACCTTTCTCCGATGCAAGCTGCTGCAGTTGGAGAAAAATGTAAAATATTCTTCTTACATCGTTCGCTGGCTGAGCGCGAGGGGGGGGGGAAGAGCGCCTGAGAGTCGGTCAGGGGAAAGCTAGTTTGGGTTGACTTGTCGTATGGTTCAGTATTTCGCTCCACCTCCCGTACGATGCATAAGCTTCTTCAGCCTTAACAGTTAGTGCATTATGGAATGGATTTACAATTTGGCAGATTAGGTTCCTTTCGGTTGCCGTTCGGATGGTAGCATCGACTGGAATGGGGTTCAAGAATCACCAAGTGCCACACAAAGCGGGTCTTGGGTACAGTTGGTCATATACGAAAAAGAGGAACGAGAACGCTTCCGTGTTCAGTTGTTCGACAGACTTCAATGGTTCGGAGAAAACGCTCCCGAATCGAGAGGGGATGCTGGATTCAAACAATGAAAATGCCCAGCTGTTTATTTACAGCTGAAATGGTAAAAGCTTCTTCACGAGAATCCGTCAACCATACGCGCCCTACCCCCCCTACCCAACAAAACTGTGGTAACAATCATTGCGCTCGTTTCTGGGACACGATAAGTGCTTTATATCGTACCCTGACGCGTTTCTCCGAAAATAAGCGCACCCACCAGAGAAGCATACCATTTATGTCGGTCTCTGTTCTTGGAGGGGAGCCGAGTCATTCTGGTGGATTGGATTGTCGGTTAGTCCGGGCAGAAGAATTGGAGCCGCACTGACAACGCCAGGTTTTGAGGTCCGATAAAGGATTTTCAATTTGAGCGCTGTATTTTCCCCAAATCTCAGAAGTCATCCCATTCTTGTGGCCGGCGCCGGTTCTCTAACTCCAGGGAAAAGTATCGTATGAAGAGAAAGACCACAACCTATTCTCAGTGAGTGCATTTATGTGCGGATGTAGCGGCAGTCTAAGCTGACGATAATTAAGCGTTTATTTGAAAGCACGAAACGAGTCGATTTGTGTTGCCTGTCTGGCACAGAAATGCCGTTGGTTAACTGGCTCCCAGGGCAAACCCACGCCAGGCATCGAGTGAACCATGTTAACTATTGCTATAGTGCTAAACCCAAGCATCACTGGCAACTGAATGATATGCTTAAGGTGGTGGGGGTCCTTGTTGCTTGAAGTTTCATCATTTCCCGTTGTTCGCCCTTGGGACGCCGGATGATATTAGCCTCCGTCAAGGTGACTAGACTAATAATGATAATGCTTGCAGGGGAACTGCTTGTTTGTATGTTTCCTCTCGGTCTGAAATCGGCATCAATTGTTGTTCAACAGAGATGCAATGCTGCCGACAGATCCAATTTTAGCATCCTGCAAGCAACATAATTATTACTTATTCCACGAACTCTAGAAGCTACCGGAGTGGCTCAGCGTTTCCCACGGAAAATATCCCATTTCAATGTCAAAGCTCAAGAGCTCCGTCGACCGGCTTCGGCGACCCGCCATTAATCAGAACCAAAGCCGCATTCAAGCGGCGCTTACGTGGGTGTGTGTAAATGTGCGGTTTGCGGCGCTTTGCGGTCGTGTATGCTTTGTGTGGGAAACAAAATCTTTTACCCCAAAAAAAACCACTCGTTGGATATATGGGTGATGATCGTTTCGCCGGCACAACCACCCGACATGTGTACCAACACGGACTAAATAAACCGCGAAGTTATCCCTTTTAAAGTTTGTCTCGGGTACACCTTGCCGGGAGCGTTCCGTCGGTTCGTTCGTCCGTTTATTTTTTCCCACACATAATCGTGTGAGGTTTTTCCCTTTCGGTTTTGTTGTTTCCTTGCAATTTCGCGAGAAGGAGACGATGGAGTTTTCGGCGAGAAAAGTTTTTGGTCTGTACGATGAAGCAAGATGAAGTGATGACACGAGATGAAATCATTCGGTTTAAGGTTTATTATTGTGATTTATTGTAGTAGAAAAGTACGAAAGCATATATTATCGTTTAATTTTTTTCTGATAGACCTCCAAATGGTTCAATAAAAATGATATATATTCAACATAACGACCACGTCAAGCACTTTAACGGTAACGGTTAATAGTTTTCGTTAGTGTATTGTTCTAGTGAATACTACATGGGCTGAAAAGTTCCGGGAGTTTTCAACAGATGGTGCCACTAAAAATGAACAAAAATCATTTCGAGCGGTTCATCGTTTACTCACAAACTACAAATGGTTCAATTGTCACTACCTGAGCAATCGTATGAAAATTGGAAAAAGGTGAATATCGTGTTTTGATCAAACATTGGTTTTTGGTGGGAAAAACTCTTGAACAATAAATGCAATGGTTGACGAAAGGTTATTTCACTTCTGCTCCTTCGAGAACAACAGTTTATCGGTGGTTTAGTGAATTTAACCTTTTGTGGTCGTTTGTCTGCTCTCAGCCACCACAGCAAGAAACCTTGCTAGTCTTGTATTTTACTCAACCAAGTATTAGTTCATGTTTTTCTTAAATGAAGCTTGATGTCTAGTGAACCTATTCACGAATCAATACGGTGCTCCTATGAGTAATAGATAACGGTACTCAGTATCAAACAAAGTAGTCACCCACACAAGACAACGCACAGTGCGTTGAATGCATAGGAATGCGGGACAAAAATCATAACAGCAGAATTAGGCCATTGTAACACTTTGGTGTGATGGAAAAGATTGTTCTTAAGTATCAGAACCACTGTTTGCATAAATGTCTCATGTTATTTGAATAATCGCATAAGTGTCTCAAGCGACAAAATCTTTTTTATATGAAAACATCACATCAAAATACATTGTTAAGTTAATAGATATATATATACAGGGTCTTTCAGATTAAACGCTCATGCAACAAATTTTAGAAACTTCTACAAAAGAAAACCGATTTCTATTTAAAAAACCAAAATAAAGCTTATTCATTTTTTATGTGACCACCCCTTTTTTTGATAACGCGCTTGAAACGGTGATCAAAATTCTTCATGCAAAATTCTGACATTACGATTTCGCTGCTGTTGAAAATCCGAGTTGCTTCTTCTTTAACCCATTAATGCGTATGAAATTTAATACGCAAAAATGCCCGTTTTTAAAAAACTGTTAGTGTTAAGCGCATTTTAAATGATACCACATGACAATTGAAGAGTGTTTTCTTGTGTCAGTGTCATTTTATCTGTCATTTTTGTTGTTTTTTTATGTATTGAAGCTTGCAAAGTTCGAGTTTAATGGAGTCGCAAAAGTAAACATAAATTTATCAAAGTTATACCTCTTAAAGGATTCTAAATTGCTCAAATCTGTGACACAGCACTACTAGACGAGTGTAAAAAATGACATCTAGCAAAAAATCCGAAGAAAATTATGAAACCACAAAAAAATCTATGTTTACTTTCGAGCGTATGAAATTTCATACGCTGTGCAACTACGGTATGTTTTGTTCTCAATAGGATATATCAGCTTCCCGATAATCCGGAGGAGCTGTACAATTATCTGATTGATTTGGACGAAGACGCTATCGAAAATCTAGGGTCAACAAATGATATTGACTTTATCATCGTGCCCCCAAGCGGTGGAGACAGCGATATGGATGCTGGAGATAGTGACTCGGAGGACGACCCTTCCGGTTTTGGCAAACAAGTGAATGTCGAGAGCAACATTGAACGAGGCCAATCACAAGAATGCTCCTCGAGCAGCAGCAAGAAGCGAAGAGCCAGACATTGGGAAAAAATGACCTTAAATTCGGATGAGTGACATAAATCCAGCAAGGATCGAGTTCATGCAGATCAAGCCTAAACACTCGAAGTCATTGGAAGTTAGGTTAGACGGAATAAATCATTTCAATAATACGAATCCAATTGGTACCCAACGAAGGTGTGCGTATTGTAACCGATGTACGACGTATATTTGCTTGAAGTGTGATGTGGGTTTGCACCATTCGGAGTGCTTTTTCCGGTACCATACTCAGTGATACTAAATCCGATACACTGCCGTTCTACGCATAACTGTACTATGTTCTATGTAATCCCTATGAACCGTGGGACAATTATGCGTAGAACGGCAGTACATGAAAATGCTATTAAACCATGAGAATGGTTGTTGAAGTTCAATTATATTGAATAAAACCGTTTTGTTCGATATTCAAATGATTTCCATTTTTGATACTGTCAGGCTCAGCGTATGAAATTTCATACGTCAGATATCTCAACTTCCAAAGAACTCCAAACCAAAATTTTGCTTTAAACAAAACCCCCCCCCCCCCAGGTTTCGGGACAAACCTAGATGGACTAGACCGTTTCATGCCATTTGGATCAAGTTCTTGTACACCTGGGCAGTAATGGGTTAAGTTCCTCCAAATTTCGTGGCTTATTAACATAGCGACGGTCGTTCACGTACCCCCAGAGGAAGCAATCGACGACGAGAAATGTTGAAAGTCTTACTATAAGAGGACAAAGTTTCATTAAGGCTTCGGTTGCTCGAATAATACGATTTCAATGAAAATACACGTTCTTATAAATTGTACAAGAACGTCCGATCAGACTGAACGAGTAGCCGAATACTATCGTCCCGAAGTGGGGGATGCAGTGTTACCATCGACGGAGCAAAAAAAAAATATGAGGAGCTAATTGATTTTTTCGCGTGAGCGTTTAATCTGAAAGACCTGTATCAAGTTCACATAAAAAACAAAAAAAATATTTATTTTTCATTATATTACATGTATCACTGCTTTTTCGAGGGAAAATAATTTCGACTAGTACGACACCTATGCCCAAATTTAATACGACCGCAAAGGGTTAAAATAAGCCGTACAAGCAAATGCACCTCACTCTGGAAGGCCAAAAGAGGCTACGAATCACAAATCGTAAAAACTAAAGTAAGGTCACCGCACAGTGGTACGAAACTGAAAAAAGTCGGAAAAATCCTTTGCTAAATCTAGTGGTACTATTCAGCTACCACTAGAAACTGATTATACAGGGTGTTAGAAAAAAAAATTAAGATACAAGATATTCATTTCTGCGTCAATTTTTATTGAGGTTAATTGTTGAAGTTAATTCAACGCGCTTCCGAAATTATAATTCCCCGGCACACGGGAATGAATGGAACACTGTGATCCGATTTGATGCAATGGGAGAATATAATTTTCCTGTCAAAATACAGTTTTAGTTACGCATTAGTGATATTCTGTCTAATTACCAAATCCGTAGTGGTGAACCCCAAATAAGTGTTGTAACTTAGTATACACAAGTATGCTTTATCATGTGTTTCTCACCGATTATAAAATTGATTCGAATCTATGTTTTCGCACTGATTCAATCTAAAAAATCCAAAAATTAAATGTCTGCTCTGAGTTTGTTATTTCGCTTTTTTACTCTTTTTCCTGTTTTCTCCCACTCAGTCTGTGTGACAGTCATCCTCATTCCGATTCACGATCGGCAATTGGGTTGATTGGATTTCACAATCCGAACGAGTTTTTGCATTCTACCCGTTCACCTCAAAAAGGGCGGTGAAGTTCGAACTTTCATCGCAGCTGTCATACAACTGTGAAATCAAAACAAGTTCAAAAGAAATCAAAAGAGTTCTAGCTTCCTTGTTAAAAATGTGCTTGATAAACAGCTCCTTGTCGCTGTCCAATTTTGAGGGTTCGATGAGCGATTTATAACGAATTTTGTCGAGAGCGTACGAAGAGTTGATGATCAATTCACGCAAGAATATTTCTTTGTTCCGGTAGAACGTGTTGATAAAACTATATAATAAAATCAACCGAAATTACGCAATACTTCACATTTTCAAATATAAGAAAATTTTGTATTTCACATCGCAAATAATCGATATTGAGAATAGGAGATATACATACCTTCGAGTCCTTTTGATCTTTTTGTAAAATACTCAAAAGTTTTACTGTAAAAGTTAAGCTTTTTAAAAACACGCTCTGGAAAAGTCTGCACTGCAAACACCTAGAACAATCGGCTAATGAAAACCTAAGACAAGACGTGACAACTGGCTTCTTACTCTTACTCTTCCACCCAGTGCGAGCAACAGGGATGCCGAACCACCAGTTTTCCAGTTTTCAAATGAGATATAGTTCCTGAAGACTATTTTTTCACGTCCCTAACATATGTTTTCGTATCATAAATTCTATCAATTGGTTACATTTGGATGATGTAAAGCAAAATTGTTGCGTATATCACAACAAATTGTATTTTTCTGTGATGCTTTATCATGAAAACTAGTGTACATACCATGAGTACATTTTGTCGAAGTGTATTTCCAAATATTATTGGCAACCCTTTAAAATTGACCAATCAGCAGCCGAAATCGACCCCCTATTGTCTGGTCTTGTCTTAGATGAAAACCAATTGAGAAATTTGTTTTCGTTTTGGCTTTGGCCAGAGTGAACGTCATCGCCTCCAGAGATGCCAGATGATTTTTTTTGAGACTGCTACGAAAATGTTGATTTGTATGAATATCCGCCAGCTACCTTTTTAACCGTTAGAATCGCAAAATGATGTCTAAAAAAAGAGGTTGTTAGCGCAGGAAACTGAACCAAACCATAAAGAAGAGAAATTCCATATCCATGCACTGCCCATGATTGCATAGGAGACGTAATCGACAACACCATTAGTGTTGGGAAAACGCATTTTTGTTGTTTTTTGGCCTACAAGCATATCCATGCAAATTTCCGATGAAGTTGAAGTTGAAGGATATTATCGGCAAAAAGAGGGCCTAGGTGATTTTTCGGATTATAACATATTTTTTCCATTTGGGAAATGCTTGCGTTTATTTATGCGGACAATCAATCGTTTCAATGAACATTTGCCCACATAGCTAGACATAATCACCAGGTTGCTCTGTTTGTAGCGTTAGTATTTACAATTCCGATAATAGTCAAAACATCTCCGTCGGTAGTTTCAGTTGTTATCGGATAAATCAAAAAGGTTTGGAAGAAATTTAGTAAAATGTCTGGAAAAGGTGCTCTTGATTTGTTGCGAGTCTATGATAGTACTTTTTCCTGAAGAATACTCTGGGATATGATAAGAACAGCTTATGTGCACCCGTGGCCGAGTGGTTAGCGTCTCACATTAACATGCCGGGTGTTCGGGTTCGATTCCCGTTCTGGTCGGAGGGATTTTTCGTCAAAGAAATTTCCTTCGACTTGCACTGTGGTCACGCGTATTCTAGAGCTTGCCCCTCGGAATACATTCAAGGCGTGTTATTTGGCTGAAGAAATCTCAACTTAGTATTACTAAATGACGCTAGTTAATGCATACGTTGAGACGGCAAAAGTTCCACAGGGAACGTGAACGCCATTCAAGAAGAAGAAGATCAATCGCATAAAGATGGTGGACTGACTTACTCCAACGGTATGAGTAAATGCTGAGTATGTGGAATAATTCAATGTTGAATCCGAGGAGTTATAATGCTAAAAACCAATATTATTTTAATTTTACTACTGATCTGATTGTTTCATTATCTAATTGCAGATTCAAATGCAGAAATTTAGGTATTATAACATTAAAAAACACAATTGCTTCTCTTTGTTCATCGTGTACAGGAAATAGTAATTATACGAGCAGCGTTTCAATGGTTTCTTATATTCATCTATTAGGAAACACTAAGTAATAAGACACTATCGTGACAGGTATGTTTTGACTCTACAACGAATGTGATTCAAATGAAGATTTAGCTTATAGCACATAATACTGACAATTGTTGATTTTTGAACGATGTATGAAAGCTGTCTGTTATGCGGACAAACAGTGATTTTTCGGAAACGTTTTTTCAAAATTGCTCAAATGTTTTCAAACAAAAAAATGTTTGTTTGCATGTTGAGCAAACGTTTTACACTGTGTAGAATGCGAAACAGCGAAAAAGTCGATTTTGTTCATTTTGTCGTTTACGTCTCCTATACAAACATGGGCAGTGCAGTCTGTAACTGAAAATATAAGTCTGCAACAGAATATAGTTTGCGACGAAAATTAAATATCAGTAAAATTGCGAACAAGTCTGCGAATTTGGCATCATTGCATTGATGAAAAACAAATTGCAAAATAATTCGAATCGAACGGATTGATAAAAGTGCTTATTCGAAGTCGAAAGGGTCACAAAATGCATCATTTTGCTAATTTCAAACCCGTTCGTGTACCGTAATAGAGGTGAGTAAGTCGGAGCTGTCACAGTGCACGGAATATCCGAAAGGGCGCACTTCGTGCGTTGTTATCAAATAGCAAGGTTATTACAGTTCCAAGTTGGCGCGCTGATCTAATAAGATAGGCCAACAGTATCGTTTATCGAGAGCCTTTACGACATATTCACCCCTATTCCGATACACGATCGGCGATTGGATTGCTCAATATTTTGCATTCTATCCGTTCTCCTCCAATCCTAAAGGGCGGTAAATTTCGAATATCGAACTTTCCTCGCAGCAGTTATAGAAAATTATTTATTGCGCATTCGTATACATTTGAATTAAAGCCAAAACCATGTAAAATTATATAGATTTCAATGTATAACTTTTCTCATTGAATTTTAGAATTTTTTCTCATCATATTTTAAATATCACACAGCAACGATATGGATGTGACGGTCTATCATTCGAAGAAGCATCATTTTGTGAACATACGAGGGTCGTTCAAAAATAAGTTTCAGTGCCTCAGAAATCGCGGAAAAATAAAGTTAGGACAAAAAACAAGGTGATTTTGGTAATATACGTTTAATTTTTTTTATTTCTCTACATAATCGCCGTAACGTTCGAGGCTTTTTCATAACGTGGCACATGTTTTTCTATTCCGAGCGCGAAGTGCGTATCGTCCAACTTTTTGAAGTACGATGTAACTGCGTCACGAATTTCTTCAGTTTTATCGAATCGTTGACCGCCGAACGCCTGTTTCATCACCGTACTGTACTGTTTTGGACCGATTAAGAACAAAGAACCAGGTTTATTGACGAAAGGAGTGTTCCTCATCCACGATAATGCGCGGCCCCATTCTGCTCGCGTAACTCAAGAACAATTGAAAAACTTCAAATGAACTGTGTTCGAGCATCCGCCTTACCCCCCAGACCTTGTCTCCTAGCGACGCAGTTACATCGTACTTCAAAAAGTTGGACGATACGCACTTCGCGCTTGGAATAGAAAAACTTGTGCCACGCTATGAAAAAAGACCTCGAACGTTACGGCGATTATGTAGGAAAATAGAAAATAAAACGTAGATTACGAAAATCACCTTGTTTTTTGTCCTAACTTTATTTTTCCGCGATTTCTGAGGCACTGAAACTTATTTTTTGAACGACCCTCGTATATTTTGGATTAAAAAAAGCAAGTCGATACCGTGCGCGTCGGTTAGCCTATATATGAGGCTAAAGCTGACACCAATACCAATACACATAATGCACATGGTGTGCACCTACACAACGATGAAAAGTTTATTCGAATTTATTGAACAGCCTGTAGATTCAACAAGCATAGTGGTATTTTCTTGTGCGATTTTGTTTCAATTAGTTGCAATTATTTGCTGTGATTGTTGAAGGCTTATTGGATTATTTTCTTGAACCTCTACTTTTACAATAGGCCACAAAGGTTACGAAATTGTACTGGCCACTCTAAAAGTTTGATTCTTTGAGGTATAGTTTTGATACTGGTAAGCATTTGTATAATATACATGGTACAGCAATATAAGATTAATACAAGCGAGCGAAACATACACGGCCCAGACCGAGATAGATATTGTTCTCCTTCATGCGCTCCTTTTTTACTCTTAGAAAACACTTCCCAACTTCATTTTATAATCAGGTGCAATATTATCACGTATTTGCTGAACAACTGATTAGGCATCATTAGCCATGTGGATAGCGTGGTCGTGTAAATTAGCTTTGCATTTCAGCCGGCCTAGGTTCGATCCCCATTGACGTCCTATGGACTTCTTTTTTTGGTGCAATCCCAAATGAAATGAGGAAAGAAAACAGAAAGAGAAGTCTGCACGCATACATACAAACCATTTTTAAGCTTTTAAAATAGCTCATTTGACTCAACAGCTCACTAAATGGCATCATTTCTGCCCAAGATGACATGTTTTCTGCCAACGCGAGTTTGGGTGTACCCAAATGAGTTATTCGAATTTTTCCCGTCAGTCATCACCTCAAGAGCCTCTAGCAAATCAGCATCGAACTAACATCGGGAATTCAACTAAACTAGAAATATCGGCCTAACACCGGATTCAGACTAAATGAGGAAGCCGCATAGTATACCATTCCCCTAGTTCCAGTGACCAGCGATTTATTGAAATTTAGGAGAACCGGTGGGAAAATATCGTTGATTGCAGTAAATTAAATGTAATAAATTAGTAGTTGAAAAACATATTGATCTGAGCAATTCGAACAGCTGGTACTCTTTGGATCTGATGCGCCCCAAACGCAAAAGAGACAAAAAGTACAGAAAGTTTTTGAGAACTTATTCAGAAAACCATTGGAACATGTACAACTTAGCGCGGAACATATATTCACGGGCCTTGAAAAAGACTAGATGTGAATATATACAGAGGAAAATCGATGAACATCAAAATAATAGCAAAGGACTATGTAGAATATTAAAAACACTGATACATAAAAACATGTTTTGTGGGTCTGAAGTGGAAACTGGAATGGGGAGAATGGGCTCATTCAGAATTGTCGTAAACTATCTTTTTTTT